>NW_028270158.1:22531018-22844313 GCF_037043375.1 Chiloscyllium plagiosum | reverse complement strand
GGCAACTTATTGTATGAGATGGAGCTCGATGGATTACAGATGAGTGGAGCCAGGAGCTGGCAGCTGTGCCAAACAGATAAAATGTGTTAATGAAGGCAGTCCTTCAAACAGCTGTTTTCTGTCAACTTACACATTTTACAAATCTGTCCCAAAATGCATAAAATATAAACTCTCCACACAAAGGCCTGGTCGTGATAATTTAACCAGGAAACTTCAGCAATAATATCCCCTGATGGATTAAGAGATAAATGGTGTGGAACTGAGCATGAGGTCACGGGTTCAAACTGCAGATCCTGCCTGATTTGAGCTTTGGAAATGATTGGAGCAATGCAATTGGTGGCACCTCTTCCATTTGAGGGAGAGGAATAAATTGCCTATGATCCCCACAGACTACCCTCATTGATTGATTCAAATATGAATTGGGGGACAAAGAATCAGGGTCTGAAATAAAGTCTTCAACAGTCAACAACTCTCCAGTTGGGAACAGAACAGTGGGAGGGGTTCACAGCCTTGTTATGTACAAGCGAGTTACTTGATTTGTCTACATCTGGACAATGCCTTCAAAAATAGAGTCCTCAAATGAGGGCATGTGATCAGAAGGAATCGGAACAGGTACAGGCTGTTCAGTCCCTTGAGCCTGCTCCACCATTCAGCGGGATTATGGCTAATCTGACACTCTTTATGTCCACTTTCCTGCCTTTCTTGCCCCCATAACTCTTGATTGCTCGTAGATCAAAAAAAAAATCTTAAATCTACATGAGGACTTTGTCCCCACAGCTCTCTATGGCAAGGAGTTCCAAAGACACATAAACCTCTGCGAGAAGAAATTCCTCCCTACCTCAGTCTTAAATTATCTCCCCTTTAATCTCAGGCAGCATCCGCGAAGCAGGAGAATTGACTTTTCAGGCAGTGCTTTTCCAGCACCACACTCTCAATTCTGATCTCCAGCATCTGCAGTCCTCACTTTCCCCTTTAATCTGAGACTATGCCCTCTAGCCCTTGAAACTCCCATGGGGGGGAAATATCTTCCCAGTATTTACCTCGGCAGAAGTGGGTGCTGCAGATACTGGAGATTAGAGTCAAGATTAGAGTGGTGTTGGAAAAGCACAGCAGGTCAGGCAGCATCAGAGGAGCAGAAAATTGACGTTTTGGGCAAAAGCCCTTCATCAGGAAGAGTTCATCAGGAAGTGTGATTTTCCAGCACCACTCTAGTCCAGTATTTGCCCAGTCGAGCTCTTCAGGAATGCTATGTTTCAATGAGATTGCCTCTCACTCCTCTATATCCCAGTGAGTAGGGAACAAACCTGTTTAGCCTTTGCTCATAAGACACTCTCTCCGTACCAGGGATCATCCTCGCGACCCTTTTCTGAACTACCTCCAACAAAATTATATCTTTCCTTAAATAAGGGGAACGAAACTGTTTACAGTACTCCAGATATGGGCATACCAGACCTTGTACAGTTGCAGTAAGACTTCCCTACTTTAATATTCTAACCTGTTTGCGATAAGGGCCAGGATGTAAGCCAATGCATGATTTGGGGAATAGGGTAGGAAGGGAGGCCCCATAGTGGAGTCCGGATGTAGTGGGGTAGGGTATGTAGCATGGATCAGGCAGTGGGGATGGGCAAGGGCACCTAGGTGGGCTACAGAGCTTGTGTGTCTGGTGCCCCCAGCATGAAAAGCATTTTTCCATCAGCGGCCTGACAAAAGGGTCTGATTGGGATCTCCAGGCTATCCCTGACCTCCTACAGTAAAGCCTTAATTCTGGATAGAAGGGGCTTTTAAATATAAGCCTCCATTAATGTAAGAGCACAGGCAGGTCAGGGGCAGCTGGGAGGCTAGCAAGAAGGTTGTGGGGGCTTTCCTTCAACCACAAACCTGCCAGTGGGAGACCATAAAACTCTGCCCAAGGTCATCTACTTCATCAGCGCTTGCTGAAGAAACTCAGCAAATTTGGCAACATCTGTGCAGAGAAAGCAAATCCAATGTTTCAGTACTGAAGGAAGGTCGCCAGACTCGAAACATTAACTCCGTTTCTGTCTCAGCAGAGGCTTACAGACCTGCTGAGTTTTTCCAGCAATTTCTGTTTTTGTTTCAGATCTTCAACATCTGCTGTTCTTTGTTTGATTTTAGGTGTCTATTTCATGATAGTGTTAACATTTGTGGGACTTGCCAGGTGCGGATTGACCGCCGCCGGCCTTCAGTAACTGTAAAGTACTTTGAGACATCCTGGGGATGTGAAAGGTGCCATGTCAATGCAAGTTCTTTTCTTTCTTTCTTTCTTTCAATGTAACTTGATCAGATGTTCGGACTATCCAGTGAGCTGCCTTTGACCTTTGCTAAACTTGGCCAGGGAATACTTGACGCAATTGCTGGGTTTAACAAGGAAACATGATCCATTCTGCAGTCTGTTTAACCCAGCCCCGGATGATTCTTGCTTTCTCTCCTTTCTCTATTTCATGGGAAATACATATTTCAGCCGAGGCACCGACTGTTGAAAGCTTCCTTCCCCTGGAATTCACATATCCTGTCCTGCAGCTCATGGACTTGGATTTAAATTGAGCTTGGGAAGATTAAATGAGGGTCTCCTTATCCTGATTGTTTATGGTCTTACTGTCTCTCAGCCCCAGTTCTCTCTGATGGTTGTTAAGATTCTTTAAAATACGCTGTCTGAGCTCAACTGATCCCCCAATGATGCAGAACACTGAAGTTCATCCACAATTGGCAATGATTGACATTAATGTATCCAAGATGACTGAACATCACACTCAAAGAAAACATTTCACTGAGATGTCTATGTTACTTTCCCTCACACTTCAGAAGTTAGTCAGACTTATCCTATCAGAAACTCCAGGGTGGGGGGGGCAGCCATATGTTCCATTGTGCCCCCACTTTCACTGCAAAGTGAGGAGGGATGATTGTCTCTTGTCTTCTGTAACCCCTTTTGGTCAGTCACCACAAACTCTTTCTTTATAGCATGGAGTTTTCACACTGCAATTAAACACATTTATTAATTCATTCATGGAATGTGGGTGTCACTGGCTAGGCTAGCATTTATAGCCCAACTGTCTTTGCCTTGAGAGTAGTTAAGAGTCAATCACATGACTGTGGGTCTGAAGTCACATGGAGGTAAGGATGGCAGTTTCCTTCCCCAAAGGACATCAGTGAACTAGATGGGTTTTTCCTGACAATTGTTTCATGGTCATCATTGGAGTCTTAATTCCAGATTTTCCACCATCGCTTGGTGAGACTCAAACCGAGTCCCAGAGCATTACCTGGGTTTCTGGATTAACAGTCCAGTGATAATACCACTAGGCCATTGGATTAATCAGGTCAAAAATGAACAGGAACCAATTCAATTGTTTGCTTTAATGGAAGAGAATCGAGTTTTGTTGCCTATTAATCTGAGGAAAATAAGATACACATAAAACAGGTAATGAGCTTTAAAAGGTAGGGTGGGGAGAAAGGTATCTATACAGATAATCATTACTTTGTGTTTGCCTCAAACAGGATGCAGCAAAGTGTATGTTGTCTCCTATAACATAAGAAACAGATGTAGATATAGTGGTGTTGAAGAATCTAATAGGCAATTTTTCTGCGTAAAATGGTATACCTCAGGCATGTAAGTGTCTCAGCCAGTATTATGTATTAGATCACAATA
The DNA here is from genome assembly GCF_037043375.1 of Chiloscyllium plagiosum. Taxonomy (NCBI): domain Eukaryota; kingdom Metazoa; phylum Chordata; class Chondrichthyes; order Orectolobiformes; family Hemiscylliidae; genus Chiloscyllium; species Chiloscyllium plagiosum. The sequence goes on along the minus strand of NW_028270158.1, from coordinate 22,840,652 downwards.
GAGGTGGACACATCTAGTAGAGTGTCATGCTTCAAGTGATCCATAAGATGGAGTCTGAAATCTTTATACACTCAAGTCGCATGTTATAATAATGATGATATAATGAGCGTGTTTGTTAAAGGCACACCTGCACACTGACCATGAGACATAACAGTTTAGTTTATTGTTTTCAGAGTCCTTGAGTTGCAAGAGTCAAGACTAAGTTGCTAAGGCTCAGCTTATTTCTATTTCCTCAGGAGTGGTGAAGCTTGCAAATAAATTTGATTTCTCAATGAAGGGTGATTTTCCTTACATTCTCACTGCTATTAGTTTCTGAGAAAGGGAAAGAGAGAGTGAGGGAGTAGCTTTCAGTATCCTTGCTGTTATCCGTCCATGTTTCTCACTCAATGACTGCTTTGCTAAACTATCTCATTGTAGATTCTGGTGCCTCTATCATTGCCTCACTCCAATTGTTGTCAGCAAACTTTCATCGTTTAACACATGCACTGAGAGTCAAACAAAACATGCAAGTTTCTTGCTGTTTCACTGAGTTTCAGTGCCTCTTGGTTAAAGTGGGGGTGTCAGTGAGTCCAATGATTAGGGTGTGGTGCTGAATAAGGCTAACAGCATGGATTCAATACCCACGTCAGCTGTGATAGTTCATGGAAGTCTGCCCCCATAACATGCTCCATTTTTGTAAAGTGCTTATACTTTTGCTGCGCATAACCATTTTTTTTCTTTTATTCATTCATGGGATGTGGAATTAAGAGGTGACCTTTGTGAAGTGTTCAAAATTATGAGCAGTTTTTATAGGGTAAGGAAGGGTATTCTGTTTCCATTAGTTGACATGTCAGTAACTCAGGTCACAATTTCAAGAGTGTCAACAAGAGAGCTAGGAGTGAGGTGAGGAGAAACGTCTTTACTCAGAGAGTTGTTAGGGTTTGGAATGCATGGCCTGGTGGAATGGTAGAGGCAGCTTCCATCAGAGGTCTAAAAACAGAGCTGGATATATATTTGAAAGTAATGAATTTGGAGGGCTGCAGAGACAGGACTTGAGAATGGCACAAGCTGCATAGCTCTTTCGGGAGCAGGTACAGAGATGATAGGTCGAATGGCCCCCTTCTGTACTGTAAAATTCTATAATACTATCACTGACTAGGCCAGCATTTATTACACACCCTAACTGCAGTTAACAGTCAGCCGCATTGCTGTGAGGTAAGGATTGCAAATTGTCTTCCTTAAAGGGCATAGGTGAAGTAGGTGAGGTTTTGCAACAATTAACAATGGTTAGATGGTTGTCATCAGATTAACCTTTCACTAAAGTCAAATTTCACCATCTGCCATATTGGGATTCAAACCCAGGTTCTCAGAACATTAGGTTGGTGTACTGGATAACTCGGCCAGTGACATTACTACTAGGCCACTGCCTCCTTCTCTCTTTATTGGAGTGAGATGCCTATGTTCATCTGGTGGACTATAGCTCCTTACCTACACTGGTAATTCCAATACAGCTGGTTTCATATTTTTCATGTGGTTTGCCCGAGGCTTGTCAGGTGACCATTACAGCCATTTTAAATAAGAAATGTCCTAAAAAAAATTTTTTTTCATTCATGAAAGTCTCAGGTATTAAAGTCAAATGTTACAAATTCAATACCGATGGTCTTTTTTCACTACAACTGTAATACCAACCATAAATCACTCAACATATCGCTTAGTAACATTTTCTTCTTGGAGTCAGAGATTGTACATTCAAGTCTATAATCCTAAAGCTTGAGATACTAAATTTGCTCAATAGAGAACCCATTTTTTGGGTACAACCCAGACTATGAAAATCCCAACATCATGGGCAGTGTAAGAAAATATACATTTCTGGATGCAAGTAAAGGATAAACTATAAGTAGCATTTACCCACCCTAGAAGCACAAAATGAGACCCTTTGCAATTAATCAGACTGTCTGAGGTGCCTTCCCTAAGCTAGGCCTGCTTCTGAAACAGACTGAGCCATAAGACCATAAGACATAGGAGCGGAAGTAAGGCCATTCAGCCCATCGAGTCCACTCCACCATTCAATCATGGCTGATGGGCATTTCAACTCCACTTACCCGCATTCTCCCCATAGCCTTTAATTCCTTGTGACATCAAGAATTTATCAATTTCTGCCTTGAAGACATTTAGCGTCCCAGCCTCCACTGCACTCTGCGGCAATGAATTCCACAGGACCACCACTCTCTGGCTGAAGAAATGTCTCCGCATTTCTGTTCTGAATTTACCCCCTCTAATTCTAAGGCTGTGTCCACGGGTCCTAGTCTCCTGGGCTAACGGAAACAATTTCCTAGCGTCCACCCTCTCCAAGCCATGTATTATCTTGTAAGTTTCTATTAGATCTCCCCTTAATCTTCTAAACTCCAATGTACACAATCCCAGGATCCTCAGCCATTCCTCATATGTTAGACCAACCATTCCAGAGATCATCCGTGTGAATCTCCGCTGGACACGCTCCAGTGCCAGTATGTCCTTCCTGAGGTGTGGGGACCAAAACTGGACACAGTACTCCAAATGGGGCCTAACCAGAGCTTTATAAAGTCACAGTAGCACAATGGACCTTTTATATTCCAACCCTCTTGAGATAATTGATAACATTGCATTCGCTTTCTTAATCACGGACTCAACCTACATGTTTACCTTTAGAGAATCCTCAACTAGCACTCCAGATCCCTCTGTACTTTGGTTTTACGAATTTTTTCACTGTTTAGAAAGTAGTCCATGCTTGTATTCTTTTTTCCAAAGTGCAAGACCTTGCATTTGCTCACGTTGAATTCCATCAGCCATTTCCTGGACCACTCCTCCAAACTGTCTAGATCCTTCTGCAGTTGAAACTTTATTGCTGGAACAGCACAGCAGGTCAGGCAGCATCCAGGGAACAGGAGATTCGACGTTTCGGGCACAGGCCCTTCTTCAGGAATCATTCCTGAAGAAGGGCCTGTGCCCGAAACGTCGAATCTCCTGTTCCCTGGATGCTGCCTGACCTGCTGTGCTATTCCAGCAATAAAGTTTCAACCTAGATCCTTCTGCAGCCTCCCCACTTCCTCAGTACTACCTGCCTGTCCACCTAACTTTGTATCATTGGCAAACTTCACTAGAATGCCCCCAGTCCCTTCATCCAGATCATTAATATATAACGTGAACAGCTGCGGCCCCAACACTGAACCCTGCAAGACACCGCTTGTCACCGGCTGCCATTCCGAAAAAGAACATTTTATCCCAACTCTCTGCCTTCTGTCAGACAGCCAATCCTCAATCCATACCAGTAGCTCACCTCGAACACCATGGGCCCTCACCATGCTCATCAGCCTCTCGTGTGGCACCTTATCAAAGGCCTTTTGGAAGTCTAGGTAGACCACATCCACTGGGTTTCCCCAGTCTAACCTACTTGTCACCTCTTCAAAGAACACCAACAGGTTTGTCAGGCACGACCTCCCCTTACTAAATCAATGTTGACTTGTTCTAATCCGACCCTGCTCTTCCAAGAATTTAGAAACCTCATCCTTAATGATGGATTCTAGAATTTTACCAACAACCGAGGTTAGGCTAATTGGCCTATAATTTTCCATCTTTTGTCTTGATCCTTTCTTGAACAAGGGGGTTACAACGCGATCTTCCAATCATCTGGGACTTTCCCTAACTCCAGTGACTTTTGAAAGATCTCAACCAACGCCTCCGCTATTTCCTCAGCCACCTCCCTCAGAACTCTAGGATGTAGCCCATCGGGGCCAGGAGATTTATCAATTTTAAGACCTTTTAGCTTTTCTAGCACTTTCTCTTTTGTAATGGCAACCATACTCAACTCAGCCCCCTGACTCCCTTTAATTGTTGGGATATTACTCATGTCTTCCACTATGAAGACCGACGCAAAGTACTTATTAAGTTCTCCTGCTATTTCCTTATCTTACATCACTAGGCTTCCAGCATCAGGTTGAAGTGGCCCAATGTCTACTTTTGCCTGTCGTTTGTTTCTTATGTATTGAAAGAAACTTTTACTGTCATTTCTACTATTACTGGCTAGCCTACCTTCATATTTGATCCTCTCCTTCCTTATTTCTCTCTTTGTTATCCTCTGTTTGTTTTTGTAGCCTTCCCAATCTTCTGATTTCCCAGTGCTCTTGGCCACTTTATAGGCTCTCTCGTTTTCTTTGATAGATTTCCTGACTTCCTTTGTCAGCCATGGCTGTCTAATCCCTCCCCGGATAATCTTTCTCTTCTTGGGGATGAACCTCTGTACAGTGTCCTCAATTTTACCCACAAACTCCTGCCATTTTTGCTCTACTGTCTTCCCCACTAGGCTCTGCTTCCAGTTGACTTTCGTCAGTTCATCTCTCATGCCCCTGTAATTACCTTTGTTTAACTGTAACACTAGTACATCGGATTTTGCCTTCTCTCTTTCAAACTGCAGACTGAACTCTACCATATTATGATCGCAACATTGTGACAACCACACTTTGAAACCAGTTTAAGGATTATCAGCAACAGAAAAGGTGAGCAATAGAGATAAACCACTGGATTCTCCAGATCACACATCAAATTCCCCCAGCCACAATCCCTTTTCCCAATCCTAAATCTAGTCCACAAGTTTGGGACTCCTCACCTGACCGTCTCCAGTACTGAGCAACATCTTCCCTTCTGACCCCAGCCCTCTCACCCCAGTCTCCTTTCCTGAACCTGATAAACCATCCAGAAATCCGATCAAACACAGAGGGTGGCACAATGGCAAGCACTGCTACCTCACAGCACCAGGGACCCAGGTTCAATTCTGCCTTCCAGCAACCATCTGGGTGGAGTTTGCACATTCTCTCCATGTCTGCATGGCTTTCCTCCGGGTGCTCCGCTTTCCTCCCACAGTCCAAAGCTGTGCAGGTTAGGTGGATTGGCCATGCTAAATTGCCCACAGTGTCTAGGAATGTGCAGAGTAATGCATTAGCCATGGGAAATATGGGGTTACAGGGATGGGGGGGGGAGGAGTGTGGGTCTAGGTGGGAGGGTCGGTGCAGACTTGGTAGGCAGAAAGGTCACTTGCTGCTCTGTAGGGATTGTATGAAACATGGGAATTTATAATGGGGAAGAAAGGATATAAACTAAATGCATATCTTGTTCTGTGCTCACAAAGGAGGATACTAATAACATACCAGAATTGTTGGGAAATACACGGTTTAGTGAGAGGGAGGCACCGAAGGAAATCTGAATTAGTAGGGAAATGGTGTTGAGGAAATTGGTGGATTGAAGGTCATAAATCCCCAGACCCTGATAATCTACAGCTCAGAGAATTGAAGGGAAAGGCCTAGAAATAGTGGGTGAATTGGTGGTCATTTTCCAAGATTCTCTTGACTCTGGAACAGTTTCTACATATTAGACGGTAGTTAATGTACTCCCTCTATTTAAGAAGGAAGGCAGAGAGAAAACAGGGAGCTATAGACCAGTGAGTCTGATGTCGGTAGTGGGGATATGCTATAAAAGAATTAATAACTAGGCATTTGGAAAACAGTAGCATGAACAGACAGAATAAGCAAGGATTCATGAAACAGGAATAGTGCTTGACAAATCTACTGGAATTGTTCAAGGGTGTGATTAGTAGAGCTAGTGAATGTGGTTTCTTTGAACTTCCAGAAGACTTTTGATGAAGACCTATGGAAGAGATTACTGTGTAAAATTAAACTGCAAGGAGGTAGAGATAGCTTTTTGAAAGGAATAAAAAACAGGTTGGCTAACAGGAAACAAACAGTCCGAATAAACAGGTCTTTTTCCAAGTGGTAGGCAGTGACAAGTTGTGGGGGGGAGGGGTTGGTGGGGATACTGCAGGGATCAGTGCTAGGACCACATTTGTTCACAATATGTTTATTAATGCTTTAGATAAGGGAATTAAATGTAATATCTCAGAATTTGCAGGAGATACAAATCTGAGTGGGATGGTGAAATGTGAGAAGGATGCAGAGATGTTTCAGTGATAGTCAAACAAGTTGAGTGAATGTACAAATGCATGCGTTATAATGTGGATAAATGTGAGGTTATCCATTTTGGTAGCAAAATCAGAAAGGCAGATGATTATCTGAATGGCTATACATTGGAGCAGAGATGTCTTGCTGCAGTTATACAGGGTCTTGGTGAGACCACACCTGGAGTATATATGTGCAGTTTGGTCTCTTTATCTGAGAAAGGTTGTTCTTGCTAGAGAGGGAGTGCAGCAAAGATTTATCGGATTGTTTCCTGGGGTGGCAGGATTGGCATGTGAGGAGTGGATTAAGTTAGGATAATACTAGCTGGATTTCAGAAGAATGAGGGCGATCTGATAGAAACTGATAAAATTCTAACAGGACTGGTCACAGTAGATGCAGGAAGAATGTTTCTGATGCTGGGGGAGTCCAGAATCAGGGTTATGGTCTAAGGATATGGTTAAACCCTTTAGGAGTGAGATGAGGCAAATTTTCTTCACCTGGAGAGTGGTGAGCCTGTGGAATTTCCTATCACAGAAAGCAGTCAAGGCCAAAACATTGTATGATCTCGAGAAGGAATTGGATACAGCATTGGGATTAAAGGGATCAAAGGAAATGAGGGAAAAGTGGGAACAGGCTGTCGAGCTAGATGATCAACCATGATCATAATGAACGGTAGAGCAGGATTGAAGGGTCAAATGGGCTCAGCCTGCTTCTATTGTCTAGGGTTCTATCTGTGATCTCATCCCACTCACCCCAGTTTTTAGCTGTAATGTTAAATAGAGATTCCAACTGCTTACAAAGAGAAACATACAAACATAAATCCCACATTATAAAGAAAGGCAAGTAAGTTTCCTGGCCAATATTCATTCTTCAACTAATGCTGCCCAGCCATCTCATTGACATAAATGGACCCTGACTGTGTGAAAACTGGCCACAGTAGAATGGTGATTGCTCTTCAAATTAGCACAGTCTGTCAATGTCAAAGCTGAAATGCAAATGCAAGGTTTTCTTCTTTCATTCCTTTCTAATTTCATTTTCCTGCTCCTTACCTGAAATTTTAAATGTTTGTTTTACTAAATGCTCATCTGACTCCATCTTTATTTCTCTCTCCCTTAGAACTTACCATCATAAAACACAGAAGCAGAAGTTAGCGTTTTGGTCTATTGAGTCCACTCCACCCTTTAATGAAACCATGGCTGATCTGATAATTGTAACTCTGTTTTCCTGCCTTTTCCCCAGAACCCTTTATTTCCTTATTGATGAAAAATCTATTCCTGCTTTGAATATACTTTAACAACCCAGCTCCTTGGGTCATACAATCCATACTCTAATATCCACTGTGTGAAAAATATTTGCTAACCATTCTTGTACCTGATAACAGATCACCTTGTCACTTCTATTTGTGGGAGGTTGTGTTTGTGTATGTGTTTGCTATGTTTTCATAGACTGAAACAGCGATTATACTTCAAAGGTACCTCAGCATAAATATGACACATTGAGACATCTTAAGGATAAAGGCACCATATAAAGGCAAGGGTGTAAATGTGATATGATTGGATTTTGGGACTGTACAGAGAGCTGTCTTTGACCTGTACTAAACTGAGCCAGGAAATATTTGATGGAACTGTTGGGTATAACAAGGAAGGATGACCAATTCTGCCATCTGTTCATCTAACTCCCTTCCTATATTTTTTCAAACATAAATGCATCCTTGTTACTGATTTACTCACTAAAGTGTACTTCTCTTATAAAATCATTGACAGTTCTTGAAAGGAGAAGACCTGTAGAATACAGACGTGTATTCTTTAAATCAGGAAGAGGGATTCGAAGGTAGTTCATTACTTCTAATGAAGCAGCTCACAATAAATCTCTACCTTTATGTTGCAGTACCTGTGTGATAGAGTAATACTCTAATTTCTGGGTTAGAAGGACCTAGGTGCAAATTATTCACCAGGATTCTGATGCATAGGTAAGGCTTACAATCCAGCAAAGGAACTGAGAGACTGTTGCATTGTCAGATACACGGTTCATCAATGACAGTTTAACAGCAATCACATCTTTTTAGGGCCAGGGAACTATTTCAAAAAGGTAGGGTGCTCTTCTGCTGTCCAAGAGAATATCCCTCTCTCAACCAGCGCCACCCAGAAATAGAATGCTTCACAGTGTGGCAAGTAAAAGGAAAAGAAAATGGTAACATTGCCATCATCTTAGGTGAGGGGAGAGCTTAAGGATCGAGAGTCCTTAACGGTAACTTCAGCTGATGCGATAATTGAACAAATTCTGTTGGTACCATTCCACATTGTAAGCCAGCTGTGCAGCCAACTGATTCTCCCCAGCTGAAGCCCAGTAACTATTGTGGAGTCATAATTGTGAATTGTGTTCACCCACCAGCCCATACTCACTAACCAAAATTGTCTCCAGGTTAATGCAAAGAACAAAGAAAATTTACAGCCCAGGACAGGCCCTTGGACTCTCCAAGCCTGAGCTGCTCCAAATCTACTGTGTAATCCTAAGCATCTGTATCCCACTTCACCACTTTGATTTTATAATTTGATTTTATAATTCTCACCCTTCTTGTCAAACTCTTTCAAAGCCTCCAATAAACTTTATCCCTGTAATCTCCAGCCCCCCCAACCTTCTTAGAGATCTGAATACTTCACACTCCTGCCTCTGGGCATCCCTGATTTTAATCATTCCATCATCAATGGCTATGCTGAGGCTGCTCCTGGAACTCCCTCCCTGAACGTTTCCATCTCGTGACCTCTGTTTCCCCCTATATATTCCAGCCTTGGTTTAAACCTGGATAAAACAGCTGAATTTCAGAGGTGAGGCGAGTGACAGTCCTTGACATCAACGTCACATTCGACTGAGCATAAAAGAGCCCGAGCAAAACTAGGATCAGTAGGCAAACTCTGCTGGCTGGAGTCATACCTGGGACATGGGAAGATGGTTGTGGTTGATGCAGGTCAGTCATCTCAGGTCTCCAGGAGTTCCTCAGGGTAGTGTCCTGGACCCAACCATTTTCAGCTGCTTCATCCATGACCTTCCCTCCATCATTAGATCAGAAGTGGGGATGTTCACTGATAACTGTAGTGGTCAGTGGCATTCACAATTCCCCAGACACAGAAGCAATCCATGTACAAATGCAACAAGATCTGGACAATATCCAGGTTAAGGCTGACAAATGGAAAGTAACATTTGTGCCACATAAATGCCAAGTAATGAACATTTTCAACAAAAGACAGTACAACCATTGCTCCTTGACAGTCAATGATATTACCGTCACTTACTACCCCACTATCAACATCTTTGGGGTTACCATTGACTAGAAACCCAACTGGACCTGCCACTTAAACACAGTGGCTACAAGAGCAGGTCAGGGTCTAGGAATACTGCAACAAGTAACTCACCTCTTGGCTCCTGAAATCCAATCCACCAATTAGGAGGCACAAATCAGCAGTGTGATAAAATACTCCCAATTTGCCTGGATGGATACAACTCCTACAACACTCAAGAAGCTTGACACCATCCAGGTCCAAGCAGCCTGTCCACATCCACAAGCATCCCTTCCCTCTACCACTGATAGTCAGTAGCAGCAGCATGAACAGTCTACAAGATGCACTGTAGAAATTCATCAAAGATTGTTCAACAGCACCTTCCAAATCCATGATCACTTCTATCTAGAAGGACATGAGCAGCAGATACATGGGAACACCGCCAATTTCAAGTTCTCCTCCAAGGCACTCACCCATCTAACTTGGAAATATGCCACCATTCCTTTACTGTCACTCATTTAAAATCCTGGAGCTCTCTCAGGAAAGGCATTATGGGTCAACTCACAGCACTTGGACTGCAGCCATTCAAAAGGGTAGGTTGTCACCACCTTCTCAAGGGCAACTGGGGACTGGCAGTAATCGCTCACCCAGCCAGCAATGCCCATGAGCCACGTCTGAATGAATTAAAAAAGAAATTAAACACACTTTAAAACCAACTCTCTTTCTTTCTTAATATCATCTTGATATTATATTGATATCCTGAATGCTCCTTTGAAGTGAATTAGGATATTTTGCCATAAAAAAAAACGCTGCATAAATGAAAGCTGTTTTTTAGGGTTGTCAGGACATGCAAATTACAGAGTTCTTGCCTTATTTCATGACCTAACAGTCACTACTTTCAAAGATAACTACTCCACTATGGCATGGTGCTAAGATGAAGGACTCACTGGAATCAACGGTTGAATCAATGTAATTTCTCCTTCCCCATCTCTCTGGTACCTTGCACTGGAAATCTTCTGCCTCTTTCTGTTGTCGAATAGCTGTGAAATCTGCCAACATTTGAGCATAGCATGTATGCTGAGGATTAATATTACACCCAGGAGTGGAGAAGATTCTGACTCATTGGTAGCACGTTGCTTGTGGATCAGGGGAATGGGGTCATAAGCACCATAGAGTGGAGCTCAGTGCACAATCTGTGCTGGCACTGAACTGCTTTTGTGGAAGTGTCAATGTGCAGGAGGTATCAACATTCAGACAGTATGAGAAATTAAAGTGTAGTTAATTGTGAGAAGTGGACATGGGACATGTATTGAGTTTGAGACAGAGAGATTGCATTGATTTAGGGGTCATTCATGACTTTAGGATGTCTCAGAATGCTTTATAGGTAAGTGTGTAATGTATTGATTAGAGTGGTGCTGGAAAAGCACAGCAGGTCAGGCAGCATCTGAGGAGCAGGAGAATCGACGTTTTGGGCAAAAGCCCTTCATCAGGAATGAAAGCAGGGATCCTCCAGGGTGGAGAGATAAATGGGAGGGGGGGGCGGTAGTGGGGAGAAGGTGAATGGGGGTGGGGATGAAGGTGGTAGGTCAGAGAGGAGGGTGGGGGAAGGTAGCAAAGAGTACAATGGGTGGATGGGGGTGGGGATGAAGGTGGTAGGTCAGAGAGGAGGGTGGGGGAAGGTAGCAAAGAGTATAATGGGTGGATGGGGATGAAGGTAATAGGTCAGAGAGGAGGGTGGAGCAGATAGGTGGGAAGGAAGATTGGCAGGTAGGACAGATCATGAGGATGGTGCTGAGTTGGAAGTTTGAACTGGGTTAAGGTGGAGGGAGGGAAAATGAGGAAACATTGATTTTCCTGTTCCTCAGATGCTGTCTGACCTGCTGTGCTTTTCCAGCACCACTCTGATCTGAACTCTGGTTTCCAGCATCTGCAGTCCTCACTTTTGCCGAATGTGTAATATATGTTCACAATCATGTGGTGGAAAATGTGGCAGTCAATTTGTAAATGGCAAGCTCACATAAACAACATTGAGACAATGACCTGACAATGTGTTTGGGTGAGAGCTGAATAATAAATATTGGCCCAGTCATTGGACAGGGCTTCCCTACTCTCCTCCATGTAGTGGCATGGAATCTATTGCATCCAACTGAGAGGCTACACCAGGCTTCAGTTTTAATACTTCAACTGAAGGGCAACACCTCAACTAATGATCCAGGAGAAGCTTCTCTTAAATTCTTATTAGGACTATTAGTGACTATCTGTTACTGATCATCCATAGCTTTGGCCTTATTATTCCTGATTAGTTTCAGGCCATATGACAGAAATAATGGTATAAATAGTCAGTCCTGCTTTAGTGTGCCCTGTAAAATGGTATTAAGATATCCAATGTTCATCTTGTAAATGTGAAAATTGAAAATTTGGCTGTCGTGCTGAACACTTGATACAATTCCTTGATCTGTATTGTCTAAAAATAGGAGAAGTTGCCAAAATGTGTCGGTGAAGTTAGAGTTCTCAATTCACCTCCCGTTCTTAGACGAAGACACAAATCATTCACCATGCAACGACTGCGAACATTTACTGGGAACATTTACCTTTGCAAATAAGCCGTGAGGTCCACTGGGGGAGTTTGTTTGGATTAAAATCTCAAACCTAACTGCCAATAAATGGCGCAGCTTCACTGCACTCACCCCAGTAGCCAAACAATGGAGTCGATCTGAGGCAGAGATGTGAATGTGTGAGACAGATCAACATGTACATGCAAACCCCAGCAGACAATTCTTTTTCTCAATCAGTTTCTGGGTTAGGAGGAAGAAAATGTGATTCATGCATAAATCGTAGAGAAGAACAGAGCAAAAACAGCTTCCCCTAACCTCCCTGCAGTAAAGTCTGGATTTATATATTCCCTTATCGAGGCTTTAGCTCTGACGTACCTCTGCTCTTCACAGCAGGGACCATTCACTAGTTTGCACCTGCCACTTGTTAGACATAAAACACCCCAAAGAATGAACAAGAAACCAGAGCACCGAGGCAGGAAATGTCTGCCCAGAATCAGACATTTATTACTCTCATCAAAAACAGATTTCTTAAAAATCCTTTAACCCTTTTACACCTTCCTCTTTAACCTGCTGAGAAATAGCCATGTTAAGCTGGCTCAGGGACCTCCTGTTGTGTTAGCCCCGGTGATTCTAAGATTACACTGTTTTTGGGGGGGGAGCTGGGGGTCAGTGCTGAGAGAATGTGAAAAGAAGCCTGCGAGAGAAGAGCTCAGAGACAGTGAAGTGTTCCTGTGTTTGAAACCAAGATTAAGTGTGAATGACAAAATGTAGCTGCCTCATCACTATCCCCTGTTTGTCCATAAGCTAGAAATAATCTCTTTACCCACCGTGATATATGAAGGGGAACAGACACAAGTCAATTACAAAAAAGACACAACAACAGTATACAAATATATAATCAAATATCCCAAAAGTCCATATACGTAGTAGTAGATTCAGTAAAGAGAGTGAAATTCTATAAGTTAGATCAATGCTAAGAGTAATTGAACAAAGATAATCGTAAATAGCAGTTGTATCAGTAACAGCAATAATATTAATAATTATAACAGAAATTATTACAGCATTAATGAAAGTGACAAAGACGTTGTGGGGATAGTAAAAATAAGAGTAACAGTCACCATACAAGTTGACAGGAAGTCCCCATTTAAAGTCGATTCACTTCACATTGTTTCACTTTAATGTCAAGCATAATGTAGTTTCCATATATATTTCTTCAACGTTGTGAGTTGTCAATCTAATGTTGTTTGTCACAGGCTTCCTGTTCTGTGACCTGCAATGTACACATGAACCTTTTCTCCAGTGCTTCCAGTCCCACTCTCAGACCTGACATTCCTCTTTCCTGTGCCCCCCGCCCCACTCATTTTCTTATTTTAACATCTGCCATGGCCTTTGCAACCCCTGGGGACTTCAGCTGCTGTTCCTACTCTGCCCCTGTTCTCAGCCTGATTCCCATCTTGTTCTTGGCCCAGTTCCTGCCCTGTTGCCCTCACCCTTGGTTCTTACCTTAGCCCTTGATCTGTTCTTTAGCTGCTCTATGCCCCTGGCCGCTGTCTCCCGTTCTGCATTTCAAGACAGAGGTTTGTCGGTTTTGGATATTCTGACCAGCTTGTACCTGCACTAACCAACTCCTGCCAGGAGAAAGAGCCTGATGACTCTAAATTACAGCACTATGGGGAATCATAGAATCACAGAATCCCTACAGAATGGAAGCAGACCATTTGGTCGATCGAGTACACACTGAACGTCCAAAGAGCATCCCACCCACACCCAACCTGTCTAACCCTATCTCTGTAACTCCCATGGCAAAATAACCTAACCTGCACACCTTTGGACTTTGGGAGGGAAAACACGCAGACATAGGGAGAATGTGCAAACTCCATGTAGATTGTCGCCCGAGGCTGGAATTGAACCCAGGTCCCTGGTGCTGTGAAACAGCAGCACTAAAGACTAAGCCACCCTGCCATCCCTATGTCAGTTAGCTCAGATGGGTGGGCATCAAGATAGAGTGATACCAACAATGTGGGTTCAATTCCCACACTGGCTGAGGTTGTAACAAAAGACATTCCTCCTCAGGCTTTCCCTTAACCTGAGGTGTGTTGACCCTCAGGTCAAACCACAAACAGGCATCTCTCTCTGTCTAATGAGAGAGTGGGACTCTGATAGCTTTACTACAAGTGAATAATTCTATTTAAGCATTATATTGTATTGCACGTGATATTTATTTCATTTTGTAATGTATTTTAATTTCATATATGTTATTTCAGCTTGGTAAATGTACAGAATTGCAGACAGATGACACAGTATTTCAATTTTTTCTGGGCAAGAAATAGCCAAAGGAATCCAACCCTGACTTTCATACCGATGCCTATGAGAACCTATGATTCGCTTAAAGATGTTTCACTGGAAGTTGCAATTTCAGGATCAGAGCCACAATTTTAAGTGAGGAAGCCCTGTAATAATGAAATAATATTAGGACATTTTGGAAATAGTCAACAGATCTAGAATCTTCTGTGGACTAAGAAGTCGAGTTGATGGATTGGATGTTACTGACTTGGAATAACAGGCCGGGTGGTAGGTGTTGGTAAAGACAGGGGGTGCTCCATCAGATAGTCACACTGATGGGGAAGTGGCAAGCGAACTTTCCATGTGGAATCTCTAAGTGCCCATTTAATGTTGCATTTTCCCATGTGGTTGGCATTTTGCCAATAACAAGGTGGAACTTTGCCAGTTTTAGGGGTTGGACATCACCAAGCATCATGGAAACAGCTTCCCAGTGGATTCCTTGGTGGAGGTGCGGGTAGGGGGAGGAGGAGCAAGAGGGCAGGGTGAATTGGATAAAGGGGGAATTGCAGCCCTCTTACTTCCAAGGATTTCCCTGGATGGAGTTTACCTTGCACTACTAGGCCCTGTGATTTGTTCTTTCCCAGCTGCAGTTCTGGGATCTCCAAACTGCTTCAGCAGTGATTCACCTTCCTGCCAGCATTATTGAAGCTTCAGAATTGATGGCCATCTGATCATCAAAGGGGTAATGGGCCTGTAGGCAGCCCATCCCTGGGAAAACCACTTCCATCCACTCAAGCTCAAACCCATATGCCTCGTGTTTCAGACCCACGACTTTTTGAGGTCAGAAAAAAGTACCACCGAGCAGATTCCAAAATACAGGAGTAGCTATGCGACAATGCAAGGCTCAGACCGCTGAGTGCTTCTTCCAGTGAATGTTTTGAATTTCCTTGAACTATCCGACTCTCCCTGGCCTGGCTCTGATGAGGTTTGGATGTCCATGTTCCAACCTCTGGGCCGCCATGAACATCACATCTCTTTCCTTGTCCTGATTTTATGGAACAATTACTGAAACTGGCTCTGTCGAAGAAGTAGGAAGAAGGGAGAAGAGGGTGGTAATGAGCCAATAATGCGAAGAAATACAAAAGTGGATCCAGAGGTGTTGTAAATGGCAACAAGTGGAGGAGGCAGGTACAGGTACAATATTGAAAAAACATTTGGGAAAGTTCACGAATAGGAAAGGTTTGGAGGGAAACGGGCCAAGTGTACGCAGGTGGTTCTAGTTTAGTTTGGGAACATGGTTAGTGTAGACTAATTGGACCGAAAGGTCTGTTTCCGTGCTGTATAACTCTATAACAGTCAAACCAATTCCCATCAACTAATCCTCTACACATCAGAGGGATAGGAAGGGAATTTTACTTGTTAGGTGAGGGAGAATATCAAATACGAACTATGTGGTTAACTCATCCCACTGATTAAAAGCGGTTTGAAAGATTTAATAAAAACCGAAAGAACTGCAGATGCTGTAAATCAGAAACAAAAGCAGAAATTGCTGGAAAAGCTCAGCAGGTCTGGCAGCATCTGGGGAGACCAATTAGAGTTAACATTTCAGGTCCAAGTGACCCCTCCTCAGAACTCTGATTTCTTTCCACAGATGTTGAAAGATTTAATGATTGACATGCCCAGAGCTATTTTTTTAACCTGTCATAAACTTCAACAAGGTGCCCTTTTATCAAGCGGTGATGAGAACAAACTCAGCGTCAAACCAACTATTAACCCTATCATCTCCAGTAGGTAATTTAATTCATCAAGCAAAAGTGTGGGGTAACTGGTCTTTTGAGTTTTAGAAATGTTATTTTTGCACGCTGTTTGAAAACAGAATTTAGAAGCCCAGAGACATTTTCTGTCAAGTAAGGCGTGAAATGAACTGTCAAATGTACATGAGTAAAGTGGGCAGATTAACACCTCTATTCATGAGGAAACGGGTCTGATATGGAAAAATATAGCATTCTCTGACGCAAAAATCCAAATCTGAAGTCATGGCAACAGGCTGTGACAAGCCAAATTAGGAGATGAACTACAAGGACCTATTAATACCAAGCCTGACTGAAGGAATCTGTTCTTCCACTTGCAACCCCCAAAACTATTGATGAAAGGACGCCTTAGTGACCATTCAATGCCTGAAATAGTCTTTGTACCCAGGGACAAATGGCTACAGGGACCACATACATCAAAATGAGCAGGAAACTGCTTTCACCAGACAGAGGTAACTGAAGAATCCTGGATGTTACCCAAGAACAGCTTGACATTCATTGCTATTACTGCCCATTAACTTACACATCAGCCAGATTGGTCTATAGTGCATCGCTTCAGAAGCCAGGAACATTCGAAATGAGACCCAGAGGATAGATAGTTATGTCTGCAGTCTCTCTATTAATCAAGACCAAGTAAATGTTATAATAAGCTTGAGTTAAACAGAAGTATCAGGCCTAAAGCTATGGTGAGGCAGGAAATAATGCCACAGAGAGCCCTTTAGCATTAGCTGAAGTTATTAAAGGTAGAGACCTTGACAGGAAACAATTTTTAAACACATGTTACATATATAGAATCATGGAAACAGCACAGAAGGAGACCATCAGTCTGTTGTGTCTGTGGCTATTTGAAAAAGCTGACTAATTAAACCCAAATCCTGCTTGTTAGTTTCTTGTCCCCAATCCCAAATTATTAATGAAATCAATATACACCACTTTTTCAAATGGAATATTCCAGATCCCAACCATAGAGTGAAACAAAACTCCTTGTCCCCTCCACTAGACCTATCGCCAATGTTTTTAAATTGACAATCTTTTTGTATGTTTGGATAAAAAAATCTATTGCATATCCCTTCAGTGTTTCTTCCTTTTATAAGGTCTCTTGTAACTCTGGTTGGTAAACTGATACATTAGGATGCAAGGCTTTGAACAAGGAAATATCATCAAGTTGTTAGGGAAACAGTTTGCTGACATTTCCTCCCCCTCATTCAGGTAAATATCACCTCCTCTATCCTGATGGTTCAGCTTTTACAGCAATTTCTGCAGGTTGTCCCCATACCTCCTTTTGCTCAGCTATTAACGGATAGCATGCCCCACCTTTTGTTCATTAGGATAGCTCCACTTCATGCCAGTTTCACATCACCCAAAAAATACCCATTCAAGACTTGGTTTTTGACTCCCTACTTGTTTCATTGGAATTCAACAGCTTTTATCCGACAAGCATACATTTCAAAGGAAAGGTTTATCACACACAGACAAGACATTCCTCTGCATACGATGTGAAACACCATCATAAACTCTTTTATTTGTAGACAGGTTTTTTTGCTGCTACTATAAATCCTTTCCCATGACTATCACAATAATCCCGGTATGACAGTATTTATTTCCTCACCTTTCATTTCTTCCTGTCATTGACTCTCAACGTTGTGTCATTCCGTGAGCACCCTGTGATGCCTTGCCCAAGTGACCTTCCTTCAGTTGTGTACTTGAAGAGATTAGCATTACTGCTGAGAGGATGAGGAGCCATTATAAACAGACATCTGCACTTCTTCTTGTGAGTTACTGGACAGTGACCAGAAAGTTGAGGCTAATGCATTATTCCGAAGTAAAACAGGTCAAATGACTCAACAATACAGTTCTATGAACTTTCTCAGATCTGTACGTTCAATGAGAAGTGCCCAAGAAAGAAATAAGTTACATTTCTATTGCCCCTTCCATGACTTTTGAACATCCCAAAGAGTTTCATTGCCATTACATTCTTATTATGTAGTTTCTCACTGTTTTAAAATATTGTTACACTTGCTATGAAACAAAATGGCGATCAATTAATGTGCAGCACCCTCAGCAATGAGATAATTGGTCATATAAACTGTTTACTGTGTAATGAGTTGAGAGTTGCCCCAGAGATTGGAAAACTCTTCTGCTGTTCTTCCAAAAATGTCTTGGATCTTTTACATTCATGTGAAGCGTCAATTTAACATCTCATTGAAGAGGTGGCACTTTTCCACTTCTGTCACAGCTAAGATACAGATCTGGCCCCGTTCCAGAGACTTGAGCATTTCATCGAAACTCAGGTCAATGCTGTAAGGAGGAGCTGCCAGAGGATGTGGTAAGGCTGGTACAATTACAACATTTAAGAGGCATTTGGATGGGTATATGAATAGGAAGGGTTTAGAGGAATATGGGCCGGATGCTGGCAGGTGGGACTAGATTGGGTTGGGATATCTGGTCGGTATGGACAGGTTAGAGCAAAGGGTTTGTTTCCATGCTGTACATTTCCATGACTCTATGACTCTTTGACTAGGCCTAACTTGCAGTATTTCTGACAGATGGATGGTGTAACACTAGTGGGGAATCCACTGGAAGGTTTGTAGATTTTCCAGCTCTTTAGATCCAAATATATCTCAGCAGAGGTAAAGGCAACTCCACAAAATGGCAACATTATGTATCGAAAAGAGACTGGAGCACAATAATCTAAACTGACGAGCAGTACTGCACTGTGGGTTGTCTGAAATGCAGTCTTTCAGATGAAATATCAAACCAAGGTTTCATCTGTAAAAGATCCTATGGAACTATTTCAAAGAAAAGAATAGAAGTTATCCATGGCATCCTGCCCAATCAACTTCAGTAAGATACAAATAAAATGGTTGTTATCACATTGCTGCTCTTGGGGGCTTCCTGACATCAATTCCTCCAACACCTCCATTATTATTGCAAGGTTACAATATCTCAGAACTGCCTCCTATGAAGTTTTCTTCAATGGGTTTAACTGACTGTTTCCTTGCAGGACAGACTTTTCAAACAGCAACTTCCATTTGTATCACAATTTGAATTCTAAGAAATGTTTCAAAGTGCTTCGCAAACCGCTGTAAGGAAATTCAGCCACAAAGCGAGAGATTGGGGTGGAAAGTGAGGGTGGAAGAACATAATCGAGGAGGGAGCTTCTGTGAAGGTCTTTAAAGACTGGATGAGGGGATTCGGATCGGAGCATGTGAAAGCAGAGCTGCTAACAGTAAACATACACAAAAGTTAACATTTATTTCCAATGGCAAAACTCTGCGAGTCATGGGTTGCTGTGGAATTTACCTGAAGAGATTTATATTGTTTTACCAGAAGCCAAATATTTCAATCAGTGGCAAGGAGTTCCAGACATTCTGTCATCAGTACAAAAAAAAAATCTCGAGGTTGGCCCTGTCTGATAATTTCCCATTGGAAACAACAGACCTTGTGGCTGAAGCATTCATTGTGTTTAGAGGAAGCACAATATATGCATTAAGGTACACATATATAGAAATATTGGTTACAGCAGTCCAAAGAAAGAACCTGCGTGTTGATTTGGCACTATGTATGACCTCAGAATACCCCAAAGCACTTCAGTTAATGTGATATTTTTGAGGTGCAGTCATCTGTTGTAGAGTAGGAAATGTGCCAACAAGTTATGGCATAGCAAGCACCCACATGCAGCAGAGAAAATAACAAAATCATCTTTATTTTGGTTGTTGGTAGCCCAGAACATGAGGAAGAGCTCTCCTGATCCTTTTAGAGACAGTCACACTGGATCTCCTCCTGAGAGGGAAGGCAGGGCACTGCATTGTACCAGCCGTCTGGGTTTGAGCTGGGGATTAGATATGTTTGCAAAGGGAAGGTGGCCAGTGGTGTACCCATTAGCTTCCCACTTCAGTGTCACCTTGCTAGCAATGAGGAAGTTGGAGTTTTGTGCTGAAGGTCAATTGAACCATTTAAGTGGTGAAGTTGGGGTCTCTGCTACAAACTGATATTTCATCAACGCAGCGGGGGGAAGATGGTGGATACACCCTCATGATTGGTGGGATCTGCTGGGGTGGAGGTCCAATTCAAACAATCTTTGGACCACACATGTCCCCCTACCTCCTCACCGACCCCTGACAAAAGGGTATCTTCATAACAGTGAGACCACCATCCCTCACCAACCTCACCCTCCAATCCAGGGCTTGACTGACTGCCCTGCCTGATAAGTCAGCATCTCTGGGAGACAGGAAACCTTCCACATTAGGAATGGCTGCCCCAGCAGCAGTAATTTAAAGGACTGCTGTTGATACAAGATCTGGCCCTGGATCCAAATGACCACTCAAGTGGGATCTTCCCTTGCTTCAATCCCAGCAACAGGGCCCCTGTTGCTAGCACTACATTCCAGCCTGGGCCCTGGTTTAAGATCTCATCTGAAAAATGGCTCTTCTAACAGTACAGCACTGGCTTTGTACAATACTGTGTAACTGAGCTCAAGGAGAAAGTGAGGTCTGCAGATGCTGGAGATCAAAGTTGAAACTTTATTGCTGGAACAGCACAGCAGGTCAGGCAGCATCCAGGGAACAGGAGATTCGACGTTTCGGGCACAGGCCCTTCTTCAGGAATGAGCAGAGAGTGTTCAGCAGGAGAAGATAAAAGGTCTTCCAAGTCCCTCCTCCCTACCTTTTATCTTCTCCTGCTGAACACTCTCTGCTCATTCCTGAAGAAGGGCCTGTGCCCGAAACGTCGAATCTCCTGTTCTCTGGATGCTGCCTGACCTGCTGTGCTGTTCCAGCAATAAAGTTTCAACTTAACTGAGCTCAAGTCTTGTTTCGAGTGAGATTGTAACCCACAACCTTGTGGTTGAGAAGTGAGCTTTATCACAGAACCACAGCGAGCTCAAGTACAAACTCTGATTGAGGTTTGAATAGTCAGTGGTATTGTACACAGAAGAATTATGTGTTGAGATCTTTGATTTTAGTTACATAAACACAAAAACCGACCTGGCATGGTAGTATCTCAAGACTGCACTTCAGAAAAGGTAGTGTGCAACATCTGACACATCGCATAGGTACAGAAGCATTTCACACAGTGGTCTTTCTCTTCCTGAAACAAAAGCAGATGCAAAAAACTAAATGACAGCATAGGCTCAATGGGCTGAACAGACCAACTACTATTCATAGATTCCAACATGAAAAAAACTGACTGAAAGAACTCGCATTCATGCAGCACCTTACCAGCTATGTCATTCCAAACTGCACAAAATTACATCCAATGAATTATTGGGAAATGCAGCAACTGTTGCTCAGAGCACAGCAGTCAATTTGTGCATCAAGGTCCCACAAACAACAATGAAATGAACGGGCAGTGAAGTAACTTTCGAGTTGGTTTAGGAAAAGAGAGTTGGCCAGGAGAATGGATAAACAAACCAATGCCTCATCAAACAGCACCATGAAGCTGAACTCGCAATAAACTACGAGGATGCCCAAGCCGCCAATTGTAGAATAAAGTCGAGATGAAATGATGCAGAGCTTATATTCTTTAGACAAGATGCAGCTGGTAGAATAATCAAGAGAACATTTTAGACCTTAAATTCAAAATGAGTTCAGTGTATTTCTTTGAAGTGCTTAACTGATTTTCCACATTGTTATTGATTTACACAGGGTATAAGTTTTGTACACTCTGCAAAGTAAGAACACTAAATGCGGTTGCATTGATCTGGCTAGACGCAAGCAGAAATTAACCCTTTCACTAGTCATCGTGCCAGTTTCTGTGAATTAGAAGTCTTGCATCATTGGTCAGCTTTTACCCATGCAGTTCCAGAGTCTTTGCCTACTGGTCTCACCAGTATTGCCAAAAGGAAAGTCACTGGAGCATCAATTCATAACAAAGGCAGTCATCTAACTCAGGAGGAAATTGGGAAATAATTGGTCACATTACCATCACGAAAATCAACGAGGAAACTGCCAGCTCTACGATTTATTCAGGTCTCAAATGGGGTGTCCCTTTCCATTCATCAGTTTTTAAATAAAACTGATTGTGCTTAATAAGCCATGAATAAAATATCATTTGAATTGAGAATGATGTCAGAGTGTGAACAGGAGTTGGGACTCCATCCTGATCACAACTGTGTGTCGTTCAATTTATCTAATAATCCATCAGAATCCTTGGAGAATACAGCATTAATTACTAGGGTAAGACAACACAATTTTACTGGGTTTCCCTCCCCAAACAGCACCGATGCCAAGTGCTGATATAAAAGCTTACATTTAACACGCCTTACAGGATCCCAGGTTATCTGAAAGCACTATCCAGTCAGTTAAGCACTTTGAAGTGGAATCACTGCTGAAATGTATGAGATGTGACTCCAACCTGCATACCATAATGTTTCACAAACACACAATGTAATATGACCAGGAAATCTGTATTTTTAAGGTATTGGTTAAAGGGTATGTATCGGCTTCCTTGCTTCTCTTCAAAATACTCTCACAGCATTTTTTTGCATCTACCCAGGAGTGGCTCAATTTAGGTCTTACTCAAAAGATGACACATATGACAGTCCCATAGTACTGCATGGGAGTGTCAGACTGGACTATGGGCCCAAATCCCCGGTGTGGGACAGGAACCTACAACCACCACCCACCCCCCAACCCCCCCGCCCCTTGTCAAAAGTTGAGAGTGCTATCAATTAACTACTGCTGATACAAATGGTAATAAATTGCAACATTTAGACCTTAAATTCAAAATGAGTTCAGTGTATTTCTTTGAAGTGCTTAACTGATTTTCCACATTGTTATTGATTTACACAGGGCAATCAGGGAGTGAAAGGGGCAATGACCTTTTCCATCATTACTGTCTTTATCATGTCTCTGATCAGTGAAAACTTTCTAAACAGCTTCTAAAAGCAAGTTTGATGTCTTTGGATTTGAGCCGGGATTATGAGACCTGCCCATGCTTAGTTATACACAAGAAAAATAGGATTCGCAACATGACATCTGACAATCGGCATCTTGGACGTACCTACTGCGACATTCAGTGCTACATCAGTGTTGACAGAGAAATGAGGCCAGAACTCTACAAGACTCAAAGCTTGTGATCAAAGTTTTATTTATGTTGAGGCAAGAGCTGTTTTTGTTAGATGATGCCTAAGATCCTGTGCATTTGATTAACGATTCAACAACACTGAAATCTGAGCTGACAGTACATTGACATATTCTGAATTCATTATCTTTGGATAAGACATCATCACTGAACTATGGCCAAATAGAAGGGTTGTCTGCCAAGGACAGAATAGAGACTGAAGGAGGAGACAGAGACTGAACGATGTACTGGTGACCTCTTAGAGTTTCACTTCCATGGCAAATGTCAATGGGAATCAGGCATGTTCAAGTTCTCTAGAATAAAATTTATTTGCATTATCCTGGCATTGAAGAAAACTTATAAATGAAAACCTCATTACTCCAAATTCTATGAATCATACAAAAAAACCCTGCAATTTCTGAAATGGCTACAGCCTGTTTTAAAGCAATATGCAACCAAACTATAGTCAGCATTGCAATGTTGAAAATGACAGCCAATTTGCACACAGCAAGATCCCACAAACAGCAATCAGATGATTTGTTTTTAATATTAGCCAGGGCACAGAGGAGATCTACCTGGATCATCTTCAAAATAGCACGTTGGAATCTTTAATGTTTGGCTGAAAGGGTAGATGGGGTCTCGGTTTAATATCTGAAAGACCATATCTCTGACAATACTTCAGCCATTCTTCAGTAGTGTGCAGAAGTCTTGCAGATACATTAAAAAAAATTCATCACTTCTATAATACAATGCAGTCTCCACCTAAATATGGAGATTCCAGGCCAGTAAAAAGAGTGTTTTTTTTTAATTCCATTATAAGGTGTGTAGCTTGGCTTAGTTAGTTCTTTCCAATTCAGGGTTTGATTCACTCTTGAAGCTGAGTATTTAGGTTACCTCATTAGTGCAGTATTGCAAAGCTGCGGCATTGCTGGAGACAGTGTTGTTCAAATGAGTGCTAAACTGACACATCATCCACTACATGAAGGAATACTGAGACCAAATTTTCCAATGGCCAGATAGTCACAACAGAGGTGTCAATGGGACTTGCACATTGGGAGTTACTGAATTCCCCATCGGCTGCTTGGAATCCCATCTCAGAGAGTTCCGCTGCCGTTAGGTAAATGGATGCTCATGAAAAGTTAGACCATTAAACAGAGAGACTAACTCCTGAGTGACTATTAAACTGAGCCATAACTTATGTAATACAATCCAGTTACACCCCACATGACATGCAGTAACCCCTATCATTGGATTGGACCACCCTTCCTCCTGTCCACCTTGAGACCTGACACCCATCACCATTGGACACAATCCCCCATTCAACCCCCTTCCCGAACCACCAGACGGGACAGCCCTGTCCTGCTGCTAGACTTGTCCTCCGCCTTACCCTGCGATTTCAACGTCCCTCCCCACTCCAGATCCAATTCCACTTCCATTACAGGCATAACAGACCTCCCCACCCCAGGACCTAGCTTCTCCTCTCCACACTCTGGACCTGAACTGCCTCCTCCTGCTCTGAACCAAATACCCCTGCCCATTGGTGAATCTGACAGCTGCCCTCCCCACCCATCACCAGGCTTATAATCCCCCAGCACACCCCTAAATGAACCTTAACAGTTGTTGTCCAATTCGACCTTTGGCCATCAATTGCATTTTCAGGTGTCACTGTCTCTAAAGTGCAGCTGCTGAAATGTCTTCTGAGATTGGCCATGATGATGTGGAGAGGCTGGTATCTGGATGATGCCAATTTCTGTGGATGAAGAGAGGAGGTGGTGACTGCCGATGGAGTGTGTCTGGTGACGGAGGACTGGGCAAGCAACTGGTGAGCATCATCCACCAGGTAATCACCCAGAGTCCAAAGTCAAGAACTGGTGCCATCTGGTTTCTCACCAATGCCTGGGAGTCTCATGAACCATGTAGAAACAAGATAAGATTAGTCAATAATCAGATGCCAATGCATGGAGATAAGATGGCTGCTTACTAACAAGATTCTCATCGAAATGTCCAAGTCTTCGGGGGCGTATGTCAAGAGCTTCCTTTTACTGTTCACATTGTATTCTCTTAAATTTCCTTCTTTTGCCCACACCACTCAAAGCTCTGGGAAAATTCTACCAAATAAATCTGAAATGGAAAAAGATACATTAATCTTTTCCTTTCTGAAAGATGATACATATTCACTTCTGATGTGCTTTTTGAAGGTTCTGGCTTCCATTAAACGAAGCTTTCAGGTAATATCCTGTGTGAAGCACATTTCTGAAACTCCAGCACACATCAAGGAGAGATCCACTGACAGGTACTAAGGTAGTTATGATCATAAGTTGAAGGCAATTTTATTAAACTAACTCCTGAGTAACTATTAAACTGAACAATAACTTATATCACGCAATTCAGTTACAGTCCACATGACATAATCTTTCAAACCTACTCACCCCTAAAAATATCAACTGATCTACAAACTATCTCACATCAAGTATAAGTGATTTCCAGCAGCAAGGTTAATACTGAAATGATTGATGCCCAGGAGGCTGAAAATGTCATGTAATGTCGAATTGTTATGCGATGACTTAATAATTTTCTAGAAATTGTAGGTTAGTAATAGTGGGTGATACAAGACTATAAGATTAAGATGGAAGTCCTGGGAGCCTACTGAACAAACCAAGGGAAGTCACAGCAATGTATCATCAACGCAACCTTTGTTGAGATCATTCATTGCAATTCTTAATTTGGAATAAATCCATGTTGGATTTTGATTCGTAATTGAAGGGATGAATCCAGGCGTCACAGTGCTTATACTCTTTAAGAAAAAGAGACTCTAGATGTATGTCATCCTATGAGCAGTTAACCAGAGTTAGAGTCATGTAGATATACATTATGGAAACAGATTCTTCGGTCCAACTCCTTCACACCAACCAGGTATCCTAAATTATTCTAATCCCATTTGCCAGCATTTGGCCCATATCCCTCTGAACCCTTTCTATTCATATACCCATCCAGATGCCTTTTAAATGTTGTAATTGTACCAGCCTCCACCACTTCCTCTAGCAGCTGATTGCACACATACACCTCCCTCTGCATGAATAAGTTGCCCCTAAGGTCCCTTTCAAATCTTTCCCCTCGTGTCTTTCACCTATGCCCTCTAGCTTTGGACTCCCCTACCCTGGGGAAAAGACCCCGGCTATTCACCCTCTCCATGCCACTCATGATTTTATAAACTTCTATAAGTTATCTTCCAAAATAGCATTGTGGCTTTGGTTCAATAGTTTGAATTTGACCATCACCATTTTTTTTCTTGTCCCTTTCTCCAGTACTTATACCTGGTTACTCTTTGGTTGGGAACATTTAAACTGAGTTGAAACTTTATTGCTGGAACAGCACAGCAGGTCAGGCAGCATCCAGGGAACAGGAGATTCGACGTTTCGGGCACAGGCCCTTCTTCAGGAATGAGCAGAGAGTGTTCAGCAGGAGAAGATAAAAGGTAGGGAGGAGGGACTTGGAGGAGGGGCGTTGGAAATGTGATAGGTGGAAAGAGGTCAAGGTGAGGGTGATAGGTCAGAGTAGGATGGAGGCGGAGAGGTCAAGAAGAAGACTGCAGGTCAGGAAGGCGGTGCCGGGCTGGAGGGATTCGGCTGAGACAAGGTGGGGGGAGGGGGGATGAAGAAACTGGTGAAGTCCAAGTTCATCCCCTGCGGTTGGAGGGTTCCCAGTCGGAAGATAAGACGCTCCTCCTCCGACCGTCGCGTTGTTGTGGTTTGGCGGTGGATGAGTCCAATGACCTGCATATCCTCGGTGGAGTGGGAGGGGGAGTTGAAATGCTGTGCTACAGGTGGTTGGGTTGGTTCGTCCGGGTGGCCCAGAGGCCACTCCACTCCACCGAGGATATGCAGGTCATTGGACTCATCCACCGCCAAACCACAACAACGCGACGGTCGGAGGAGGAGCGTCTTATCTTCCGACTGGGAACCCTCCAACCGCAGGGGATGAACTTGGACTTCACCAGTTTCTTCATCCCCCCTCCCCCCACCTTGTCTCAGCCGAATCCCTCCAGCCCGGCACCGCCTTCCTGACCTGCAGTCTTCTTCTTGACCTCTCCGCCTCCATCCTACTCTGACCTATCACCCTCACCTTGACCTCTTTCCACCTATCACATTTCCAACGCCCCTCCTCCAAGTCCCTCCTCCCTACCTTTTATCTTCTCCTGCTGAACACTCTCTGCTCATTCCTGAAGAAGAGCCTGTGCCCGAAACGTCGAATCTCCTGTTCCCTGGATGCTGCCTGACCTGCTGTGCTGTTCCAGCAATAAAGTTTCAACTTTGATCTCCAGCATCTGCAGACCTCACTTTCTCCTCGAACATATAAACTGAATTCATCAAAATGATATCCAGGTTAAAGGGTGAGGATTTTGTGGAAATGTTTTATAAAGTAAACCTCATTCCCTGACTATGAAAACTCCAGATGATTTACTTGAGGAGTCTAAAAGAATCACAGAATTGTTATGGAGCAGAAAGAGGCCATTCAGCCTATTGTGTCTGTACTAGTTATTTTATCGAGTGCCAATTTCCTGCCTCTTCCAATATCCCTGCACACTTTTTGTTTCTAAATGACAACCCAATGACTCTCTTGAATGCCTCAATTGAACCTGCCTCCATCACATTTCTAAGGAGTGCATTCCAAACCCAAACTACTCACTGTGTGAAAAAACTATTTCTCACACACCCTTGCCTCATTTGCATATCACTTTAAATCTATGCTTTCTCATTCTGTTCTCTCTACCCAGTGGCATTTCCTCTTCCTCACCACTCTCTCCAGACAGCTTGTGGTTTTGAACACCTCTAATAAATCTCCTCTCAGGAGAACAGCCCCAAATTCTTCAAACTATACTAAAATGATTAATAGGTATTGATAGAATAAACAGAGTGAAGCTATTTCTGGTTTAGGGGTCTGTACAAGGGGCATGAAGCTAGAAGTATGTCGTGCAAAAGTAGTCTCAGGAGCATTCTGCAAATAAAAAATAGTGGAAAACTGGGACGCTTTCACCTGAAAAGTTTCTGAGGCTGGGAATCAACTGAGATTGATGGATTACTGTGAGGGATTAACAGAACTGGAATGAAGACAGCTCAAGACAGTTAAAGTACATATCAGCCATGATGTAACCCTGTGGGGGTTTTCGATTGATGTGCTGTGACACAGTTGTGTTACCATCAGAACTACAATTTAATGAAAATCAATGTAACACAAGCATTTATTCATCTTAAACAATACTCCCTCCAACAAAAATTACAAATCATAAAACTTGTGAAAATTAAATCGAATTGAAAGCATGGTATTGATCTCTTAATGCCAAAGCGTGAACATTCTAAATGCACGTGGCCTAAGGGCAAAATTGAGATGTTGTGAAAGAAAGTGGAATTGTTTGTGTCATTGAAGTGCTCTGTGCTCCTGAAACATTTGGGAACCACTGACCTAATCAGACAAGCTGGAAGGGCTGAATAATATATAACGGTTCCTGTAAAGTCACAGGCAGATTTGCAGATATGGTCAATCATATTCTCCTATACCTCTGACCAGCGAAACTCTATACCTGCAATGCAGGAGGGGTGTGCCTCCTGAGCATTGTCTGACACTGCATTCAGTACACTATAGGAGGAAAATGATAGAAAACAATCCTCTCAGCTTTAAATACGAATCACTCAATTTTTTTGGCTCATTCTTTCTGAACTGATCACATTTACAAAAGCTTGGCTACCTGGCCAAATGTGCACTTAAACCTGTATTTGGAGCAAAAACCCTCATGTATCGAAAAGCCTCAGAACTCTTTGACTTTCTACAACAAGTGAGCTTATTTACTCTGGTCTTGGCAATGGCTCAGTTGTCAGCACACCTCAGAGTCAGAAGGCAGTGGGACAAAAATCCAAAGATGAGGAACTTGATTTTCTGGAGTACTGTGTTCAGTTCTAGTCCCCCTGATATAGGAAGGATATTATTAAACCGGAGAGGGTTCAGAAAAGCTTTACCAGGATGTTGCCGGTAATGATGGGGTTCAGATATAAAAATAGACTGGATAGTCTGGGACATTTTTCACTGGAGCATACGATGTTGAGGGGTGACCTTATTAAGGTTTATAAAATCATGTCGGACATAGATAAGATTATCTTTTCCCTAGGGTAGGAGAGTTCAAAATGCGGGAGCATATTTTTAAGGTGAGAGGAGAAAGATTTATAAAGGACACGAGGGGCAACTTTTTTTACACAGAGAATGATTTGTGTGTGAAATGAACTGCCACAGAAAGTGGTGGATGCAGGTTCAGTTACAATATTTTAAAGACATTTGGATAAGTTCATGAATAGGGAAGGTTTGGAGGGCCAAACGCAGGCAGATGGGACTAGGAACATGGACGGCATGGACTGGTTTCCATGCTGATGACACTATGATCACACAAATCCTGGCTGGCATTTCAGTCCAGGGCTCCTGACAGAAATGCTAACTTTCAGATGATATGCCAAAGCAGATTCCCTCTCAGGTGGATGTAAAGAAAATCTGCTGCCATGATTCAAAGAAAAACAAGCAAGTTATTCATCAAGTGCTGAGCAATCTTTATCCCTTAACCTTACCTTGAGGGATAGTAAGTAAAAATACAGTATTGATAAATATTGGTAGAATTGGGCTCTGCTCAACCTGTGAGCAGCACTTCCGACATTATAACAGCGGCTACGTTTTTAAAATACTGAAAAGGCAGTAAATGGCTTTAAGAAATCCCAAAGTGGGGAAAGTATGCTGTACAATCTCAATGTGAGTGCAATTTTGTTATCAAGGAAAATATTAATATCGTACTCGTTCTAACAGGACGGTGACATGGAGACATTTACAACTGTGGTCGCTAAAGTCAAACATCTATCTGGTAGCTTTTGAGCAGTGAAGCAAGCTGAACGGCATTTGAAGGGGGGGCTGTAGGCAGTGCAAAATGCAGGTTGAAGCCAGCTGCTGCTTTGCAATCCCCACCCAGGCAGGAGATAAGCAGCAGAAAAGAGGGAACGTGGCCAGCAAAAGAAGGCCAGGAGAGGAGTGAGTCAAGTTAAAGCAGAAAAACATGGACAGGAAATGAATCAGCAGGATTTCATAATCTGATTGAAAACCTAATCGTCCAACATCATATCTTTTCATAATACGTTGCTACATTATTGCCAATTATAGTCAGTTCCACTTAAGTTGCATAACAGCCCTGAGTAATCAGATCACCTCACCGCTTGTAATTTAATCAGACCAATGATGGCTGAAGCAGAAAATCTTTCACATTAAGTGGCACCAAGTGTGTTAAATGTTTCGTGGATGGCAAAGGTTTAACAGGCTTTTGTTGGGACGTGAAAATATTAGATCAGGAGGCCAGACAGTGTTGTACAAAATAACAACATAATCGACTCCAGACAAATAAGCATACAACCAAGAACACTTGCACTGCATCAAATCATTTCCATTATATAAAGGAGTTCTAATCCAAGCATAACACGTTAATGATCCAGTCATAACATTTTCTTAAGTCATTCAAATTTTCGAATTTCAGTGCACAGACCTAGCTGGCTCTGTGCCCACAGTGAGTGCATTCGTTCTTAGATATTCCCATGAGAGTAGGCAGCAGGAAAGTAAAGATATGTCCCTCTCTCCAACTCCCACCACATTGGAAAGGGACTGAGAAACGTTGGGCAGAACAAAAAACGCAAAAGATGGTATGAATAGACAGAGTATGAACAAAGACCCAATTACATCAGCAGGGTGGGAGTTTCTGGAAGTGGTGACCAAGACACTGGACAATGGGCTTTAACGTTTGGTCCACCAAAGATATTTGCAATCCTTCCCAAATCAGGCAGAAATCAAATTTAAAATTTGAGGAAACATCTTCCACTCTATTTTTACCGTTCCCTTGCATATAGCTTTCACCAAACAGCACCTCTAATTTGATCCAATTATTACTCATCATCATTGTACCATCATGGAATTTTGTCAGGAAAGAAATGTAGAGCTCTGATCTGATGTTAATTAAACTCATGCAAAGGACATTTGATTAACTCCAGCTCACACTCATTCAAACCTCTAATATGTATCAATTCTAATGTAACAATTGGTGGCTCTCCTATCAATGTAGGGAGTCCTTGCTGTTGGTGTCCCACCGCAGTCAAATGGGAGTAGTGTCTCGCTTATCATTGTCTTTGCTTCAGCCTCCTGCTGGATGACACCCTCATCATGGCCATTCTGCTGATCAGTCCCCTTATCACTGGTCACTACACCCAAATCCCCCCTCAATAATGGCTGTCCCACTGGTGGCCCTGAATGCTCCTCTCTTCACCAATGGTCACATCCTGGCATTCCGACCTGCTGCTGTTCTCGCTGCAAGCCAATTCCTAGCTGTCCCTCCTGCTATCCCACTGCATCAACCCCTCCTCCAATCCCACCCCAAGCACACACGTACATGCACCCTCACTGGTTGCTGCATCCCTCACTGCCTGCTGTCCTCCACACTCACGGAGTGGGCAAGTGAGTGAGCTGGCAGCAGGTGAGGCATCGAGAGCTCTTTCTGAGGGCCCCTCTGGTCCATGGATATTTTTTCACTAATTTCAGGGGCACCAAGTTTACACTTAGAATAACCCTTAAGTATGAAGCCCTGGCACTGGGTTCCCAGTGGCAGCGATGCCAAAGAGACTGTGATGATGTCCCTCACAGTTTCGTTGGCAATCAATGCAGCATTTAACATTACAAGTTGCATTCTTCAGAAGCAATACCGAGATATAACAGATATGTCGTCCAAGTGTCAGTCATATTTCAGTGGATAGCACTTCTCTGTTGGAAGGTTGTGGGTTCAAGACCCAGTTTAGAGAGCGAGTTAATGGAATGGCGCAGAGCCATCAACCTGCCTCTGAACGTGGACAAGACGAAAGAGATAGTTGTTGACTTCAGGAGGGCATGGAGCAATCACTCTCCGCTGGACATCGACAGCTCTCCCATGGAGATCATGAAGAGTACCAAATGTCTTGGAGTACACCTGGCAGAGAACCTCACCTGGACCCTCAACACCAGCTCCATACCCAAGAAAGTTGAAACTTTATTGCTGGAACAGCACAGCAGGTCAGGCAGCATCCAGGGAACAGGAGATTCGACGTTTCGGGCACAGGCCCTTCTTCAGGAATGAGCAGAGAGTGTTCAGCAGGAGAAGATAAAAGGTAGGGAGGAGGGACTTGGAGGAGGGGCGTTGGAAATGTGATAGGTGGAAAGAGGTCAAGGTGAGGGTGATAGGTCGGAGTAGGATGGAGGCGGAGAGGTCAAGAAGAAGACTGCAGGTCAGGAAGGCGGTGCCGGGCTGGAGGGATCCGGCTGAGACAAGGTGGGGGGAGGGGGGATGAAGAAACTGGTGAAGTCCAAGTTCATCCCCTGCGGTTGGAGGGTTCCCAGTCGGAAGATAAGACGCTCCTCCTCCGACCGTCGCGTTGTTGTGGTTTGGCGGTGGATGAGTCCAATGACCTGCATATCCTCGGTGGAGTGGGAGGGGGAGTTGAAATGCTGTGCTACAGGTTGGTTGGGTTGGTTCGTCCGGGTGGCCCAGAGGCCACTCCACTCCACCGAGGATATGCAGGTCATTGGACTCATCCACCGCCAAACCACAACAACGCGACGGTCGGAGGAGGAGCGTCTTATCTTCCGACTGGGAACCCTCCAACCGCAGGGGATGAACTTGGACTTCACCAGTTTCTTCATCCCCCCTCCCCCCACCTTGTCTCAGCCGGATCCCTCCAGCCCGGCACCGCCTTCCTGACCTGCAGTCTTCTTCTTGACCTCTCCGCCTCCATCCTACTCCGACCTATCACCCTCACCTTGACCTCTTTCCACCTATCACATTTCCAACGCCCCTCCTCCAAGTCCCTCCTCCCTACCTTTTATCTTCTCCTGCTGAACACTCTCTGCTCATTCCTGAAGAAGGGCCTGTGCCCGAAACGTCGAATCTCCTGTTCCCTGGATGCTGCCTGACCTGCTGTGCTGTTCCAGCAATAAAGTTTCAACTTTGATCTCCAGCATCTGCAGACCTCACTTTCTCCATACCCAAGAAAGCCCAGCAGCATCTCTACTTTCTGCGCAGGCTGACGAAAGCCCACCTCCCACCCCCCATCCTCGCCACATTCTACAGAGGGTACATTGAGAGTACCCTGAGCTGCTGCATCACTGCCTGGTTCAGGAATTGCACCGTCTCGGATCGTAAGACCCTACAATGGATAGTGAGGACAGCTGAGAGGATCATCGGGGTCTCTCTTCCCTCCATTACAGACATTTACTCCACACACTGCATCCGAAAGGCTAAGAGCATTGTGGAAGACCCTACACATCCTTCAATCAAACTCTTGCCCCTCCTGTTAGCTGACAAAAGATACGGGAGCATTCGGTCTCTCATGGTCAGACTGTGTAACAGTTACTTCCCCCAAGCCATCAGGCTCCTTAACACAGTATGATCAGACTCTTTCCCATCTGAAATTCTGTGCACGACTTTGAATTGCTGCTAGACAAATGTCTATTATTTATCATTCTTCTGTTACACTGTAACTTGAGTGTTTTGCACTTCTTATGCACTTTATGGCGTGTATAATTGTGTAGTTTGTGCTGTCAATGTAGCACCCTTGGTACTGGAAAACACTGTCTCTTTTTTACTGTATCTGTTGTATATGATAGAAATGACAAATAAAACTACTCTATTCTCTCTTTCACTGCTTAAGCACATAATTTAGGTTGACATCCCAGTGCAGGGAGTGTTGTATGGTCAGCGATGTCACTTTCCGAATGAGATGTTACAGCAAGTCCCTTCTTTTCTCTCAAGTAGATGTAGAAGATCCTGTGAAGCCACAGTATTCTGATGAGCAGGGAAGTTCTCTCTAGGTTGCTGGCCAACATTCATCCTGCAACCAATGCCTAAAACAGACAATCTCCTCATTTATTTCGTTGCACTGTTTGCAAGAACCTTTTTTTAAATTCATTCATGGGATGAGGATGTCGCTGGCTAGACCAGCATATATTGCCCATTCCTAGTTGCCCAGGGGGCAGTTAAGGGTCACCCACATTGCTGTGTGTCTGGAGTATCATATAGGTCAGACCATGTAAGAATGGCAGCTTCCTTCCTAAAGGAAGTTAGTAAACCAGATGGGTTTTTCCGACAATGGATTCATGGTCATTAAACTCCTCATTCCAGATTTTTGTTGAATTCAAATTCCATCATCAGCCACAGAACATGACCTGGGTCCCTGGATTAACACTTCAGCCAATACACCATTAGGTCATCACCTCCCCCTCAGCTGTGAACAATTCAACTGACACATTCCCTACACCACAACTGTAAAAGAATTGAATGAACTACCACTTTTAAAAATGTTTTCATTGGCCCTAAAGTGCTTTGGGGCATCCTGAAATTCTGATATAAATCCAAGTTCTTTCTGTCAGTCTCTGGAGAATGTTGTGAGCGATGATCTTTCATTGTGCTACTGGGTGAAGACTAAGGATCATAGCACAGAAAATGTCCAAGGTTAAAGGAAATGTGCAATACAATGGAAGGTAAATGAGAAAGCAGAGACTGAGTTATGCCATTCAAGGCTTTAACCATCTCTAAACTGAAAGAGGGAGGGAAGATTGAAGAAAATCCCAGGAAAAAATGAGCTAGAATGTGCAATATAATTGATTTCAAGATGTCAACAGCATTTTCAAGGCTCTAAAAATCCCAAGGCACTTCACAGGAACATTATCAAACAAAACGTGACACCAAGAGAAGATATTACAACAGATGATCGAAAGCTAGACCAAAACATTAGGTTTTGTGTGGAATTGTAAAGTAAGAAAGACAGACCGAGAAATGTGGAGAGCCTTGGAAAGGGATTTGCAGAGCTTGAAGTCAAGACTGCTGAATGCATTAAACAGTGGATTGTTGAAAACTAGTGAGATACAACTGTTCAGAATTGGAAGAATGTAGAGATCTCAGAGGCTAAGAGGCAGGACAATGTTACAGAGATAACTTGAGCAAGGTCATAGAGGATTCTGAAAATAAGGGCAGAGTGATACTACAGAAACCCATGAACAGAATTGATCAGCTACACAATTTTTTCATAAAGATCTATGCAAACTGTAGTAATTTCAATGTGCACATGGAACTCTGAATGCACTGTTCTTGATGGACTGACCATTGGACTTGAAGGTAACTAATGCCAAGATTGCAGTATGCCTAAGTGAAAGGTGATCTGCTGTTCCTCTAGTTATTTTTGAGCTTCACTGGAATGGAGCAGGATGCTGATGACAGAGAGATCAGAGAAGGAGTCGGATGGAGAGTTTAAATGCTAAGTGGTTGGAATCCTAGTACTGAGCAGAAGGATTGAGCAATCGCCCAAACTAGGTTTGGTTTTCTGAGTGCAGAGGTTTTAGCATTGTGAGGAGCAAAATTGATGTCCAACTGAAGGATGTTAAGTAAACCACAGGTTTACTGGGAAAGAGTGTTTGATGCTGTGGATAATGGGAAGGAAGGAGGTGAAAGGGCAAATAAAATAAGGGGAAATCTGCTGGAAATCTGAAACAAATGCAGAAAATGATGGAGAAACACAGCAGGTCTGGCAGCATCTCTGGGGGAAAGAAGCACTTAATGGTTCGAGTCCAATTTGACTCTTCTTCGGAGTTATAACCTTCCTGAAGAAGGGCCATACCAGACTCAAAATGTTAACTGTTACTCTCTCCACAGATGCTGCCAGACCTGTTGAGTTTCTCCAGCATTCTCTGTGTTTCTATGAGGTGACATCAATTCAGTTTACACTAAAGAACTACCATGTCATTACAGTTCACTCGCAAGTACAATTACTTTCACCAAACGTTCTGAAGGCAGAAGTGGAGGCACAATCCAGGAAAAGTCATTATTTCCCAAAATAGGAGGAAAATATGGAAAATGGTTTTTTTCTGAATAACCAGTCTTCATTCTGTTATTGCTTTGGGAAACAAAACTAGATGGTCCAATTCACCTTGAGAGGTGATTTATTGACCTCTGTTTACCCAGCTGAGAGCGTACTGTTGAAAATGTTTTTGTGAGCAGTGAGAATCACAACACCACAGGGAAACAAGAATCATTTACTAAATAAATCAGATAGCTGCAAAACGTTGATATGAAAACAATTTTACAGCTGGGAATGCACTTTAAAAAATCTGTAGTTGATTTTTGTTAAACTTTTCACCAGACAGAATTCACAGCAATGCTAGGTGGACACAATTTATGCTTTGAGGTGGTACAAGGAGCTGACAATAGATGTAACTGACAGAGAAAGAAAGCAGTTATATTTATATACTGCCTTTCATGACTTCAGGACATCTCAAAGCATTTTACAACCCATTAAGCACATTTTGAAGTGTGGGCTGCTGTTAAGTCAGAAATGTGGAAGGTATTTTGAGCACAATGAGGTCCCACGCATAGCAAGGAAGTAAATGACCAGGGTCAGTGAAGGAATAAATAATCATCAAGATATTGGGCTCCTCTTCAAAATAGTGCCAAGAGATCATTTATACTCACCTGAGTGGACAGACTGGACCTCAGCTGAGCATCTGTATCTGTAAAAGAGCACCTCCGGGCACTCCGTCAGTATCTCACTGGGAGTGTCAACTGCAGTTTTACAATCCAGGCTCAGATGCAACTCCACAAGGAGACAAGCATTACAGTTGATCCACATAGTTGGCGTGGGAGTATATTCATACATTTAGGTCAGACCTTTCTGACAAACTCTTCTGCTAACCACATGGTAGGATTGAGAATACTGTTTAGGGGGCCTGGACAATACTCCTACAAGTAAATTATTTCCTTTATTATTTCTCTTCCTGACACAAACTTCTACTTCCCGGCTTCCTAAACTTAGGTCATCCTTTTGTATTGGGCTAATATCATAACTAATTGAGAGTCATCCTTCCACCTTTTCTTAGCTTCCTGTCCTTCCTAAATGTCCTGCACACTTCAATAGTTAGATCTCAATTTATATCATGCTGCAGTCATGTCTCTGTAATAGTGATTAGAATGTACTTGTTTCTTTCTATTTGCATTCTCAATTCATTGGTTACGATCTCAACACTACAGCACAAATTGATACAGAAAATGTATTTTGTCACAGAGGAAAGAAAGTGGGATAAACAATTCTCTCTCAGAAATCAGAATTTCCACCCACATTAAAACAAACAGAGATCCCCACTTTCAAAGAACATTCACTCTATAATACTGCAGCATTTAAGAATCATTAGCGTGGAAATGTACAGCTAGTCCAGTTCAAATTGTTTCATTTCAATCTTCAGCTGATAATCTGATCATAATCTTGGAAGCATTTTAGATAGTCTGCAAACATCCTGTGTGTATCATTTTTATATTTCTATAACTCTTGCCAAATTGTTCTTGTGGGTTTTTTTTTGGCTTAAAATACACTCAAAGATCTGACCCACATAACTTCTCCCTCCTAACTCATTTGACCGAGAAAATATCACTCCACACACTAGAAATGAGGATAATCTTTCTTTTCTAAAAGGGCCGCTTCTGTACTTCAGCATTTTCTTTTCACCTTGATTTGAAATATTGGCAATTTGTCACTGGTGGGGTGATCCTTTTGAGGCCACAGTGGACTGAATTGATTCAGCATACAAGCCACACAAAACATTACATCGGAGACCTTCGTGAGTACCACTCTATCAAGAAAGACCAGGTATTGGCTGAGTCTGGGCTTGGATTTAAAAAGTTTGAGCTGAATGCTGGCAGGCAATTTTTGGTCAGTGTTTGACATTTCCTCCTTTTTTTTCTCCAAGTTTCCTGCCTCCCTACATCTCCTGGCAGCATAATGTTGGAGCCCTACACCTCACCAACATCATAACACTGAATAGTTATTCCATCGGCGCCTTGACTAATTTTCTCCTCCTTACCCCAAGGCTGCTGAGTCCTAATCCAACTCTTCCGTTGCCAAGCCAGCACAGGTCAATTAAATCGGCACAATTTGACATCGAAACTGAGCCCTGCCAATTCTTTGTGGCTCAGCTTCTGATTGAACTAACCAGCAGAACCGTCACAGGAGTCCATTTTGATTTTTTGGGCAAGTCACTGTTGAAGTTGGAAGCAGTGTTGCCATTAATTGAAACCTTGTGCACTGTGGCAGGACTCAATGGCCTGTACAAGACAAATGTGCAATGCCAACTTGCATGGATACCTCGATTAAAGTTAAGTAACAACTTCCTACTGCAATACAAAGGGATAGCCACACAATGCAATACTACTCAAAGGGTACATTTTAGAAAATGTTAAGGTGTTAGAAACATTTCAATGCCTTTGTTGGCAAGAGTTTGCATCTTAAAAATGGCAAATGATCCCACAGTCAATGTAAGTATTGTCCATGTAGACCCCTGTTCTTGTTTCAATCACCTTTAGGTACAGCCAATAGCTATACAACCTCGACCAGCCACATGAATTCTTGCAGAAGTTTCCAGAATGGTTCTCTCCAACTTACCCTCTCATGAAACACATGAACTCTTGTCGTCGAAATCCAGTCTTTCTCCTTCAATCTCTGACAGAATGTTTGAGGACTCCATGAGATAAAGCATCACATGACCAGGAACAATAGTTGTGTCACTGAATTCAAAATCAAGTGGCTTCAATCAATAGCAATCCAGAGAAAGTTCATTTAAATCTCATTGTGCCAGTTTGAGCTTTCTTTTTTAAAATCTGCAAGTGAAAAGCTGGTACCAGTAAACGCACAAAGCTGTTGGAACTCATTTCCTATTATTCTTTAGGTTGGCAACCAACTACCCTTACACAGTGTGGCTTATAAACGTAGCTGCACATCCTGAATCTGAAATGCTTCCTGTAGTGACAATCAGCTGTATCGAAATCCATTACCCATGGTTGTTGGAGAAAGCAATCTACCTTTAGCATTAAGTGCTGCCCATCCTATTGACATACAATTATAGAGTCATAAAGGTTTACAACATGGATACAGCCCTTCTCCCCAACCCATCCATGCTGCCCAGTTTTCACAATTAATCACGTCCCATTTGCCTGTATTTGGTCCATATCCACGATAATTATCACATCCATGTACCTGTCTAAATATTTCTTAAATGACAAAATTGTACCCACCTCCACTACCACTACCCCTGACAGCCCATTCCTGCCACTCCACCCACTGTGTGAAAGAATTGCCCCTTTGAACCCTTTTGTATCTCTCCACTCTCATTCTTAAACCTATTGCCTCTAGTTTTGGACTTCCCTACCATGGGGAAAAACTGTTGGGCTATCTACCTTATCTATGTCTCTCACGATTTTAATAGAACTCTAATTAGGTCACCCCTCAGTCTCCTACGCTCAAGGGTAAAATGTCCCAGCTTGTCCAGCCTTTCCTTATCAATTAAATTTTCCAGTCCAGGTAGCATCCTAGTAAATCTTTTTTAGTTTAAAAATATCCTTTCTGTAGTATCTGCAATTTTGGAATCAGTGAGCTGAATTTATGAAAACAAAAAAGAAGAGTAATGTTATCAGCAATTCAATCACTTGCCATTATTGAGCTTTCTCAAACTAATATTGTGAATCTTTCCTTGTCATTTGGTAAAATCTGTAGTAACACATAAACAGCATGGCAAGTGCTAAATATAGAATCACTGTTGTAATAATGGTGAGGTTTGTTGGCAGAGTCCCAGAACATGAAGGGTTTTAAAGAGATTCTTTAACTGAAGATGATGATCAACCAGTTGCCAATATAGCTTATCCAGAACAGGGAGGGGAGCAGGAATTGCAAAAACAAAATGACAACTGTGGCATAATTAAACTCAGGTTACACTATAGGTCATAGGGCTAGAGGAGATTACAGAGACTAGGAGAACTGAGACCATGGAAGGACTTGAAAACAAGAATTAGAGTTTTAAAATTGAGGCATTGTTTAACCAGGAGTATAAGTAGGTCAACAAGCACATCTCATGACTTCATGATGTCCCAAAGCATTTCATGGTGATTGCAATATTTTTGAAGCATGTTCAGTATTGAAATTCCTCGGATCATAGCTTTTTTTTTACACCAGAAAATGAATATCGGTTTGTGCATTTAATCCTATTTGAGATCTGACAGAGTCTAAAAATGTACCAATATGCCCACAATTAATCAATTATTCAGTTAACCCACTGGTGATAACCAGAACCAATTCTGGAACTTATTTACCCGTTCAAGGGTCAAGGGTCAAATCCCTCCCAGCAAGCTGTCTCTTCAAAAATGTGTGTTGTATTATATCTTGTAATTGTATTTCATGCATTTACTGAAATAAGGAGTGATTCATCAGCTGCAATTGTCTGCAACTTTTCTCTAGCAAGTCCTCAGCATTGGGAGTGGAGCAACTAATGTGTTTTCTGTAAGATAACAGAACAAAGAACATTACTTGGCCAATCATACCGATACCATTTCATTAACCATCATTTCTGTATCTCATTTTTACGTGTTTTTCTCCAAATTCTTTCAGATTCTTCAAGGTTATTTTATATATGGGTGGCACAATGTTAAGAAGCAGGAGGGTATAAGATCTTGACAAGTGGGGAAAAAGACATTCATCAGCACATATTAAAGGAAAACATACAGGGTATTGTCTATCATCAGTCATGTAGTGGACCATGGAGGAACAGTGTAAGTTAACAATCATCAATAGTATTATTACAGATGGTTCAGTATCCAGTGATGTACTGCATATCATGGAGAATGGTTGATCAAGAGCAATGTTCTCTCTAAGCTTTGCAGTCATGCAGCTGCTGAGTTGGTCCATGCATGTTAATTAGCATGTTGGCACCATTCCCTGCATTGCCCTACAAATTCAGACCAGGCTTAAGATTGATGGCACCTCCGACAATACATTGCTCCATCAGTACTTTACTGAAGTACTAGCCCAAATTTTGTGTTTAAGCCTCTCGTGTGGGACTCATACCCTCTGATTCAGAGGTGGGTATGCTAACAACTGAACCGTGGTGAACAATTGAGAAAATAAATGCAAATGCCAAACAGTTTTCTCTGCTTAGCCAGCTTTCCGTTGGTACATTACTGATTACTGATCTGGTCTTTCTCTGCTCCTGCCTATCTGGAAGTGACAACATAGGTCAATCACATTACAGTGAGAACAAACAGCTCAGAGTGGTGAATGATCCACATACACCTTGAACAAAATCAATTTCATTACCTGTTCTCAGCTTGCATTAGCATGAGGGAGGATATTGATAAGAGTTCCTGTCTAAGAGGGAGTGAATTGACAACCCTTAGACACGTTACAATTTCAAGTCAATTATCACTTAACAAACTCACTGGCAAATGGAGACAAAGTGCACTTTTGTTTTAATTCATTAAACTTTGACCATAATTATATAATGGGGGTCAGCTCAACTCATTTTCTTTTATTTATGATTCAATGCTTGCGGCTTGCAAAATAAACCAAAGGAGGCTGTGTTATAAAAGTCCATTCTGATCAAGGAATGCCATGTTAATATTGAACATAGAATGCAAATCGGTGATCATTCAGCCATATTTTGCATCAAGGTGACCTACCCATAATTAAATATGAAAAAGTGAGTGAAAATCAGATTAGAACCTTCCCTGCATAGCAGACACCTCAGTTCCGCTAAAGTAGCTCACTGTAAATCAGCACAGTCACTCCAGTAACATAATACAGAGCCCAAATCTTGATGACAATACAAATTTGCTTAAAGCAATTTGTTGATTTTTCTTTGCTCTTAATATTCTGAGATTTGAGATTTAGGAATCCTATCACATGTTTGATAAAGCATGAGGATGACCTTTGTTATTTTATTTTCAAACATTTTGTCATTCCTGAGGTCAAAAGAAATGAATCATAAACAGGAAAACTCAAAGCCTTTTTGCAGATTCATCCTCAGAACATAGATATTGCTGGCAAATCCATGCAGTTTTTGCCCAGAGAAGGGGTAATGAGCTGTCTTCCTGAACTGCTGTAGTCAGTCTGGTGCAGATACACCCCTTGTGTAACTAGGAAGTGAGTTCAAGAATTTTAACCCAGAGACAGTGATAGTGAAGTAAAGCTGCAAGTCAGG
The DNA here is from genome assembly GCF_037043375.1 of Chiloscyllium plagiosum. Lineage (NCBI taxonomy): Eukaryota > Metazoa > Chordata > Chondrichthyes > Orectolobiformes > Hemiscylliidae > Chiloscyllium > Chiloscyllium plagiosum. Next base: position 22,798,602 of record NW_028270158.1, on the reverse strand, counting down.
ATGATGTGCATCTCCTGGTGGTGTTTCCATGCATCACTACCATGCTTTTCTAGATTATGGAGTTGAGAGATGCTGCTCAAACAGTCTTGATGAGTTGCTGATAAAATGCAGGGTTGATATCTCACTTTATTTATCCAGCCATTTCTTTCTGATTTCTTTTCTCAGTTTGGATAAGGAGATACCAAGGACTGGTGGAAAAGGGGAGGGGACTAATTTCAAGCCCAGATTTTACAAACCCGTCATAACATGTCCACATTAGTGTCCCTGCTCAGTGTTGTTGTGTCTCGCATCAGACTTGAAGCCATTGGGAATTTAAAAGCCAAATTATGTGTGTATCAATTTGGTTCAGTTCTGGGGAAGACAAAATTGTGCAACTTCAAAGTGATTGAGCAGGGGACAACGGTCATGATCCCACTTTTCCCCATTGGCTACTCTTCTGGGAGTGGAATGAAATTATGTCAAGAAATGTTTGGACACTGTGGTAATCAAGGAGATGAGGATCTTGCAGAAGGATTGTGTTGAAGTAAAAGATCAACTATGATCTTATTAAAAGGCAACAATACAGCAAAAGATTAGCATTCACATAAAATGAAGACTATAACAACACTTACAACACAGAAACATTTGATTTGGCTTTTCGATGTAATGTTTACACTGCATTACAGCCTCCTCTACTCTAAGACTTCATATCAGTGTATTAATATATCCTTAAGTCCTCTTGCTCTTAACTTGTTTCCCTTTTCTTTTTGGTATCAATGGTATTCAACTACTCCATGGATTTTCACATTCTTATTGTTAGGTTTCCTGATTTTGCCATTTCATCTATGAGCAATTATTTTATGCTTGTTTAGATCTCATGTTTTGGACTCACCTGCATATGGAAATATTTGTATATCATCTATAAATGGAACTCTTTCATAATCTTACAGACCTCATCACAGCAGCCTTCAGCCTCATTTTGGAGTGTTCACAGTTGGTATCCAAAGAGTTAACAGATCAGGCATTTAAGAATTAGGTCTATCAGTTCCCAGGGTACTATTTTCTGAATGAAATGTGCATGATGATGTAACCCAGGCTAGTACATGGAAATCACAGCTTTAATATCCTGATCTGTGCTCCGGTCAAGCATACCGCAAAACCACTTGGAAACGTGCAGAAATGACTTCAGTGCAACCTCTTCATGTCCTGTCCACATCCTCAGTCGGGAAAGCCATCTCCAAACCACACAGCCAACTCAGCTGGGAATCAGTCAGCCTCCGGTTCAGAACCAACTTCCTGGCCATTGGAGAATTAATTAGTTCCAGCTTGGAAACCATCAGCTCCTAAACAAAGTGCAATGTGACCTTTGCCTGGATGAACCCTAGGTAATAGAGGTCATGGAAGTCCTATTATTTGCACTTCCATTTAAAGAGGATTCAATATTTTAATGTGAGCCTGAACGTCATTCAAATTTTTTGATAGCAATTCTTCGTTTTCTCTCAGGCTTACTGCTGAACTCAAAATTTTTATTATCTGTCTTAAAGAATTAGAATCCCTACAGTGTGGAAGTAGGCCATTTGGCCAAAAATGTCCACACTGACCCTCTGAAGAGTAACCCACCCAGACCCATTCACCTACATTATATTTACTCCTGATTAATACACCAAACCTACACATTCTTGAACACTATGGGCAATTTAGCAAGGCCAATTCACCTAAATTGCACATCTTTGGACTGTGGGAGGAAACGCATGCTGACACAGGGAGAATGTACAAACTCTACACAGACAGTCGCCCGAGGCTGGAATCGAGCCTGGGTCCCTGATGCTATGAGGCAGCAGTGCGAGACACTGAGCCACCGTGCTGCCCAAAACATGGCTCCAAACAAACGTGACAGAGATACATCTATTAAAACAAATGATGCCTGATAGAATCTCCTTTCAAAGATGCAACTGGTCATTATGCTTTGGTCGAAGTGATTTTTTAAAAAATGTTTATCATTGAACTCACATTGTGTGTTTCAGGGTCTTAGGACTTCTCAAAGTCATTTACAACCACTGAGATATGTTTAAAGCGTTGTTGCTGACAAGTACATAGGAAACCTGGCAAAATTTAGCACAACAATATTCAACAATGAGAACTGAATTAAAGGCCAGATAATCTGTCTTCTTAGTGATACAGTTCAAGAATAAACATTGACCTGGACTTCAGTGGACAGCTCCTGTGTAATATTGATCTGGATTGCAGGAGACAGCTCCTCTGAAATATTTATCTGGGGAGCAGGAGACAGCTCCTCTGTAATATTGACCTGGATTGCAAGGGACAGCTCCTTTGTAATATTGATCTGGTGACCAGGGGACAAATCTTGGGTAATATTGATCTGGATTGCAGAGGAAAGATTCTGTATAATATATCTTTGGACTACAGGGGACAGCTCCTGCGTAATATTGATCTGGACTGCAGTGGACAGACCCTGTGTAATATTGAACGGGATTGCAGGGAACAGCTCCAGAGTAATATTGATCTGGGGAGCCGGGGACAGCTCCTGTGTAATATTGATGTGGATTCCAGGGGAAATATTCTTTGTAATATATCTCTGGACTACAGGGGACAGCTCCTGTGTAATATTGATCTGGACTGAAGTGGACAGACCCTGTGGAATATTGAAAGGGATTGCAGGAGACAGCTCCTGTGTAACATTGTTCTGGGGAGCAGGGGACAGCTCCAGTGTAATATTTGTCTGGATTGCAGTGGACAGTTCCTGCATAATATTGATCTGGACTGAAGGGGACAGCTCCTGTGTAATATTGATCTGCATTGAAGGGGACAGATCCAGTGTAATATTGATCTGGGGAGCAGTGGATGCCTACTGTTTAATATTGATCTGGATTGCAGAGCACAGCTCCTATGTAATATTGATCTTCATTGAAGGGGACAGCTCCTGTGTAATATTGATCTGGATTGCAGAGCACAGCTCCTGTATAATATTGATCAGGATTGCAGGGGCAGCTCCTGTGTAATATTGATCTGGATTGCAGAGGTCAGCTCCTGTGCAATATTGATCAGGATGGCAGGGAACAGCTCCTGTGTAATATTGATGTGGGGAGCAGTGGGTACCTACTGTTTAATATTGATCTGGATAGCAGGGCACAACTCCTATATAATCTTGATCTCCAGATCAGGGGACAGCTCCTGTGTAATATTGTTCTGGGTTGCAGGGGACGGCTCCTGTGTAATATTGATCTGGATTGCAGGGGACAGCTCCTGTTAATATTGATGTGGGGATCATGAGACAGCTCCTGTGTAATATTGATCTGGGGAGCAGGGGAAAGCTCCTGTGTAATATTGATCTGGATTGCAGGGGAAAGCTCCTGTGTAATATTGATCTGGGTAGCAGGGGACAGCTCCTGTGCAATATTGATCTGGGGAGCAGGGGACAGCTCCTGTCTAATATTGATCTGGGAAGCAGGGTACAGCTCCTACATAATATTGACCTGGATTGCAGGGGACAGCTCCTGTGTAATATTGACCTGGATTGCAGGCGACAGCTCCTGTGTAATATTGATCTGGATTGCAGGGGACAGCTCCTGTGTAATATTGATCTGGATTGAGGGCTCAGCTCCTGTGTAATATTAATCTGGTGAGCAGGGGACAGCTTCTGTGGAATATTGACCTGGATTGCAGTGTACAGTTCCCCTGTAATATTGATCTAGGGAGCAGTGGCCAGCTCCTGTGTAATATTGATCTAGGGTGCAGTGGACAGTTCATTTGTAATATTGATCTGCAGAGCAGGGGACAGCTCCCATGTACTATTGATCTGGATTGCAGGGTACAGCTCCCCTGTAATATTGTTCTGGGGAGCAGGGGAGAGCAACTGTCTAATATTGATCTGTATTGCAGGGAACAGCTCCCCTGCAATATTGATCTGGGGAGCAGGGGACAAATCCGGTGAAATATTGATCTGAACTGCAGGGAACTGCTCCTGTGTAATATTGATCTGGACTGCCAGGACCGTCCCCTGCGTCTTATTGAACTAGGGAACAGGGGCCAGCACCGGTGTAATAATGATCTGGACTACAGTGGACAGTTCCTGGGTAAATTTGATCTGGGGAGCAGTGGACAATTTCTGTGTAATATTGATCTGGATGCAGGGCTCAGCTCCTGTGTAATATTGGTCTGGATTGCAGGGGAAAGCTCCTGGGTAATATTGATCTGGATTGCAGGGGAAAGCTCCTGTGTAATATTGGTCTGGATTGCAGCGGACAGCTCCTGTGTAATATTGATCAGGATGGCAGGGGACAGCTCCTGTGTAATATTGATCTGGGGAGCAGGGGACAGCTCCTGTGTAATATTGGTCTGGATTGCAGGGGACAGCTCCTGTGTAATATTGACCAGGATTGCAGGGGACAGCTCCTGTGTTATATTGATCAGGATGGCAGGGTTCAGCTCCTGTGTAATATTGATCTGGAGAGCAGGGGACAGCTCCTGTGTAATATTGATCTGGATTGCAGGGTACAGCTCCTGTGTAATATTGTTCTGGGTTGCAGGGGACGGCTCCTGTGTAATATTGATCTGGATTGCAGGGGAAAGCTCCTGGGTAATATTGATCTGGATTGCAGGGGAAAGCTCCTGTGTAATATTGTTCTGGGGAGCAGGGGACAGCTCCTGTGTAATATTGATCAGGGGATCAGGGGACAGCTCCTGTGTAATATTAATCTGGATTGCAGGGGACATCTCCTGTGTAATATTGATGTGGGGAGCTGTAAATACCTACTATTTAATATTGATCTGGATTGCAGGGCACAACTCCTGTGTAATCTTGATCTGGAGATCAGGGCAATGCTCCTGTGTAATATTGATCAGGATGGCAGGATTCAGCTCCTGTGTAATATTGATCTGGGGAGCAGGGGACAGCGCCTGTGTAATATTGATCTGGATTGCAGGGGACAGCTCCTGTGTAATATTGTTCTGGGTTGCAGGGGACAGCTCCTGTGTAATATTGATCTGGGGAGCAGGATACAGCACCTGTGTAATATTGATCTGGGGAGCAGTGAACAGCTCCTGCGTAATATTAATCTGGATTGCAGAGGTCAGATCCTGTGTAATATTGATGTGGGGAGCAGTGGATACCTACTGTTTAATATTGATCTGGATTGCAGGGCATAGCTCCTATGTAATCTTGATCTGGAGATCAGGGGGCTGCTTATGTGTAATATTGATCTGTATTGCATGGCAATGCTCCTGTGTAATATTGATCAGGATGGCAGGGTTCAGCTCCTGTGTAATATTGATCTGGGGAGCAGGGGACAGCGCCTGTGTAATATTGATCTGGATTGCAGGGGACAGCTCCTGTGTAATATTGTTCTGGGTTGCAGGGGACAGCTCCTGTGTAATATTAATCTGGGGAGCAGGATACAGCGCCTGTGTAATATTGATCTGGGGAGCAGGGGACAGCCCCTGTGTAATATTGATCAGGGGAACAGGGGACAGCTCCTGTGTAATATTGATCTGGGGAGCAGGATACAGTGCCTGTGTAATATTGATCTGGGGAGCAGGGGACAGCCCCTGTGTAATATTGATCAGGGGAACAGGGGACAGCTCCTGTGTAATATTAATCTGGATTGCAGAGGTCAGCTCCTGTGTAATATTGATCAGGATTGCAGGGGACAGCTTCAGTGTAATATTGGTCTGGATTGCAGGGGACAGCTCCTGTGGAATATTGATCTGGATTGCAGGGGACAGCTCCAGTGTCATATTGATCTGGATTGCAGGGGACAGCTCCTGTGTCATATTGATCTGGTTTGCAGGGGACAGCTCCTGTGTAATATTGATCTGTATTGCAGGGAAGAGCTCCCCTTTAATATTGATCTAGAGAGCAGGGGACAGATCCTGTGTTGTATTGATCTGGACTGCCGGGATCGCCTCCTGCGTCATATTGATCTGGGGAGAAGGGGACAGCTCCTGTGTAATATTAATCTGGATTGCAGGGCTCAGCTCCTGTGTAACATTGATCTGGATTGCAGCGCACAGCTCCTCTGTAGTATTGTTCTGGGGAGCAGGGGACAGCAACTGTGTAATATTGATCTGTATTGCAGGGAACAGCAACCATGTAATATTGATCTAGAGAGCAGGGGACAGCTCCTGTGTAATATTGATCTGGACTGCCGGAATCGTCTCCTGTGTCATATTGATCTAGGAGCAGGAGCCAGATCCTGTGTAATATTGATCTGGGGTGCAGTGGACAGTTCGTGTAAAATATTGATCTGTGGAGCAGGGGACAGCTCCTGTGTAATATTGATCTGGATTGCAGGGCTCAGCTCCTATGTAATATTGGTCAGGATTGCAGGGGACAGTTCCTGTGTAATATTGATCTGGATTGCAGGGACAGCTCCTGGGTAAAATTGGTCTGGATTGCAGGGAACAGCTCCTGGGTAATATTGATCTGGGGAGCAGGGGACAGCTCCTGGGTAATATTGGTCTGGATTGCAGGGCACAGTTCCTGTGTAATATTGATCTGGGGAGCAGGGGAGAGTGCCTGTGTAATATTGATCTGGGGAGCAGTAAACAGCTCCTGTGTAATTTTGATCTGGATTGCAGGGGACAGCTCCTGTGTAACATTGATCTGGGGAGCAGTGGATACCTACTGCTTAATATTGATCTGGGGAGCAGTGGATACCTACTGTTTAATATTGATCTGGATTGCAGGGCATAGCTCCGATGTAATCTTGATCTGGAGATCAGGGGGCTGCTCATGTGTAATATTGATCTGTATTGCTGGGCAATGCTCCTGTGTAATATTGATCAGGATTGCAGGGGACAGCTCCTGTGTAATATTGATCTGGGGAACAGGGGACAGCTCCTGTGGAATACTGATCTGGAATGCAGGGCTCAGCTCCTGTGTAATATTGATCTCGATTGCAGGGCACAGCTCCCCTGTAATATTGTTCTGGGGAGCAGGGGAGAGCAACTGTGTAATATTGATCTGTATTGCAGGGAACAGCACCCCTGTAATATTGATCTGGGGAGCAAGGGGACAGATCGTGTGAAATATTGATCTGAACTGCAGGGTCCAGCTCCTGTGTAATAATGATCTAGGATGCAGTGCACAGTTCGTGTGTAATATTGATCTGCGGAGCAGGAGACAGTTCCTGTGTAATATTGTTCTGAACTGCAGTGGACAGTTCCTGTGTAAATTTGATCTGGGGAGCAGTGGACAGTTCCTGTGTAACATTGATCTGGATTGCCAGGGAAAGCTCCTGTGCAATATTGTTCTGGACTGCCGAGGACAGCTCCTGTGTAATATTGATCTGGGGTGCAGTGGACACTTCCTATGTAATATTGATCTGGGGAGCAGGGGACAGCTCCTGTGTAATATTGATTTGGATTGCAGGGGACAGCTCCTGTGTAATATTGTTCTGGACTGCCGAGGACAGCTCCTGTGTAATATTGATCTGGGGTGCAGTGGACATCTCCTGTGTAATATTGATTTGGATTGCAGGGGACAGCTCCTGTGTAATATTGTTCTGGACTGCCGAGGACAGCTCCTGTGTAATATTGATCTGGGGTGCAGTGGACACTTCCTATGTAATATTAATCTGGGGAGCAGGGGACAGCTCCTGTGTAATATTGATCTGGATTGCCAGGGAAAGCTCCTGTGTAATATTGTTCTGGACTGCCGAGGACAGATCCTGTGTAATATTGATCTGGGGTGCAGTGGACACTTCCTGTGTAATATTGATCTGCGGAGTAGGGGACAGCTCCTGTGTAATATTGATGTGGATTGCCGGGGAAAGCCCCTGTGTAATATAGATCTGGGGTGCAGTGGACATCTCCTGTGTAATATTGATTTGGATTGCAGGGACAGCTCCTGGGTAATGTTGATCTGGATTGCAGGGCTCAGCTCCTGGGTAATATTGATCTGGATTGCAGGGCACAGCTCCGGTGTAATATTGGTCTGGGGACCATGGGGCAGGTCCTGTGTAATATTGATCTGGATTGTAGGGCACTGCTCCTGTGTAATATTGATCAGGTTTGCAGGGGACAGCTCCAGTGGAATCTTGATCTGGATTGCAGAGCACAGTTCCCATGTAATATTGATCTGGATTGCAGGGCACTGCCCCTGTGTAATATTGATCTGGATTGCAGGGCACAGCTCCTGTGTAACATTGATCAGGATTGCAGGGGACAGCTGTAGTGTAATCTTGATCTAGATTGCAAAGCACAGTTCCCATGTAATGTTAATCTGGATTGCAGGGTTCAGCTCCTGTGTAATATTGGTCTGGATTGCAGGGGACAGCTCCTGTGTAATATTGATCTGGGGAGCAGGCGACAGCTCCTGTGTAATATTGATCTGTATTGAAGGGCTCAGCTCCTCTCTAATGTTGATCTGGGGAGCAGGGACAGCTCCTGTGCCATATTGATCTGGACTGCAGGGATCAGCTCCTGTGTCATATTAATCAAGGGAGCTGGGGACAGCTCCTGGTTAATATTGATCTGGATTGTCGGGGACAGCTCCGGTGTAATATTGATCTGCATTGCAGGGAACAGCTCCTATGTAATATTGATCTGGGGATCAGTGGACAGCTCCTGTGTAATATTGATGTGGAGAGCCGGGGACAGCTCCTGTGTAATATTAATCTGGGGAGCAGTGGACAGCTCCTGTATAATTATGATTTGGCGATCATGGGACAGCTCCTGCGTAATATTGATGTGGGGAGTCGGGGACAGCTCCTGTGTACTATTGATCTGGGGAACAGCGGACTGCTTCTGTGTACGATTGATCTGGTGAGCAGGCGACAGCTCCTGTGTAATATTGATCTGGATTGCTGGGCTCAGCTCCTGTGTGATATTGATCTGGGGAGCAGGAGACAGCTCCTGGGTAATATTGATCTGGCGAGCATGGGACAACTCCTGTGTAATATTGATCTGGATTGAAGTGGACAGCTCCTGTGTAATATTTATCTGGGATGCAGTGGACAGCTCCTTGTAATATTGATCTGGATTGCAGGGGACAGCTCCTCTGTAATATTGATCTGGATTGCAGGGGACAGCTCCTGTGTCATATTGATCTGGATTGCAGGGGACAGCTCCTGTGTCATATTGATCTGGATTGCAGCGGACAGCTCCTGTGTACTATTGATCTCGATTAATAATAATCTGGGGAGCAGGGGACAGCTCCTGTGTAATATTGTTCTGTATTGCAGGGAACAGCTCCCCTGTAATATTGATCTAGAGAGCAGGGGACAGATCCTGTGTTATATTGATCTGGACTGCCGGGATCGCCTCCTGCGTCATATTGATCTAGGGAGCAGGGGCCATCTCCTGTGTCATATTGATCTGCGGAGCAGAGGACAGCTCCTGTGTAATATTGATCTGGGGAGCAGGGGACAGCTCCTGTGTAATATTAATCTGGATTGCAGGGCTCAGCTCCTGTGTAACATTGATCTGGATTGCAGCGCACAGCTCCTCTGTAATATTGTTGTGGGGACAGCAACTGTGTAATATTGATCTGTATTGCAGGGAACAGCAACCCTGTAATATTGATCTAGGGTGCAGGGTACAGCTCCTGTGTAATACTGATCTGGACTGCCGGAATCGTTTCCTGTATCATATTGATCTAGGAGCAGGAGCCAGCTCCTATGTAATATTGATCTGGAGGGCAGGGGATAGTTCGTGTGAAATATTGATCTGCGGAGCAGGGGACAGCTCCTGGGTAATATTGATCTGGATTGCAGGGCTCAGCTCCTGTGGAATATTGATCAGGATGGCAGGGGACCGCTCCTGGGTAATATTGATCTGGATTGCAGGGCTCAGCTCCTGTGTAATATTGGTCTGGATTGCAGAGGACAGCTCCTGTGTAATATTGGTCTGGATTGCAGGGAACAGCTCCTGTGTAACATTGATCTGGATTGCAGGGGACAGCTCCTGGGTAATATTGGTCAGGATTGCAGGGCACAGTTCCTGTGTAATATTGATCTGGGGAGCAGGGGAGAGTGCCTGTGTAATATTGATCTGGGGAGCAGTAAACAGCTCCTGTGTAATTTTGATCTGGATTACAGGGAACACCTCCTGTGTAACATTGATCTGGGGAGCAGTGGATACCTACTGCTTAATATTGATCTGGATTGCAGGGCAGAGCTCTTATGTAATCTTGATCTGGAGATCAGGGGGCTGCTCATGTGTAATATTGATCTGTATTGCTGGGCAAAGCTCCTGTGTAATATTGATCAGGATTGCAGGGGACAGCTCCTGTGTAATATTGGTCTGGATTGCAGGGGACAGCTCCTGTTCATATTGATCTAGGGAGCAGGGGACAGCTCCTGTGTAATATTGATCTGGATTGCAGGGGACAGCTCCTGTGTCATATTGATCAGGATTGCAGAGGTCAGCTCCTGTGTAATATTGATCTGAACTGCAGGGTCCAGCTCCTGTGTAATAATGATCTAGATTGCGGTGCACAGTTCGTGTGTAATATTGATCTGCGGAGCAGGAGACAGTTCCTGTGTAATATTGTTCTGGGGAGCTGTGGACATCTCATGTGTAATATTGATCTGGATTGCAGGGGACAGCTCATGTATAATATTGATCTGTATTGCAGGGTTCTGCTCCTGTGTAATATTGATCTGGATTGCAGGGCATAGCTCTGGTGTAATATTGGTCTGGGGGCCATGGGGCAGGTCCTGTTTAATATTGATCTGGATTGTAGGGCACTGCTCCTGTGTAATATTGATCAGGATTGCAGGGGACAGCTGCACTTTAATCTTGATCTGGATTGCCAAGCACAGTTCCCATGTAATATTGATCTGGATTGCAGGACACTGCTCCTGTGTAATATTGATCTGGATTGCAGGGCACAGCTCCTGTGTAACATTGATCAGGATTGCAGGGGACAGCTGTAGTGTAATCTTGATCTAGATTGCAAAGCACAGTTCCCATGTAATATTAATCTGGATTGCAGTGTTCAGCTCCTGTATAATATTGGTCTGGATTGCAGGGGAAAGCTCCTGTGTAATATTGATCTGGGGAGCAGGCGACAGCTCCTGTGTAATATTGATCTGTATTGAAGGGCTCAGCTCCTCTCTAATATTGATCTGGGGAGCAGGGACAGCTCCTGTGCAATATTGATCTGGACTGCAGGGATCAGCTCCTGTGTCATAATAATCGAAGGAGCTGAGGACAGCGCCTGTGTAATATTGATCTGGATTGTAGGGGACAGCTCCGGTGTAATATTGATCTGGGGAGCAGGCGACAGCTCCTGTGTAATATTGATCTGTATTGAAGGGCTCAGCTCCTGTGTAATATTGATCTGGGGAGCAGGGACAGCTCCTGTGCAATATTGATCTGGACTGCAGGGATCAGCTCCTGTGTCATAATAATCGAGGGAGCTGGGGACAGCGCCTGTGTAATATTGATCTGGATTGCAGGGGACAGCTCCGGTGTAATATTGATCGGCAATGCAGGGAACAGCTCCTGTGTAATATTGATCTGGGGAGCAGTGGACAGCTCCTGTGTAATATTGATGTGGAGAGCCGGGGACAGCTCCTGTGTAATATTAATCTGGGGGAGCAGTGAACAGCTCCTGTATAATTATGATTTGGTGATCATGGGACAGCTCCTGTGTAATATTGATGTGGGGAGCCGGGGACAGCTCCTGTGTACTATTGATCTGGGGAACAGCAGACAGCTCCTGTGTAATATTGATCTGGATTGAAGGGCTCAGCTCCTATGTGATATTGATCTGGGGAGCAGGGACAGCTCCTGTGCAATATTGATCTGGACTGCAGGGATCAGCTCCTGTGTCATAATAATCGAGGGAGCTGGGGACAGCGCCTGTGTAATATTGATCTGGATTGCAGGGGACAGCTCCGGTGTAATATTGATCGGCAATGCAGGGAACAGCTCCTGTGTAATATTGATCTGGGGAGCAGTGGACAGTTCCTGTGTAATATTGATGTGGAGAGCCGGGGACAGCTCCTGTGTAATATTAATCTGGGGGAGCAGTGAACAGCTCCTGTATAATTATGATTTGGTGATCATGGGACAGCTCCTGTGTAATATTGATGTGGGGAGCCGGGGACAGCTCCTGTGTACTATTGATCTGGGGAACAGCAGACAGCTCCTGTGTAATATTGATCTGGATTGAAGGGCTCAGCTCCTATGTGATATTGATCTGGGGAGCAGGGACAGCTCCTGTGCAATATTGATCTGGACTGCAGGGATCAGCTTCTGTGTCATAATAATCGAGGGAGCTGGGGACAGCTCCTGTGTAATATTGATGTGGAGAGCCGGGGACAGCTCCTGTGTAATATTAATCTGGGGGAGCAGTGAACAGCTCCTGTATAATTATGATTTGGTGATCATGGGACAGCTCCTGTGTAATCTTGGTCTGGGGAGCAGGGACAGCTCCTGTGCAATATTGATCTGGACTGCAGGGATCAGCTCCTGTGTCATAATAATCGAGGGAGCTGGGGACAGCGCCTGTGTAATATTGATCTGGATTGCAGGGGACAGCTCCGGTGTAATATTGATCGGCATTGCAGGGAACAGCTCCTGTGTAATATTGATCTGGGGAGCAGTGGACAGCTCCTGTGTAATATTGATGTGGAGAGCCGGGGACAGCTCCTGTGTAATATTAATCTGGGGGAGCAGTGAACAGCTCCTGTATAATTATGATTTGGTGATCATGGGACAGCTCCTGTGTAATATTGATTTGGGGAGCAGGGGACAGCTCCTGTGTACTATTGATCTGGGGAACAGCAGACAGCTCCTGTGTAATATTGATCTGGATTGCTGTGCTTAGCTCCTATGTGATATTGATCTGGGGAGCAGGAGACAGCTCCTGGGTAATATTGATCTGGGGAGCAGGGGACAACTCCTGTGTAACATTGATCTGGATTGCAGTGGACAGCTCCTGTGTAATATTGATCTGGGGAGCTGGGCGGTGCTCCTGTGTAATATTTATCTGGGATGCAGTGGACAGCTCCTGTGTAATATTGATCAGGATTGCAGGGGACAGCTCCTGTGTAATATTGATTTGGGGAGCAGGGGACAGCTCCTGTGTCATATTGATCTGGATTGCAGGGGACAACTCCTGTGTCATATTGATCTGGATTGCAGGGGACAGCTCCTGTGTACTATTGATCTTGATTACAGGGCACAGCACGTCTGTAATAATAATCTGGGGAGCAGGGGAAAGCTCCTGTGAAATATTGATCTGTATTGCAGGGAACAGCTCCTGTGTAATATTGATCTAGAGAGCAGGGGACAGCTCCTGTGTAATATTGATCTGGACTGCCGGAATTGTCTCCTGTGTCCTATTGATCTGGGGTGCAGTGGACAGTTCGTGTGAAATCTTGATCTGCGGAGCAGGGGACAGCTCCTGTGTACTATTGATCTCGATTATAGGGCACAGCACGTCTGTAATAATAATCTGGGGAGCAGGGGACAGCTCCTGTGTAATATTGATCTGTATTGCAGGGAACATCTCCTGTGTAATATTGATCTAGAAAGCAGGGGACAAATCCTGTGTTATATTGATCTGTGGTGCAGTGGACAGTTCGTGTGAAATATTGATCTGGATTGCAGGGGACAGCCCCTGTGCAATATTGATCTGGATTGCAGGGCTCAGCTCCTGTGTCATATTGGTCTGGATTGCAGGGGACAGCTCCTGTGTATTATTGGTCTGGATTGCAGGGGACAACTCCTGGGTAACATTGGTCTGGATTGCAGGGCACAGTTCCTGTGTAATATTGATCTGGGGAGCAGGGGGGAGTGCCTGTGTAATATTGATCTGGGGAGCTGTAAACAGCTCATGTGTAATTTTGATCTGGATTGCAGGGGACAGCTCCTATGTAACATTGATCTGGGGAGCAGTGGATACCTACTGTTTAATATTGATCTGGATTGCAGGGCAGAGCTCTTATGTAATCTTGATCTGGAGATTAGGGGGCTGCTCATGTGTAATATTGATCTGTATTGCTGGGCAATGCTCCTGTGTAATATTGATCAGGATTGCAGGGGACAGCTCCTGTGTAATATTGATCCTGATTGCAGGGGACAGCTCCTGTGCAATATTGATCTGGATTGAAGGGATCAGCTCCTGTGTCATATTGATCAGGGGTGCAGTGGACAGTTCGCGTGTCATATTGATCTGGATTGCAGGGCTCAGCTCCTGTGTAATGTTGATCTGGTGATCATGGGACAGCTCCTATGTAATATTGGTCAAGATTACAGGGGACCACTCCTGTGTAATATTGATCTGGATTGCAGGGGACAGCTCCTGGGTAATATTGGTCTGAATTGCCGGGTCCAGCTCCTGTGTAACATTGATCTGGATTGCAGGGGACAGCTCCTGGGTAATATTGATTCGGGGAACAGCGGACAGCTCCTGTGTAATATTGATCTGGATTGCTGGGCTCAGCTCCTATGTGATATTGATCTGGGGAGCAGGAGACAGCTCCTGGGTAATATTGATCTGGGGAGCAGGGGACAACTCCTGTGTAACATTGATCTGGATTGCAGTGGACAGCTCCTGTGTAATATTGATCTGGGGAGCTGGGCGGTGCACCTGGGTAATATTTATCTGGGATGCAGTGGACAGCTCCTGTGTAATATTGATCAGGATTGCAGGGGACAGCTCCTGTGTAATATTGATCTGGGGAGCAGGGGACAGCTCCTGTGTCATATTGATCTGGATTGCAGGGACAGCTCCTGTGTCATATTGATCTGGATTGCAGGGGACAGCTCCTGTGTACTATTGATCTTGATTACAGGGCACAGCACGTCTGTAATAATAATCGGGGGAGCAGGGGACAGCTCCTGTGTAATATTGATCTGTATTGCAGGGAACAGCTCCTGTGTAATATTGATCTAGAGAGCAGGGGACAGATCCTGTGTAATATTGATTTGGACTGCAGGGCTCAGCTCCTGTGTAACATTGATCTGGATTGCAGCGCACAGCTCCTCTGTAATATTGTTCTGGGGAGCAGGGGACAGCGACTGTGTAATATTGATCTGTATTGCAGGGAACAGCTCCTGTGTAATATTGATCTAGGGAGCAGGGGACAGCTCCTGTGTAATATTGATCTGGACTGCCGGAATTGTCTCCTGTGTCATATTGATCTGGGGTGCAGTGGACAGTTCGTGTGAAATATTGATCTGCGGAGCAGGGGACAGCTCCTGTGTACTATTGATCTCGATTATAGGGCACAGCTCGTCTGTAATAATAATCTGGGGAGCAGGGGACAGCTCCTGTGTAATATTGATCTGTATTGCAGGGAACAGCTCCTGTGTAATATTGATCTAGAGAGCAGGGGACAGATCCTGTGTTATATTGATCTGTGGTGCAGTGGACAGTTCGTGTGAAATATTGATCTGCGGAGCAGGGGACAGCCCCTGTGCAATATTGATCTGGATTGCAGGGCTCAGCTCCTGTGTAATAGTGGTCTGGATTGCAGGGGACAGCTCCTGTGTAACATTGATCTGGATTGCAGGGCTCAGCTCCTGTGTAATATTGGTCTGGATTGCAGGGGACAGCTCCTGTGTAATACTGGTCTGGATTGCAGGGGACAGCTCCTGGGTAATATTGGTCTGGATTGCAGGGCACAGTTCCTGTGTAATATTGATCTGGGGAGCAGGGGAGAGTGCCTGTGTAATATTGATCTGGGGAGCTGTAAACAGCTCATGTGTAATTCTGATCTGGATTGCAGGGGACAGCTCCTGTGTAACATTGATCTCGGGAGCAGTGGATACCTACTGTTTAATATTGATCTGGATTGCAGGGCAGAGCTCTTATGTAATCTTGATCTGGAGATTAGGGGGCTGCTCATGTGCACTATTGATCTGTATTGCTGGGCAATGCTCCTGTGTAATATTGATCAGGATTGCAGGGGACAGCTCCTGTGTAATATTGATCCTGATTGCAGGGGACAGCTCCTGTGTCATATTGATCTAGGGAGCAGGGGACAGCTCCTGTGTAATATTGATCTGGATTGCAGGGCTCAGCTCCTGTGTAATGTTGATCTGGGGATCATGGGACAGCTCCTCTGTAATATTGGTCAAGATTACAGGGGACCACTCCTGTGTAATATTGATCTGGATTGCAGGGGACAGCTCCTGGGTAATATTGGTCTGGATTGCAGGGTCCAGCTCCTGTGTAATAGTGGTCTGGATTGCAGGGGACAGCTCCTGTGTAACATTGATCTGGATTGCAGGGTCCAGCTCCTGTGTAACATTGATCTGGATTGCAGGGGACAGCTCCTATGTAATATTGATCTGGATTGCAGGGCTCAGCTCCTGTGTAATAGTGGTCTGGATTGCAGGGGACAGCTCCTGTGTAACATTGATCTGGATTGCAGGGGACAGCTCCTGTGTAACATTGATCTGGATTGCAGGGTCCAGCTCCTGTGTAACATTGATCTGGATTGCAGGGCTCAACTCCTATGTAATATTGATCTGGATTGCAGGGTACAGCTCCTGTGTAATATTGGTCTGGATTGCAGGGAACAGCTCCTGTGTCATATTGGTCTGGATTGCAGGGAACAGCTCCTGGGTAATATTGGTCTGGATTGCAGGGGACAGCTCCTGGGTAATATTGGTCTGGATTGCAGGGCGCAGTTCCTGTGTAATATTGATCTGGGGAGCAGGGGAGAGTGCCTGTGTAATATTGATCTGGGGAGCAGTAAACAGCTCCTGTGTAATTTTGATCTGGATTGCAGGGGACAGCTCCTGTGTAACATTGATCTGGGGAGCAGTGGATACCTACTGCTTAATATTGATCTGGATTGCAGGGCAGAGCTCTTATGTAATCTTGATCTGGAGATCAGGGGGATGCTCATGTGTAATATTGATCTGTATTGCTGGGCACTGCTCCTGTGTAATATTGATCAGGATTGCAGGGGACAGCTCCTGTTCATATTGATCTAGGGAGCAGGGGACAGTTCCTGTGTAATATTGATCTGAATTGCAGGGGACAGCTCCTGTGTAATATTGTTCTGGCGAGCAGGGGAGCAGGGGAGAGCAACTGTGTAATATTGATCTGTATTGCAGGGAACAGCACCCCTGTAATATTGATCTGGGGAGCAGGGGACAGATCGTGTGAAATATTGATCTGAACTGCAGGGTCCAGCTCTTGTGTAATAATGATCTAGATTGCAGTGCACAGTTCGTGTGTAATATTGTTCTGGACTGCAGTGGACAGTTCCTGTGTAAATTTGATCTGGGGAGCTGTGGACATCTCCTGTGTAATATTAATCTGGATTGCAGGGCACAGCTCCTGTGTAATATTGATCTGTATTGCAGGGCTCTGCTCCTGTGTCATAATAATCGAGGGAGCTGGGGACAGCTCCTGTGTAATATTGATCTGGATTGTAGGGGACAGCTCCGGTGTAATATTGATCTGCATTGCAGGGAACAGCTCCTGTGTAATATTGATCTGGGGAGCAGTGGACAGCTCCTGTGTAATATTGATGTGGAGAGCCGGGGACAGCTCCTGTGTAATATTAATCTGGGGAGCAGTGGACAGCTCCTGTATAATTATGATTTGGCGATCATGGGACAGCTCCTGCATAATATTTATGTGGGGAGCCGGGGACAGCTCCTGTGTACTATTGATCTGGGGAACAGCGGACTGCTTCATGTACAATTGATCTGGTGAGCAGGCGACAGCTCCCGTGTAATATTGATCTGGATTGCTGGGCTCAGCTCCTATGTGATATTGATCTGGGGAGCAGGAGACAGCTCCTGGGTAATATTGATCTGGGGAGCAGGGGACAACTCCTGTGTAATATTGATCTGGATTGCAGTGCACAGCTCCTGTGTAATATTGATCTGGGGAGCTGGGCACTGCTCCTGTGTAATATTTATCTGGGATGCAGTGGACAGCTCCTGTGTAATATTGATTAGGATTGCAGGGGACAGCGCCTGTGTAATATTGATCTGCGGGAGCAGGGGACAGCTCCTGTGTCATATTGATCTGGATTGCAGGGGACAGCTCCTGTGTCGTATTGATCTGGATTGCAGGGGACAGCTCCTGTGTACTATTGATCTCGATTATTGGGCACAGCTCGTCTGTAATAATAATCTGGGGAGCAGGGGACAGCTCCTGTGTAATATTGATCTATATTGCAGGGAAGAGCTCCCCTTTAATATTGATCTAGAGAGCAGGGGACAGATCCTGTGTTATATTGATCTGTGGTGCAGTGGACAGTTCGTGTGAAATATTGATCTGCGGAGCAGGGGACAGCTCCTGTGTAATATTAATCTGGATTGCAGGGCTCAGCTCCTGTGTAACATTGATCTGGATTGCAGCGCACAGCTTCTCTGTAATATTGTTCTGGGGAGCAGGGGACAGCAACTGTGTTATATTGATCTGTATTGCAGGGAACAGCAACCCTGTAATATTGATCTGGGGAGCAGGGGACAACTCCTGTGTAATATTGATCTGGGGAGCTGGGCACTGCTCCTGTGTAATATTTATCTGGGATGCAGTGGACAGCTCCTGTGTAATATTGATCTGGGGAGCTGGGCACTGCTCCTGTGTAATATTTATCTGGGATGCAGTGGACAGCTCCTGTGTAATATTGATCTGGATTGCCCGGGAAAGCTCCTGTGTAACATGGATGTGGGGTGCAGTGGACATTTCCAGTGTAATATTGATCTGGGGAGCAGGGGAAAGCTGCTGTGTAATATTGATGTGGACTGCCGGAATCGTCTCTTGTGTCATATTGATCTAGGAGCAGGAGCCAGCTCCTGTGTAATATTGATCTGGGGTGCAGTGGACAGCTCGTGTGAAATATTGTTCTGCGGAGCAGGGGACAGCCCCTGTGCAATATTGTTCTGGATTGCAGGGCACTGCTCCTGTGTAATATTGATCAGGATTGCAGGGGACAGCTCCAGTGTAATCTTGATCTGGATTGCCAAGCACAGTTCCCGTGTAATATTGATCTGGATTGCAGGGCACTGCTCCTGTGTAATATTGGTCTGGATTGCAGGGCACAGTTCCTGTGTAATATTGATCTGGGGAGCAGGGGAGAGTGCCTGTGTAATATTGATCTGGGGAGCTGTAAACAGCTCCTGTGTAATTTTGATCTGGATTGCAGGGGACAGCTCCTGTATAACATTGATCTGGGGAGCAGTGGATACCTACTGTTTAATATTGATCTGAATTGCAGGGCAGAGCTCCGATGTAATCTTGATCTGGAGATTAGGGGGCTGCTCATGTGTAATATTGATCTGTATTGCTGGGCAAAACTCCTGTGTAATATTGATCAGGATTGCAGGGGACAGCTCCTGTGTAATATTGGTCTGGATTGCAGCGGACAGCTCCTGTGTAATATTGATCAGGATTGCAGGGGACAGCTCCTGTGTAATATTGGTCCTGATTGCAGGGGACAGCTCCTGTGTCATATTGATCTAGGGAGCAGTGGACAGCTCCTGTGTAATATTGATCTGGATTGCAGGGGACAGCTCCTGTGTCATATTGATCAGGATTGCAGAGGTCAGCTCCTGTGTAATATTGATCAGGATGGCAGGGGACAGGTCCTGTGTAATATTGATCTCGATTGCAGGGCACAGCTCCCCTGTAATATTGTTCTGGGGAGCAGGGGAGCAGGGGAGAGCAACTGTGTAATATTGATCTGTTTTGCAGGGAACAGCACCCCTGTAATATTGATCTGGGGAGCAGGGGACAGATCGCGTGAAATATTGATCTGAACTGCAGGGTCCAGCTCCTGTTTAATAATGATCTAGGATGCAGTGCACAGTTCGTGTGTAATATTGATCTGCGGAGCAGGAGACAGTTCCTGTATAATATTGTTCTGGACTGCAGTGGACAGTTCCTGTGTAAATTTGATCTGGGGAGCAGTGGACAGTTCCTGTGTAATATTGATCTGGATTGCCGGGGAAAGCTACTGTGTAATATTGTTCTGGACTGCCGAGGACAGCTCCTGTGTGATATTGATCTGGGGTGCAGTGGACACTTCATGTGTCATATTGATCTGGATTGCAGGGGACAGCTCCTGTGTACTATTGATCTGGATTGCAGGGAACAACACCCCTGTAATATTGATCTGGGGAGCAGGGGACAGATTGCGTGAAATATTGATCTGTACTGCAGGGTCCAGCTCCTGTGTAATAATGTTCTAGGGTGCAGTGCACAGTTCGTGTGTAATATTGATCTGTGGAGCAGGAGACAGTTCCTGTATAATATTGTTCTGGACTGCAGTGGACAGTTCCTGTGTAAATTTGATCTGGGGAGCAGTGGACAGTTCCTGTGTAATATTGATCTGGATTGCCGGGGAAAGCTACTGTGTAATATTGTTCTGGACTGCCGAGGACAGCTCCTGTGTGATATTGATCTGGGGTGCAGTGGACACTTCATGTGTCATATTGATCTGGATTGCAGGGGACAGCTCCTGTGTACTATTGATCTGGATTGCAGGGAACAACACCCCTGTAATATTGATCTGGGGAGCAGGGGACAGATTGCGTGAAATATTGATCTGTACTGCAGGGTCCAGCTCCTGTGTAATAATGTTCTAGGGTGCAGTGCACAGTTCGTGTGTAATATTGATCTGTGGAGCAGGAGACAGTTCCTGTGTAATATTGTTCTGGACTGCAGTGGACAGTTCCTGTGTAAATTTGATCTGGGGAGCTGTGGACATCTCCTGTGTAATATTGATCTGGGGAGCAGAGGACAGCTCCTGTGTAATATTGATGTGAAGAGCCGGGGACCGCTCCTGTGTAATATTAATCTGGGGAGCAGTGGACAGCTCCTGTATAATTATGATTTGGCGATCATGGGACAGCTCCTGCGTAATATTGATGTGGGGAGCCGGGGACAGCTCCTGTGTGCTATTGATCTGAGGAACAGCGGACTGCTTCATGTACAATTGATCTGGTGAGCAGGCGACAGCTCCTGTGTAATATTGATCTGATTGCAGTGGACAGCTCCTGTGTACTATAGATCTGGGGAGCTGGGCGCTGCTCCTGTGTAATATTTATCTGGGATGCAGTGGACAGCTCCTGTGTAATATTGATCAGGATTGCAGGGGACAGCTCCTGTGTAATATTGATCTGGGGAGCAGTGGATGGCTACTGTTTAATATTGATATGGATTGCAAAGCACAGCTCCTGTGTAATATTGATCAGGATGGCAGGGGACAGCTCTTGTGTAATATTGGTCTGGATTGCAGGGGACAGCTCCTGTGTAATATTGGTCTGGATTGCAGGGGACAGCTCCTGTGTAATATTGATCTGGATTGCAGGGGACAGCTCCTGTGTCATATTGATCCGGGGGCAGGGGACAGCTCCTGTGTCATATTGATCTCAGGAGCAGGGGACAGCGCCTGTGCAATATTGATCTAGGGAGCAGGGGACAGCTCCTGTGTCATATTGATCTCGGGAGCAGGGGACAGCTCCTGTGTAATATTGATCTGGATTGTAGGGCTCAGCTCCTGTGTCATATTGATCTCGGGAGCAGGGGACAGCTCCTGTGTAATATTGATCTGGATTGTAGAGCTCAGCTCCTGTGTCATATTGATCTCGGGAGCAGGCATCAGCTCCTGTGTAATATTGATCTGGGTAGCAGAGGACAGCTCCTGTGTAATATTGATCTGGGGAGCAGGGGACAGCGCCTGTGCAATATTGATCTGGGGAGCAGAGGACAGCTCCTGGGTAATATTGATCTGGGGAGCAGGGGACAGCCCCTGGGTAATATTGATTTGGGGAGAAGTGGACAGCGCCTGTGTAATATTGATCTAGACTGCAGGGAGCAGCTCCTGTGTAATATTGATCTGGATTGCAGAGGACATCTCTTGTGTAGTATTGAACTGGATTGTAGAGGACAACTCCTGTGTACTATTGATCTGGAGTGTAGGGGACAGCTCGTATGTAATATTGATCTGGATTTCAGGGGACAGCTCCTGTTTAATATTGATCTGGATTGCAGGGACAGCTCCTGTTTAATATTGATCTGGATTGCAGGGACAGCTCCTGTGTAATATTGATCTGGATTGTAGGGCTCAGCTCCTGTGTAATATTGATCGAGGGAGCAGGGGACAGCTCCTGTGTCATATTGATCTCGGGAGGAGGGGACAGCTCCTGTGTAATATTGATCTGGATTGCAGGAATCAGCTCCTGTGTAATATTGATCTGGGGAGCAGGGGACAGCTCCTGTGTTATATTGATCTGGGGAGTAGAGGACAGCTCCTGTGTAATATTGATCAGGGGAGCAGGGGACAGCTCCTGTGTTATATTGATCTGGGGAGTAGAGGACAGCTCCTGTGTATTATTGATCTGGGGAGCAGAGGACAGCTCCTGTGTAATATTGATCTGGGGAGCAGGGGACAGCGCCTGTGGAATATTGATCTGGGGAGCAGGGGACAGCGCCTGTGCAATATTGATCTGGGGAGCAGAGGACAGCTCCTGGGTAATATTGATTTGGGGAGAAGTGGACAGCTCCTGCGTAATATTGATCTAGACTGCAGGGAGCAGCTCCTGTGTAATATTGATCTGGATTGCAGAGTCAGCTCCTGTGTAGTATTGATCTGGATTGCAGAGGACACCTCTTGTGTAGTATTGAACTGGATTGTAGAGGACAACTCCTGTGTACTATTGATCTGGAGTGTAGGGGACAGCTCGTATGTAATATTGATCTGGATTTCAGGGGACAGCTCCTGTTTAATATTGATCTGGATTGCAGGGACAGCTTCTGTGTAATATTGATCAGGATTGCAGGGGACAGCTCCTGTGTAATATTGATCAGGATTGCAGGGGACAGCTCCTGTGTAATATTGAGCTGGATTGCAGGGGACAGCTCTTGTGTAATATTTATCTCGGGAGCAGGGGACAGCTCCTGTGTAATATTGATCTGGATTGCAGGGACAGCTTCTGTGTAATATTGATCTGGGATGAGGGGACAGCTCCTGTGTAATATTGGTCTGGATTGCAGGGGACAGCTCCTGTGTAATATTGATCTGGGAAGCAGTGGACAGCTCCTGTGTAGTATTGATCTGGACTGCAGGGATCAGCTCCTGTGTCATATTAATCGAGGGAGCTGGGGACAGCTCCTGTGTAATATTGATCTGGATTGTAGGGGACAGCTCCGGTGTAATATTGATCTGCATTGCAGGGAACAGCTCCTATGTAATATTGATCTGGGGAGCAGTGGACAGCTCCTGTGTAATATTGATGTGTGGAGCTGGGGACAGCTCTGTGTAATATTAATCTGGGGAGCAGTGGACAGCTCCTGTATAATTATGATTTGGCGATCATGGGACAGCTCCTGCGTAATATTGATGTGGGGAGCCGGAGACAGCTCCTGTGTACTATTGATCTGGGGAACAGCGGACTGCTTCATGTACAATTGATCTGGTGAGCAGGCGACAGCTCCTGTGTAATATTGATCTGGATTGCTGGGCTCAGCTCCTATGTGATATTGATCTGGGGAGCAGGGGACAACTCCTGTATAATATTGATCTGGATTGCAGTGGACAGCTCCTGTGTAATATTGATCTGGGGAGCTGGGCGCTGCTCCTGTGTAATATTTATCTGGGATGCAGTGGACAGCTCCTGTGTAATATTGATCAGGATTGCAGAGGACAGCTCCTGTGTAATATTGATCTGGGGAGCAGTGGATGGCTACTGTTTAATATTAATATGGATTGCAAATCACAGCTCCTGCGTAATATTGATCTGGATTGCAGAGAACAGCTCCTGTGAAGAATTGATCTGGATTGCAAGGGACAGCTCCTGTGTAATATTAATCTGGATTGCAGGGGACAGCTCTTGTGTAATATTGGTCTGGATTGCAGGGGATTGCTCCTGTGTAATATTGGTCTGGATTGCAGGGAACAGCTCCTGTGTAATATTGATCAGGATGGCAGGGGACAGCTCCTGTATAATATTGATCTGGGGAGCAGGGGACAGCTCCTGTGTAATATTGATCTGGGGAGCAGAGGACAGCTCCTGTGTAATATTGATCTGGGGAGCAGGGGACAGCGCCTGTGCAATATTGATCTGGGGAGCAGGGGACAGCTCCTGTTTCATATTGATCTCGGGAGCAGTGGACAGCTCCTGAGTAATATTGATCTGGGGAGCAGGGGACAGCACCTGTGCAATATTGATCTCGGGAGCAGTGGACAGCTCCTGGGTAATTTTGATCTGGGGAGCAGGGGACAGCTCCTAGGTAATATTGATTTGGGGAGAAGTGGACAGCTCCTGTGTAATATTGATCTGGACTGCAGGGAGCAGCTCCTGTGTAATATTGATCTGGATTGCAGAGTCAGCTCCTGTGTAGTATTGATCTGGATTGCAGAGGACACCTCTTGTGTAGTATTGAACTGGATTGTAGAGGACAACTCCTGTGTACTATTGATCTGGAGTGTAGGGGACAGCTCGAATGTAATATTGATCTGGATTTCAGGGGACAGCTCCTGTTTAATATTGATCTGGATTGCAGGGACAGCTCCTGTGTAATATTGATCTGGGCAGCAGTGCACGGCTCCTGTGAAAGATTGATCTCAGGAGCAGTGGACAGCTCCTGTCTTATATTGATCTGGGAAGCAGGGACAGCTTCTGTGTAATATTGATCAGGATTGCAGGGGACAGCTCCTGTGTCATATTGATCTGGGGAGGAGAGGACAGCTCCTGTGTCATATTGATCTGGGGAGGAGAGGACAGCTCCTGTGTAATATTGATCTGGAGAGCAGGGGACAGCGCCTGTGCAATATTGATCTAGGGAGCAGGGGACAGCTCCTGTGTCACATTGATCTCGGGAGCAGGGGACAGCTCCTGTGTAATATTGATCTGGGGAGCAGAGGACAGCTCCTGTGTAATATTGATCTGGGGAGCAGGGGACAGCGCCTGTGCAATATTGATCTGGGGAGCAGGGGACAGCTCCGAGGTAATATTGATTTGGGGAGAAGTGGACAGCTCCTGTGTAATATTGATCTAGACTGCAGGGAGCAGCTCCTGTGTAATATTGATCTGGATTGCAGAGTCAGCTCCTGTGTAGTATTGATCTGGATTGCAGAGGACACCTCTTGTGTAGTATTGAACTGGATTGTAGAGGACAACTCCTGTGTACTATTGATCTGGAGTGTAGGGGACAGCTCGTATGTAATATTGATCTGGATTTCAGGGGACAGCTCCTGTTTAATATTGATCTGGATTGCAGGGACAGCTCCTGTGTAATATTGATCTGGGCAGCAGTGCACAGCTCCTGTGAAAGATTGATCTCAGGAGCAGTGGACAGCTCCTGTCTTATATTGATCTGGGAAGCAGGGACAGCTTCTGTGTAATATTGATCAGGATTGCAGGGGACAGCTCCTGTGTAATATTGATCAGGATTGCAGGGGACAGCTCCTGTGTAATATTGAGCTGGATTGCAGGGGACAGCTCTTGTGTAATATTTATCTCGGGAGCAGGGGACAGCTCCTGTGTAATATTGATCTGGATTGCAGGGATCAGCTCCTGTGTAATATTGATCTGGGGAGCAGGGGACAGTTCCTGTGTCATATTGATCTGGGGAGGAGAGGACAGCTCCTGTGTAATATTGATCTGGAGAGCAGGGGACAGCGCCTGTGCAATATTGATCTAGGGAGCAGGGCACAGCTCCTGTGTCACATTGATCTCGGGAGCAGGGACCAGCTCCTGTGTAATATTGATCTGGATTGTAGGGCTCAGCTCCTGTGTCATATTGATCTCGGGAGCAGGGGACAGCTCCTGTGTAATATTGATCTGGATTGCAGGGATCAGCTCCTGTGTAATATTGATCTGGGGAGCAGGGGACAGCTCCTGTGTAATATTGATCTGGGGAGCAGAGGACAGCTCCTGTGTAATATTGATCTGGGGAGCAGAGGACAGCTCCTGTGTAATATTGATCTGGGGAGCAGGGGACAGCGCCTGTGCAATATTGATCTGGGGAGCAGGGGACAGCTCCTGTTTCATATTGATCTCGGGAGCAGTGGACAGCTCCTGAGTATTATTGATCTGGGGAGCAGGGGACAGCTCCTGAGTAATATTGATCTCGGGAGCAGTGGACAGCTCCTGGGTAATTTTGATCTGGGGAGCAGGGGACATCTCCTGTTTCATATTGATCTCGGGAGCAGTGGACAGCTCCTGAGTAATATTGATCTGGGGAGCAGGGGACAGCTCCTGAGTAATATTGATCTCGGGAGCAGTGGACAGCTCCTGGGTAATATTGATCTGGGGAGCAAGGGACAGCCCCTGGGTAATATTGATTTGGGGAGAAGTGGACAGCTCCTGTGTAATATTGATCTAGACTGCAGGGAGCAGCTCCTGTGTAATATTGATCTGGATTGCAGAGTCAGCTCCTGTGTAATATTGATCTGGATTGCAGAGGACACCTCTTGTGTAGTATTGAACTGGATTGGAGAGGACAACTCCTGTGTACTATTGATCTGGAGTGTAGGGGACAGCTCGTATGTAATATTGATCTGGATTTCAGGGGACAGCTCCTGTTTAATATTGATCTGGATTGCAGGGACAGCTCCTGTGTAATATTGATCTGGGCAGCAGTGCACAGCTCCTGTGAAAGATTGATCTCAGGAGCAGTGGACAGCTCCTGTCTTATATTGATCTGGGAAGCAGGGACAGCTTCTGTGTAATATTGATCTGGATTGCAGGGGACAGCTCCTGTGTAATATTGATCTGGATTGTAGGGGACAGCTCCGGTGTAATATTGATCTGCATTGCAGGGAACAGCTCCTGTGTAATATTCATCTGGGGAGCAGAGGACAGCTCCGGTGTAATATTGATGTGGAGAGCCGGTGACAGCTCCTGTGTAATATTAATCTGGGGAGCAGTGGACAGCTCCTGTATAATTATGATTTGGCGATCATGGGACAGCTCCTGCGTAATATTGATGTGGGGAGCCGGGGACAGCTCCTGTGTACTATTGATCTGGGGAACAGCGGACTGCTTCATGTACAATTGATCTGGTGAGCAGGCGAAGCTCCTGTGTAATATTGATCTGGATTGCTGGGCTCAGCTCCTAGGTGACATTGATCTAGGGAGCAGGAGACAGCTCCTGGGTAATATTGATCTGGGGAGCAGGGGACAGCTCCTGAGTAATATTGATCTCGGGAGCAGTGGACAGCTCCTGGGTAATTTTGATCTGGGGAGCAGGGGACATCTCCTGTTTCATATTGATCTCGGGAGCAGTGGACAGCTCCTGAGTAATATTGATCTGGGGAGCAGGGGACAGCTCCTGAGTAATATTGATCTCGGGAGCAGTGGACAGCTCCTGGGTAATATTGATTTGGGGAGAAGTGGACAGCTCCTGTGTAATATTGATCTAGACTGCAGGGAGCAGCTCCTGTGTAATATTGATCTGGATTGCAGAGTCAGCTCCTGTGTAATATTGATCTGGATTGCAGAGGACACCTCTTGTGTAGTATTGAACTGGATTGGAGAGGACAACCCCTGTGTACAATTGATCTGGAGTGTAGGGGACAGCTCGTATGTAATATTGATCTGGATTTCAGGGGACAGCTCCTGTTTAATATTGATCTGGATTGCAGGGACAGCTCCTGTGTAATATTGATCTGGGCAGCAGTGCACAGCTCCTGTGAAAGATTGATCTCAGGAGCAGTGGACAGCTCCTGTCTTATATTGATCTGGGAAGCAGGGACAGCTTCTGTGTAATATTGGTCTGGATTGCAGGGGACAGCTCCT
The DNA here is from genome assembly GCF_037043375.1 of Chiloscyllium plagiosum. Taxonomy (NCBI): domain Eukaryota; kingdom Metazoa; phylum Chordata; class Chondrichthyes; order Orectolobiformes; family Hemiscylliidae; genus Chiloscyllium; species Chiloscyllium plagiosum. The sequence goes on along the minus strand of NW_028270158.1, from coordinate 22,770,927 downwards.
GTGTAATATTGATCTGGATTGTAGGGGACAGCTCCGGTGTAATATTGATCTGCATTGCAGGGATCAGCTCCTGTGTAATATTGATCTCGGGAGCAGGGGACAGTTCCTGTGTCATATTGATCTGGGGAGGAGAGGACAGCTCCTGTGTAATATTAATCTGGAGAGCAGGGGACAGCGCCTGTGCAATATTGATCTAGGGAGCAGGGCACAGCTCCTGTGTCACATTGATCTCGGGAGCAGGGAACAGCTCCTGTGTAATATTGATCTGGATTGTAGGGCTCAGCTCCTGTGTCATATTGATCTCGGGAGCAGGGGACAGCTCCTGTGTAATATTGATCTGGATTGCAGGGATCAGCTCCTGTGTAATATTGATCTGGGGAGCAGGGGACAGCTCCTGTGTAATATTGATCTGGGGAGCAGAGGACAGCTCCTGTGTAATATTGATCTGGGGAGCAGAGGACAGCTCCTGTGTAATATTGATCTGGGGAGCAGAGGACAGCTCCTGTGTAATATTGATCTGGGGAGCAGGGGACAGCGCCTGTGCAATATTGATCTGGGGAGCAGGGGACAGCTCCTGTTTCATATTGATCTCGGGAGCAGTGGACAGCTCCTGAGTATTATTGATCTGGGGAGCAGGGGACAGCTCCTGAGTAATATTGATCTCGGGAGCAGTGGACAGCTCCTGGGTAATTTTGATCTGGGGAGCAGGGGACATCTCCTGTTTCATATTGATCTCGGGAGCAGTGGACAGCTCCTGAGTAATATTGATCTGGGGAGCAGGGGACAGCTCCTGAGTAATATTGATCTCGGGAGCAGTGGACAGCTCCTGGGTAATATTGATCTGGGGAGCAAGGGACAGCCCCTGGGTAATATTGATTTGGGGAGAAGTGGACAGCTCCTGTGTAATATTGATCTAGACTGCAGGGAGCAGCTCCTGTGTAATATTGATCTGGATTGCAGAGTCAGCTCCTGTGTAATATTGATCTGGATTGCAGAGGACACCTCTTGTGTAGTATTGAACTGGATTGGAGAGGACAACTCCTGTGTACTATTGATCTGGAGTGTAGGGGACAGCTCGTATGTAATATTAATCTGGATTTCAGGGGACAGCTCCTGTTTAATATTGATCTGGATTGCAGGGACAGCTCCTGTGTAATATTGATCTGGGCAGCAGTGCACAGCTCCTGTGAAAGATTGATCTCAGGAGCAGTGGACAGCTCCTGTCTTATATTTATCTGGGAAGCAGGGACAGCTTCTGTGTAATATTGATCTGGATTGCAGGGGACAGCTCCTGTGTAATATTGATCTGGATTGTAGGGGACAGCTCCGGTGTAATATTGATCTGCATTGCAGGGAACAGCTCCTGTGTAATATTGATCTGGGGAGCAGAGGACAGCTCCTGTGTAATATTGATGTGGAGAGCCGGTGACAGCTCCTGTGTAATATTAATCTGGGGAGCAGTGGACAGCTCCTGTATAATTATGATTTGGCGATCATGGGACAGCTCCTGCGTAATATTGATGTGGGGAGCCGGGGACAGCTCCTGTGTACTATTGATCTGGGGAACAGCGGACTGCTTCATGTACAATTGATCTGGTGAGCAGGCGAAGCTCCTGTGTAATATTGATCTGGATTGCTGGGCTCAGCTCCTAGGTGACATTGATCTAGGGAGCAGGAGACAGCTCCTGGGTAATATTGATCTGGGGAGCAGGGGACAGCTCCTGAGTAATATTGATCTCGGGAGCAGTGGACAGCTGCTGGGTAATTTTGATCTGGGGAGCAGGGGACATCTCCTGTTTCATATTGATCTCGGGAGCAGTGGACAGCTCCTGAGTAATATTGATCTGGGGAGCAGGGGACAGCTCCTGAGTAATATTGATCTCGGGAGCTGTGGACAGCTCCTGGGTAATATTGATCTGGGGAGCAAGGGACAGCCCCTGGGTAATATTGATTTGGGGAGAAGTGGACAGCTCCTGTGTAATATTGATCTAGACTGCAGGGAGCAGCTCCTGTGTAATATTGATCTGGATTGCAGAGTCAGCTCCTGTGTAATATTGATCTGGATTGCAGAGGACACCTCTTGTGTAGTATTGAACTGGATTGGAGAGGACAACTCCTGTGTACTATTGATCTGGAGTGTAGGGGACAGCTCGTATGTAATATTGATCTGGATTTCAGGGGACAGCTCCTGTTTAATATTGATCTGGATTGCAGGGACAGCTCCTGTGTAATATTGATCTGGGCAGCAGTGCACAGCTCCTGTGAAAGATTGATCTCAGGAGCAGTGGACAGCTCTTGTCTTATATTGATCTGGGAAGCAGGGACAGCTTCTGTGTAATATTGGTCTGGATTGCAGGGGACAGCTCCTGTGTAATATTGATCTGGATTGTAGGGGACAGCTCCGGTGTAATATTGATCTGCATTGCAGGGAACAGCTCCTGTGTAATATTGATCTGGGGAGCAGAGGACAGCTCCTGTGTAATATTGATGTGGAGAGCCGGTGACAGCTCCTGTGTAATATTAATCTGGGGAGCAGTGGACAGCTCCTGTATAATTATGATTTGGCGATCATGGGACAGCTCCTGCGTAATATTGATGTGGGGAGCCGGGGACAGCTCCTGTGTACTATTGATCTGGGGAACAGCGGACTGCTTCATGTACAATTGATCTGGTGAGCAGGCGACAGCTCCTGTGTAATATTGATCTGGATTGCTGGGCTCAGCTCCTAGGTGACATTGATCTAGGGAGCAGGAGACAGCTCCTGGGTAATATTGATCTGGGGAGCAGGGGACAACTCCTGTGTAATATTGATCTGGGGAGCTGGGCGCTGCTCCTGTGCAATATTTATCTGGGATGCAGTGGACAGCTCCTGTGTAATATTGATCAGGATTGCAGAGGACAGCTCCTGTGTAATATTGATCTGGGGAGCAGTGGATGTCTACTGTTTAATATTGATTTGGATTGCAAAGCACAGCTCCTGTGTAATATTGATCTGGATTGCAGAGAACAGCTCCTGTGTAATATTGATCAGAATGGCAGGGGACAGCTCTTGTGTAATATTGGTCTGGATTGCAGGGGACAGCTCCTGTGTAATATTGATCTCGGGAGCAGGGGACAGCTCCTGTGTAATATTGATCAGGATTGCAGGGGACAGCTCCTGTGTAATATTGATCAGGATTGCAGGGGACAGCTCCTGTGTAATATTGATCAGGATTGCAGGGGACAGCTCCTGTGTAATATTGATCTCGGGAGCAGGGGACAGCACCTGTGTAATATTGATCAGGATTGCAGGGATCAGCTCCTGTGTAATATTGATCTGGAGAGCAGGGGACAGCTCCTGTGTAATATTGATCTAGGGAGCAGGGGACAGCTCCTGTGTCATATTGATCTCGGGTGCAGGGGACAGCTCCTGTGTAATATTGATCTGGATTGTAGGGCTCAGCTCCTGTGTAATATTGATCTGGGGAGCAGGGGACAGCTTCTGTGTAATATTGATCTGGGGAGCAGGGGACAGCTCCCGTGTAATATTGATCTGGGGAGCAGAGGACAGCTCCTGGGTAATATTGATCTGGGGAGCAGGGGACAGCGCCTGTGTAATATTGATCTGGGGAGCAGGGGACAGCACCTGTGCAATATTGATCTGGGGAGCAGGGGACAGCGCCTGTGTAATATTGATCTCGGGAGCAGTGGACAGCTCCTGTGTAATATTGATCTGGGGAGCAGGGGACAGCTCCTGGGTAATATTGATCTGGGGAGCAGTGGACAGCTCCTGTGTAATATTGTTCTGGATTGTAGAGGACAACTCCTGTGTACTATTGATCTGGAGTGTAGGGGACAGCTCGTATGTAATATTGATCTGGAATGCAGGGGACAGCTCCTGTGTAATATTGATCTGTATTGCAGGGGACAGCTTCTGTGTAATATTGATCTGGGGAGCAGAGGACATCTCCTGTGTAATATTGATCTGGGGAGCAGGGGACAGCTCCTGTGTAATATTGATCTGGGGAGCAGGGAGCAGCTCCTGTGTAATATTGATCTGGATTGTAGAGGACAACTCCTGTGTACTATTGATCTGGAGTGTAGGGGACAGCTCGTATGTAATATTGATCTGGATTGCAGGGGACAGCTCCTGTGTAATATTGATCTGGGCAGCAGTGCACAGCTCCTGTGAAAGATTGATCTCAGGAGCAGTGGACAGCTCCTGTCTTATATTGATCTGGATTGCCGGGGACAGATCCTGTGTAATATTGATCTGGGGAGCAGAGGACAGCTCCTGTCTTATATTGATCTGGATTGCCGGGGACAGATCCTGTGTAATATTGATCTAGGGAGCAGAGGACAGCTCCTGTGTAATATTGATGTGGGGAGCAGGGGACAGCTCCTGTGTAATATTGATCTGTATTGCAAATAACAGCTCCTGTGTAATATTGATCTGTATTGCAAGGAACAGCTCCTGGGTAATATTGATCAGGATTGCAGGGGACAGCTCCTGTGTAATATTGATCTGGGGAGCAGGGGCCAGCTCCTGTCTAATATTGATCTGTATTGTATGGTACAGCTCCGGTGTAATATTGACCTGGGGATCAGGGGACTGCTCCAGTGTAATATTGATCTGGATTGCAGTGCCCAGCTCCTGTGTAATATCGATCTGGTGAGCAGGGGAATGCTACTGTGTCATATTGATCTGGGGAGCAGGGGAGAGCTCTTGTGTCATATTGATCTGGATTATAGAGTGCAGCTCCTGTGTAATATTGATCTGGATTGCAGGGCACAGCACCTGTTTAATATTGGTCTGGATTGCAGGGGACAGCTCCAGTGTAACATTAATCTGGATTGCAGGGGACAGCTCCTGGATTGCAGAGTTCAGCTCCAGTGTAATATTGACCTGGGGAGCAGGACTCAGCTCCTGTGTAATAATAATCTGGGGAGCAGGCGACAGCTCCTGTGTAATATTGATCAGAATTGCAGGGGATAGATCCCATGTAATATTGATCAGGATTGCAGAGCCCTGCTCCTGTGTAACATTGATCTGGATTGCAGGGGACAGCTCCAGTGTAACATTAATCTGGATTGCAGGGGACAGCTCCTGGATTGCAGAGTTCAGCTCCAGTGTAATATTGACCTGGGGAGCAGGACTCAGCTCCTGTGTAATAATAATCTGGGGAGCAGGCGACAGCTCCTGTGTAATATTGATCAGAATTGCAGGGGATAGATCCCATGTAATATTGATCAGGATTGCAGAGCCCTGCTCCTGTGTAATATTGATCTGGATTGCAGGGGACAGATCCTGTGTAATGTTGGTCTGGATTACAGGGTCATCTCCTGTGTAATATTGATCTGGGGAGCAGGGGACAGCTCCTCTGTAATATTTATCTGTGGAGCAGGGGACAGCTCCTGTGTAGTATTGATCTGGACTGCAGGGGACAACTCTTGTGCAATATTCATCTGCATTGCAGGGGCAGCTCCTGTGTAATATTGATCTGGATTGCATGGGACGGTTCCTGTGTAACATTGATCTGCAATGCGGGGGACAGCTCCGGTGCATCGTTGGTCTGGACTGCGGGGGAGAGTTCACATACCATGGGATCTTCTCAACCACCCAATGTGGCAGACGTCAACTTCCTTTCTTGTGGCACCTGAAGAATCTCAAACGATGAAGCATTCAACTGCTGCACTGGAATTGTCAGTTTGATTTCTGTCTGCAATTGGCCTCTGAAATGGGACTCAAATCTGCAACCTGTGACTTAGCGCTGAAACAGCTTATCAGCTGATGCACAGGAAAGCAAAATTTATAAGTAGTTAAATTTAATTGAGTAACAGCTTTAAAGATAAAGGTCAGATTTAGATTAGACCAGGAAGTCCATTTGTATTTTTTTTGGAACAGATACTTGATAATGAAATTCCTTCATCTGAAATGAAAGTTGATGCATCATCCAGGTTGACATGGAGCCAAACCATTCAGAAAGATTCCAGAATATTCTCAGAACTTTGAGTTAGGAATGCTGGAAGTGTGGTGGAAACTTGGTGTACAGGAATGTGTCTCTTACAGAACGTCAATTACTTTAAAATTAGTTCATTGGCGGTGCAGGACTTTAGAACATCCTGTGGTTTTTTTTAAACAAAGATCACAGAAATGTAGATCTTCCATTCAAATTTAGGGTTGTTTTTGAAAAACCTTTGTATGGTTATTTGAGAGTCTCAGGTGCCTTGAGTTAAAAACATTTAAAAGCTAATAATATTTATGTTTAACTGCTTCTTACAGTGAGGAAACATCGGGAGCTTTGTGAAACTAAGTCAGATCCAATTATTAGTGACCAATATTCTGGCACAGTGGATGCAATCAAAACATAGAGCAGGGGAATAATTAAGAAAAGGCTTGCATCAAATTTCACACACAGCACAAATATTGGCCAATTGGGACCTCAATGGGAGTCTGTGCAAATGTCCCCTTTGTAGTATTTCAACTTTGTTCACACCCTACACATTTTATTGTCAGCTTCCTATTAAAATACTTCACAAACATTTTTCTTTAAAAACTGTATTGAAAACTGCATCACTGATGTCTGTGAATTTAAAGCAAGTATCTTTAAGGTGTTTCAAAGTCTGCCAATCATCATGTCACAGTGTGAGAGTATGTCTAGGTGTAGTGTGGGAGACGAAAATGTGACAGCGTTTGTGTGTGTGTGTGTGTGTGTGTGGGCTGGAGCTTGCGCATGTGGAGAACCTTTCACAGTTTTGACCCAAATATCGTACAACAAATATGAAGAAGTGACTGAACATTTCCCACATGGTTCAGTTTGCAGCCCTTTTGCTGCTGGGAGACAAGGTTTTCACTTCAAGTCCCTCCTCAGGATTTCAGCACCAAACATCAGGACTCACTCTCCGGAGATATGGCAGAGATGACTCTTTGCAAATGGAGTGTTACCATTTATTGCAAGAGAAATGAAATGTAACAGTTGGGATGTTTTTGCAACAGGGTGTCAGTGAGACCACATCTGGATTGCTGCGAACAGTTTTGATTGCCTTATTTAAAAAAGAATATCAATATATTAGAAGCAGCTCACGCGACTGGGGTGGAGGGTGTGGAGGGGTTGCTATCTTATGAGTAAAAGATTGAACAGGCTGGGACTGTATCCAAAGAGCAAGAGCTGATCTTATTGAGAAGACTTCACAGGGTGGACCTTAATGTGTCTCCTTGTGTGTGAAACTACAAATACGAGGCAGAGTTTAGAAGTAAGAGGTCTTCCATTGCAGAGAGAGTCAAGGAGAATGTTTTTCACTCAGATGTTTGAGAGTTTTTGAACCCTCTTCTCAAGAGAGCAGAGAGGAAATCATTGAATAATTTGAAGGCAAAGGGAGATAGTGTCTTGATTAGGAAAGGTGTTCAGGAGTGGGTGGAAATGCGATGTTCAGGCCACAATCAGATTAAGCATAAGTTTGTTGATCGAGAAAGCAGGTTTGTGACCTACCCCTGTTTCTAATTCATACTCCACCCTATTGATTTAAAGCACGTCCACAAAGGCGTGTTGTTTTGCTTTGTAGTTATGTGGAATGAATATAGATATCTTTAACAAAACAAATAAATCAGGTCTGAAATATGTTGAAAAAATGACATGTGTGATATATCAAACCTATTACGCATCTTCCACATTACTAGTTGTAGCTTTTCATCCTAATGCATCTGTTGTCACATAGGATTCTGGTGCCAAGACACCAAAGAAAGGACAAAGACTGCTGATAAAGAGAAGTTGCTGGAATTCCAGCCACAGACAGAAACCATTTATCTCACATCCAGCAGGAACCTATTTGGCTCCTAACCTGAGAAGTATCAGTTTTGTTTTTATTGTGATGACACAGGAGTGGCCAAGCCCCACGCTTCCCAGCTCCTGCCCATTTCATTGTTGAGTCAGCCTGTGGTAGGGGGCTCAGGGTGACTCACCATTCACTTTCACTCCCCTCCCCCTCTAGCCAGCTCTGATCACAGCTCCCCCTCACACCATGAGAGAGAACAGCACCTTCCCACTTGCGAGGAAGCCTTCATTCTCTCCTAGCCCCATCCTATCGAACTCCCTGCTGAGTCACAACAGGGCTGAAGCAACTTCTTGCTATAAACTATCTTTGTACCTGTGTTGGTGTATAGTGATTGTTGTACCTGCCACACTGTGTTTACATTCTTATATTCAGCAAATGAACTGTGAGTTGACTCTTATAGGCAATAATATTCGTTTATTGAACATAATTAATATTAGAACAATTAAGTATACTATTAAAAAATTGAAGAAAATTCTATAAGCTATCTTATGCTTTAACTTAATTTTATATGATCGTATACCAACACTCTAGCACTTGGGCCAGGCTCAACACGGTGATGTCTTTTTCTTCTTCCGATGGTCTTGGAGATGTCTTCTATTTCAGTGGTTATTCTCGAGTTGCCATCTCCAGTTACTGCTCAAGTTACCGCTCCTCAGGGTGGTTTTGCAACAATTCTTAAACTCCAAAGTCCTCGTGCTCTTTTGGGATGGTCTTCAGTACCTTCCAATGGATCAATCAGGTTCAATCATCTTGATCAATCAGACCCGACTAGGCGTTGGCAGACTGATGGCAAGGTGGTCCTGAAGTGTCCATTACTGGAGGTGCTGGGTACACATAGCCTCCTCCAAGTAAGGGTGTGAGGCACCTCTGTATCTGGTACGCCACACCTCAATGTTTCTGATTGTCCCAAGGGCGACGTTCCATTGACTCATTCAAACCCAAATTCGGGTGTGTATTGTCGGGTAGGCAGCTACCGGATTTGTTTGCAAACCATCTGCAGGTAGCTGCAGCCTGTCTAGATTCTGCAGTATGCCAATTGACGCATTCACTTTAGTCAAGGCTGACTTCATTTCCCAACATGCTTTAGTCCTTGTCCACTTTATCAAATTCATCATAATTTTATTACTTTGAGCAGTTTGTCCAGCCACGCGATGTTCTGTCAGCTCTGAGTCATGCCTTCACCACCTTTCCAGCTCACAGCTAAACGCTTTGAGTTCCTTTCCGTCTCTGGAACAGCCAAGTTAAGTGAACCTGGGTATGTTTGTGACAGAATTCAACATCTAAGTTAGAGGTTGGATACAGTATTGTTTTATCCTTTAGAGGAAAACATGGTTCTCGAGAAATTTAAGTTTCATTTTCCAAACTGGCCTCAGGGACAGTGACATGTTTGGAATCAATTCTAACTTAACTTTCGAGCAAACTGACAGGATTGAATGGGAGTCAAGATTAGAGCAGTGCTGGAAAAGCACAGCAGGTCAGGCAGCAACCGAGGAGCAGGAAAATCAGGCTCCTGCCCAAAACGTCGATTTTCCTGCTCCTCGGATGCTGCCTGACCTGCTGTGCTTTTCCAGCACCACTATAATCTTGACTCTAATCTCCAGCATCTGCAGTGCTCACTTTTGCCCAGGATTGAAATGGGAATCTGGTTTTACAGTTTCCCAGACCTTTACGTTCATTGAAGTCAGTGAAGTGCAATGTTGAACAAGGATATTGTACCAATATCCCTGGGTTTCCCATCCAGAGACATTGGTTAAATCGAATCCCCCAGCAAGTCTGGCAAGTTTGCTCCATACAGTAGCTGGTACGTCCATGTCCAGAGCCAGATTAGGAACAGCATCAGTACGAACGCTCCATTTGTTGTTGACCTTATTGTTCCATGTCCTCATAAGAGTGCTGCACGAGGAGAAGAGGTAGGGACTGAAACGAGATAATAATCCGGAGGGCGCTGGAAGAAGTTGGGATTGTTGGACTTCAAGCAGACAAGAGTAAAAGTAAATCTGAAAGAGGTGTTTAAAATTTTGTCAAGGTTTAGATAGAGTAAATGAAGAGAATTGCATCTCGTAAATCCATGACAAGTAACTAGAGGGCTGTGACTGACAAAAGAACCAGAGTAAAGATGATTAACTTTGTGTTGTTCGGTTTTATTCCCATCAGAATTCTCAAAACAAATCCAAGATTTTTGACTGAATGGTTTAGTGTCAAGAGCCTTTCAGTGTTTAGATTCTTTTAAAAAAGGATGCCAATAGTACATTGCAAATCTGTCAAAATTGTTATGATGCCTTAAAGTGAACTTAACTAAATTCTCAGGTGAGTTTTGGTTACTGTGCCTGATCTATGGTGCAGAATAACGGTCAGTCAAACTGACAGCTCAGTTTTCTTTAAGAAGCTGGCCTAAAGGTCGTGGTGCCAGTTTGATCTTTGTTTGAGGTTGTCTTTACTATGATGCCCTGCTGCACTGGGATCCTTTATTCCCCAGTTCTCCCATCATCCCCACAAAGACAGAACACCAGCTTGCCTTGCATCCAGAGTAAAATCACTCTGCTTTAGCCAACATTAACCAACACTATCAATTCTCAGAGTACATCCGATAACAGAAACATTTTTGTATCAAGGTTTTTTTTAAATGTAACCAGTTGTTTGGATTTGGAACGCAATGCTTGGTATTGGGTAGGTTAACATAGTATTCGGAAAATCATCAAGAGAGAAATTGCAATGATGTGAATAAAGAGGAATGGAGTGAGATTAACTGAATTGTTCTTCAAAGCAGATAGTACAGACTTGGGGGATTGAATGGCCTCCTATTATGCTGTACTATTCTATGGACTGTATACACAAACTACAACTAATCGCAAAAAATAATAGAATATGTTTGAAGTTTTAGCTCTTCAGATTTCACAGCGAATGTCAGAGAATTCCAGAAATTGATCCCCAAAACTGTGAATGACCCTAAAATGGCACAAACTTAAGTTTTTCACTGCATATAAACTGGGATCCTTGGATTATATTTATTACCAAGAGATTACAAGTCTTCAAAGGGTTAAGTGGTGATGAATGTCACTCAGGATTAGTTGCGACACTTAAAAGTTGACCCAGATCTCAACAGGGTCATTAATTAAGTCACTGAAAAAATGTATAACTCAACGAGTGATTAACCTTGAAGGATTCAGTAGCTCAGCACCATATTTCTTCATTAGTTTCTGAGATAAGACACCAGGGCAAGACTGCTCTTTGTTTTCTCTGTGGCCTTTAAGTAGCAATCCAACCAAAAAAATACAATAATTGAATAAACTATTTATTATTAGATTCGTTTTTTTTATTCCAATGTGCCTCAGTTTATCTATAGGGTGATAGCATTACAAATTTCACAACACAAGTCCTTTTAATCCCCATACGCCTTTCTGAGTTTGAAGAGCTCACATTGAACCATAGAAAATCCTTGAAGTATATCCATGTTTATATAGCAAATCCTTGAAGTATATCCGTGTTTATATAAAAAATCCTTGAAGTTTATCCATGTTTATGATTCACCACCCAACTAAACCTCTGCATGATCCACTTCTTCAAAACACCACGAAACAAGGGCTAAGCCAATTGACAATCCACTCACCTCAGTCACAGCAAGTTGCATTTACGTAGTGCCTCTAGGCGGTGTTACAGTGGTAATTCCATGTCGAGTAATCCAGAACCTCAGTCTTAAATTCTAGAGACATGAATTCAAAACCCACCATGGCAGATGGTGAAGTTGGAATTCAATAAAATAAACTTGGTCGTAAAAAACAGTTTAATGGTGGCTACATAATTGCTGCTGATTGTCATGAAACCTCCCATTTTAGGAAAGGAAATCTGTCAAATCTACCTGCTCTGGACTACATGTGACTCCAGAGCTACAGTAAGGAGATGGACTCTCAAATGCCCTCTGAAATATCCCATCCAGCCACTCAGTTCTAGGGTAATTAGGGATAAGCAGTAAAGTCTGTCCTGGCAAGTGATACCCACAACCACATGAACATACGACAATAAAAACAATATAAAACATTCCAGCATGCTTCACAGGAACGCCATCAGACAGAATTTCATATCGTGCCACACTAGTGGAGACAGGCTTTGTCAGGGATCTTCACTAAGGAGAGAGAGATAAAGAAAGCCACGATGAAATATGGAGAGAACCATGAGGCACAGTGCCAGAATAGTAGAGGCACGCCTGTGAAATGTAGAGACATTAAAGGAACAAGGCTGGAAGTGGAGAGGTGGTGCCTCTCAGGGAGAGATTTTGAAACAAGAATGAGAAATTCCAGTCTGAGGTGTTGCTGGACTAAGAGCTCAGGGAGCAGAGAGATGACGGGAGGACAGGTCCAGGTGTCAAGGATATGAGTTACATTTCACAAAGAGTAGATAATGGGAGGCCAGCCAGAAGACCATTGGAATAAGTTCCATCTGGAGCCAAAAACATGGAAAAAGGGCATCAACAGCAGATGAATCATTCCATTCTGATAACCTCCACAATTAGACAGGCAAGCAACTCCCAGTGCTGTAGACCCACCAGCCGCTCTTGGTGAAGACTTGGAGAAGGAGCATAGGAACAGAAGTGTGAAAAGTGCTGCCATTGAATGAAGTTATGGTTTAATTCCATCTGTCTGGTTCTGAAACCCTCGATACTCTTGAACAATGAAATAATGTTGCCTTTGCAAAGGTGCAATTTCATAAGCGAGGAGGAGAAAGCTGACAGGAAGGAAGTACCAAATCAGCAACTTGGTGATATTCAATTACAGTCCCTGCCAAATATGGCTGCATCTTCAGAGACCAAAGACAGACCTGTGGAGTGAACACTTCATCACGGTTTGAAATAAAAGTGCAGTACACAAAAATACATGATGGCTTTCCCAATCACTCTGCACTGTCACTCATGTCAGCTGTCAGAACATTTTTTTCACATTTCAACACATCTTTGATGCATTTCATATTTTTAAAAAAATCTTTCTCAGCAGTCTGAAGTCGATTGAAGTTGAGAGGCCCTCACTGAGCTTCTGAGAACAGACAAGAACAAGGAGACTCAATTATAATTACAAACTAATACACAACAGACCCAGAAAAGGTTCGCTAAGTGTGTGTCAGGACTGGTTATCAAAATTAAATACAGCATTCAGCAAATGACAGCATTGATAATAAAATCTTGGAATAATTGAGAAGCATTTTAAAGTTATTTTAGTTCAGCATCAGATAGATAAGACCTGGCTGGTTAAAGGTTTAGAGAGGATATAACCTCTTCATGTTAAACCCCATCGGGTGTAACTTACATGGAACCTTTCTTGTCTTTTGTTGATCAGTCCAACATCACACGTGTCTAAGAATCTCGGAGCACAATTCCAAAAAAAAACCTTAATAAGGAGTTTCTGTTTGCTTGATTGAGTCTACAGAATTTCCCTGTAGTGATGTATCTCATTTATTTATATTGAAGATGATGTATAAATTGGTAAAAGTCAACAATGAGTGAATGCATAACCTATGATTGAAATACTGGGCTAATCAGACCAACCTCTTTGTATTTGAATTCCTTCCTGGTCCTGGCCTTTCTCTATTGGTATAATCCTCCATTAAGCCAATAACCGTCCCTCATCCCAAACCTTTCATTCTGATCTACTCTGGCATTGCATCTCTCCACTAACTTTCAACCCCTATGCAACAAGGTGCAAGTAAAAGGGAAACCGGCCAGTCACCAGGAATGATCTGCAAGCTGGCATGTGTGCTATTACTCCTGTTCATGGGTTTATTATATTTATGAGGGCTTTCATAAAGGAGTTAGAATTTGGCAAACAGGCCATCATCTGGATTTAAAATAATTGGCAAAAAAAGTTAAAGTGAGGGCTTTTTTTTAACGTAATAAGTTATGATGATCTGGAATGAACTGCTAGAAAGGAAGGTGAAAGCAACTTTCAAAAAGAATCGAATTCCTACTTTAAAAGAAAATATATGCTGAGCTATGAGGAATGAGCAGGAAGTGGGATGAATTGAGTAGTTCTTTCAAAGAGCTAGCATGGGAACAATGGGCCAAAGGGTCACTTCTGTGATTCCTATACTTGGTGAAGCAAATGTTAAAGAAATAAAACACCTCCTCTCCATTCCTACTCCCTTAACCCAACAACAGTTAAAACAGTCAGCACATAAACTATCTCACAGCTGGTTCATAGATTTTTGAGGAACATCAAAGTCACTATAAACACAAGCTATTTCAGGAAATGGAAAAAAAAGGTCAATTAAGAGGAGGGAAATTATAATAAAAGGTAAATACAGCACAGAATGTCTGGAGATTCTTCTTATACTGTAGAATATAATGTGGGATGGAGTTCAGGGCAAGAATCTTAAAATCATGTTGGAAACAATGGCCAAGATACTGGGGTTAATGTACGGGTAACATATGATGGTCATTATCTTATGAGCAACGCTATGTTGCCAGTTGATAGTAATATTGGACAAGTCAGATCCCAGAGTGAAACTGGCTTGACAGACCATAAGCTTTACTGTTCATATTTGTTTACCATGAACAGCAGTCACTGGACATAGTCACAAGAGGCTGTCAAAGTAATTTTGACAAAATAACATAAACAATCTTATTGACAAAAGAAAAAAAAACACAACAAGAACTATGAGACTGATCCCATTACCAGCATCAGAAAAACAGATTCATCCCATTATTTTTATCCCATTACATTCAACTCTCAGTGAAGAATTACCCCTACCTTTGCTCATCTGGCACAGCTGTAATCGGTTTCCTTTCAGTGTTCTCCAGATGCAATTTTCTTCAGTTAATGTCTCTCCATGGAACCCTTAAATTAATCTGACGTTCAGTTCACTCAACACGTTTCCCATAGTTTTATGGGAAATCTTCCTCTCCAAAACCTCCAGGGCCTTCTCTTTCTGGAGCTTCCTTCTCATTTCAAGTACTTCTGTTCCAGGTCTGTCTGCTTGGGGACAACAGCACCTCTGCTGTGATGGACCTCTTCCTCCTGCACAAAGCTGCTTCCAGCTCCTTCAATTTTGTATTCTCTCTCTCTCTCTGTGTGTTGGTCACAAGACAACAAACACCTTAGCAATTTTCCCTCCCCAAGTATCTTGCTGGTCATTTGGCTGATATAATGTAACTTCTTGTACATGCTGTTTTGAACTCAGTGTTCAAAATCATTTTAAACGGAAAGGTCAGATCTTCAAGAACAGAAAAGCTGAAATCCGTGTTTCTGCCATTTTAGAATCCAAGTTCTCAAATAATAATATATTATGGGCCTTCATAACAGCTCAAAGTGAGGGAACTTTAACGCAATGGGCTGTACATATTTTGGCGGTTCTACTATAATTAAGAATGCTTTCTGAGTGAAAGACGGTAATTTTTTTCACTGTCAAACAAGAAAATGGAAAGATCATATGAGCAGCAGCAGCTGGGCTTTAAGATGTCAGTTCCCTCCTTTCCTTTTTAATATAAGACACACATGTCACTGCCTGTTAAACCCACAATTTCACGCTAGAAAAACAGGGTTGACACAAGACAGCCGGCAGGAAATATCAAGTGATAGGCCCGTGTAAACAGCAGCAAGTTTCTGGAACAGCTTTGTGAAAATGCAAGGATGGGAGGGCAGCACCAGACTGGGTCAGCTGTTGTTGGGGTGGCCGAGGGAGTCCAGTCAGAGGTTTAACCAGTGGAGGGCGCTGTTGCCTGGCTCTTCCTGAAAAACTGACCAACAAATCTTTCAATTTCTTTTTGGAATCGTAAATATACAATCTCTAAGTTGAATTATATAGATGTTATTATGTTTAATTATTCTAAATACCAAAGAGCATAGTACCAACCTCTTCCCATAAGACAACCCCTTGAACCCCAGGATGAACCTAATGAATGCTCTCCGAACTATCTCAATGCAAGTATATCCCTTTTTTAAATGGGGAGATCAAATGCTGATGTTTCTACTGGGCTTGTGTCACATAAGTCTCTTCACATGCTACGCCACCTCATCCCACGGACTTCAGCAGTTCAAGAGGTAGCTCACTTACTCAAGAATAATTCAGATTGGGCAATAAATTAGACAATAAACTGCCCTAGCCAGAGCTGTTGCCACTCTGTGTTAGAATCCTTACAAACCCCCCATCAATGTATCCTTCTATCCCTTTTCCAGTCGAGTGCTTATTTGGATTCACCTTAAATGCATCGTTGCTGTGAGCTCTGAGTTCTGCTGAACTCAAACCAACATTAATTGTGCAATACAGAGGTAGATAAAAGGGGAAAATAGAAGCACTGGTGTTCATCTGACTTCATTACTGGCAAATGTGGCTAATGTTTTCTTGCATATATGGTCATTGCCATTATTCTTAAATCGAACCATTTGTCCTGAATTCTGACTCCAGCCTTTCCATCTGATTCCGTTCCAGCAGACTGGTAAACCACCGCTCCCTCTCTATTATCAATGAAACATTAACAGTCTCCATGGACACAACTCTGACAATGGTTATCACAGCCAGCAATAGAACCAGATGCGAAGGTCTCTTGCCCGCACCTGTCCTTTTCCCGCATGATTACAAGTAAAGTTCAAAATGTTCGTGGGATGTAACCCCAGTGATATGTGCAACTCCGTAATGGGGGCTATAGTTCAGTGGTGATACCTGTAGTCAGTTATCTATGCTGCAGTTACAGGTAGGTATAAAAGACCTTCCTGGTCCAACAGAGGATCTGCATCATGGTCCAAACCTTCCCGACTCCACTTCCATTAGCCTAAGACTCAAGAGCAAAAAGAAAGCCATGGGTTTTTTTCAATCTCACTTTTAGATATCAATACGTTTCTTATGCACTTATTGTAATTAGTTGACAGTAGAGTCATACAACATGGAAACATAGCTTTCAGTCTGACTCATCCATGCCAACCAAGTTTCCCAAACTAAACTAGTCCCGTTTGCCTGCATTTGGGCCATATCCCTTTAAACTGTTCCTATTCACATACTGTCCTAATGTCTGCTAAATGTTGTGACTGTACCTGCATCTACCATTTCCTCTGGCAGGTTACAGTTGAATCAACTCGCATGCAGTTATAGTTACTACGGTATTTGGGAAAATCCCTTTATTTTGGAAAATCCCTATATTTTGGAAAATGTGGTGTTGTGTTTTCTATCTACTTTTTATGGAATGTTCATGTAGTCACCACACTGTGGGACATGGCTACAATCGCAGGCTTTGCTGACCCTCCCTTCCATTCATATTAAAGGACATTGTTATAGGTCATTGATGATGGAAATGTCACAGGTGAATATAAAGCCCTGTTAGACCTCAACAGAATGATGGATTCAAATTTGGACAGTTCTGACAGTGACCTTGAGGCCCCTCATTTTCTTATTTTAAGTGACTCTCCCAACCTCCTTAAACCCCTCCATCACACCCAGTTGCCTGTTACCTCCCACTTGACTCCTCCAAATCCTGATGCCACTCTGCACACACCCTTCTCTCATTATTGACTTGTCTTTACCTGTGCTGAAAATGTGTTGCTGGAAAAGCGCAGCAGGTCAGGCAGCATCCAAGGAACAGGAGAATCGACGATTCTCCTGTTCCTTGGATGCTGCCTGACCTGCTGCGCTTTTCCAGCAACACATTTTCAGCTCTGATCTCCAGCATCTGCAGTCCTCACTTTCTCCTTGTCTTTACCTGTACTCAGTCTCCATGCAAGAGTTCACTTGCCCGTTCCACTTCCTTATGCTGTAAAGCTGCATGTCTTCCACACAACTACACAAAGCTGACTGGGTGAACGCCACCTTTAAATAAAGGTGAATCTAGTACCACAAGACTTTCATCCAACACTAACTTCATCTGGAAAGTAAGACATCACTTTCAAAAATTTTATATTCATGAATACTCTTGACATAACCATGGCCACACACCAAGGAGGTCCTTAGAGTTGTCAGTAAACTAAAATTTAGATAGGGTTGTTTGCAGTTTCCTTTTTGTTTTTAAGAGTTTCGATTTCAAAATATCCAGCTGCCCAACTTTATGCTTTAATCAAGATAAAAAGTTTACTCATTACACAATTATGGCTGAAATTTACTTGCGTAAAATATGATAAAGCTATTACTTTAAATCTTTGTGCTGACAGTAAGGACAAAAGTTATGTATGAAGATGAAAATGAGATTGGTCTCTGATATTATTGCAGGCCTGGCCTGCTTGAAAGCTTGCTCTCTGAAATGAAGGGGTTTGAAAACTTGAATTTAGACTCAGCAGTTGTAATGATCTCCACAGTCGAATAGTTGGAGCTTGCTCCCCCAGGTGGATAGGCCTTGGGAGTAAGGAAAAATATAAAAGAGACCTATGGAGCAAATGTTTCACACAAAGGGTGGTATGTGTATGGAATGAGCTGCCAGAGGAAGTGGTGGAGGCTGGTACAATTGCAACATTTAAAAGGCATTTGGATGGGTATGTGAATAGGAAGGGTTTGGAGGGATATGGGCGGGTGCTGGCAGGTAGGACTAGATTGGGTTGGGATATCTGTTCGGCATGGACGGTTAGACTGAAGGGTTTGTTTCTATGCTGTACATCTCTATGACTCTATGACGCCCCAGCTTGTGGCTTCTGGTAACCTCATTCAGTACAGCAGCCTCGGATACCTTCCTGTGTTCCCCTGATTCGAAACAATAACCGTTTTGAAGATTTCTCTCTCTTGTGGTCACCAGTTTCTTCTCAGGTCACTGCACAAAATAATTGCTCATGGCCAGACTTTCATACTGCTAAAAACTTCAAAATACCTGTGAATGTAACCTATCAAAATGTGCTGCCACACGAAGTCCTGGTTTGGCCCGGGTCTGGAACACAGACCAGGCACGGTAACTTTTTAAACTGACGGGGTCATAGGCTTGGACAGTTCTCAGGCTTTTGCTGAGTTAGGAAGATTCATTTACACCTCCAGGGAAAATGTCGTCAAGGAGTTTCTGTTTACCCCTGGAAATGTTCAGTAAACTTCAACACGTCTCTTGTGAACTCTTCATAAGGTTAGTACAGTATGGTTCCAATACCAGCTGAATCCACAAGGGCAGACATGTGATATCTGGAACCATTTTGTAAAAACGTGGTGGCCGTTTTAAAGACAGATTAGCTTTCTTGGCAGAATTTATGCTACAAGTAAACATTTGTGATAACATGAATATGTATTCTAACCCTTGTGCGAGGCTTGACATGCTACAAATATACTGCTGACTTCATCGGTACTGCCATCAGCAATCTGAGCTTTCACATCCAGCCGACTGAAGTCACCCCAAAAACACCATTCTTTCAGACTCAATAAAATCCCTGCAAATGAACAGGCCATGTTTCAATCCAGCAACTTTCACCCACATTTTACACATGGTACGTTACATGCAATACATGGCTATTCAACCATCAAAAGAACACCACCACGGAGTCCAAATATGCCCTCAGCTTGATCATGCAATTTCAAGCAGGCATAGAACTCATTGCTTATCCCCTCTTTCCCCCACCACACTGTCTGTAGTGCAATGGGACTGAGGGAAATTCTAAATCAGTGATGTTAACTAGCCCTAAGAATGAAAGTTTAACATTCCCGGTGTGAATGACACCAAAGTAGTGCAATTACTCTCTGAACCACTCAAGGAGCTACTTCTAACCTTTTGAAGTCCAGGCAATCCCCGGGTTGCAAATGGCTTCCATTCTATTGACAATTCGATTTGTACATAAATTGGAACACAATGCAGGACAATACAAAGGAGCCATTCATAAGCAGAGGAAATGTTTGCATGTCGGATCTTTAAAATTACATTCCTTTACAGGACCATGCTCATAGTACTTCTTCTTCCTGAAGAAGGGCTAATGCCCGAAACGTCGATTCTCCTGTTCCCTAGATGCTGCCTGACCTGCTGCGCTTCTCCAGCAACACATTTCCATCTCTGATCTCCAGCATCTGCAGACCTCATTTTCTCTCTCATGCTCATAGTACAACAGTTGGACAACAGTGCTTTTTACCATCTTGGGGTTTTCATGGTACAACAATTATTAAGTTGTTGACAAATCGTAGCATTTCATCTCTCTCAGTTAGACTACATGCACCTGGCCCAGAAACCTACAAGTGGTCACTACACAGTCCCAGCCCTTGTCTGAATTCCAATATTTCTCACTTGGAAAAGTGACAGATACTCCGAGGGTCAAAGGTTGACAAGGGCTTTTCATTCCACTGTTTCAGGTGTATCTCAAAAGATGCAATAGGGAAAGGCGTACCAGCTACAGACAGCTACCCTGTTTCTAGCTCTGACGTGTTACATTGGCTTACATTAAATTTTGTGCTTTAGGTTAAAGTCAGAATATAGGCTCTCCATGCTAAACGTGTGCTCAGAACAGAATAAGGTGTTTCATTTCTTCACTGGTGGGTAGAACTGGTGGTACTTTTCCCAATTTCATTCAATGTCTAATGATTGATTTAAGGAGAATGTTCTGGTGATGGTATGATTTAATGCAGGAGGAATTTGCAGATTTGTTAGTTACAGGTCTCATAAAATACATGGAATACTTGATTAACTGGATTTATTTCCAGGCATAATAATCAAACTTCTGATTGACCTAGGAATGTAACAGAATGGACAACATGATTCAGTTGATAGCACTTGAGACCCCAGCAAAAGGTTTTGATTTAAGTTCAGACTTAACCCAAGCAGACTTCACTACATGACCACATGTCAACTGCCCTGCTCTACAAATGGTCCCTTGACTCATCAATTGTCATGGAGGTGAGGGAGTATTTTTGCTCTAACAGTCACAGTCTTCTGCAGACCCTATTCATCACATGGTTCTATTGGTTCAGAAGCCAAGAGATATGGCAACCCTCCCCTCACTTAAAGTGTTCCAACATCAGCCACAATGTGTCAGTCACCTGGGTCATGAGATGTGGAATTTTCTTGCTAAATGGATTAACTGTGAGCATGTTCAAATGATATACTTTATTCTACTATCTAGCAGTGCTATTATAATTATAATCATTACATCAAGTGTTCAAATACAAAGTAATGACATAATCTCTTCTGTCCTACCCAGAATGTATTATGTTACATATATTTCCACGGACGGTCATGGGATCTTGCTGTGTGCAAATTGGCTGCTGTGATTTCTACCGTATACAGCAGTGACTGTCTTTCTAGAAAGTACTGCATTGACTGTAGAGCTCTTTGAGAGGTCATGAGGCCTTGAGAGACACTTGAGAAATTGGGTTGAGAGACTGGGAATGGAGAGGACCACTGTAAAGAGTATGGGTGTTAAGGCTGTAGGGTGTTGGGCTGGACTACAAAGACAACAAGACAACTATGTCACTGTATATGAAGGAGGAGGAATAAAGTGATTTAAAAATGCCTGTACTTAGCAGCATATGGGTCTTTCAAGGAAAAGCATCTTCAGAATTGACTGGAATGTAGCCCTCAATATTCCTTGCAAATACCTATGTTTAAAATAATAATTCATTGATTTTCTGCCCATTGTTTTAATCTGATCAGCCATGTCCTAACTGAATGGTAAAACAGACTTTTAGGATTGAATAGTCTATTACAGCTCCAATCTGTGACATTCGCTGAGAGAGAAGAGAATAAAGAAGGAGGAGGCGAGAGAGAGGAAAAAAAAAGGAAGGGGAAAGACGTTTCTCAGCTATAAAATTATGGAATCCCCGCTGTGTGGAAAGAGACCGTTCGGCCCATTGAGTCTATTCCAGGCCTCCAAAGATCAACTGTTGTATGTGCAGTTCATCCCCCCACCCCACCAAATACTGCCATTCTCCCACACTGCACCATCACTCAATTACTCTCCCATCAGGAATCAAGCAATGATGACGCCCGCGAGCAATCAACTTTGATCTTTTACAAAGTCACCTCCCCAAGGGCAAAGCAAAGGTCTAATGTGTACCATTTCAGTTAAAGAAGGAATTATCTAGACTTTCAAAAAAATCATGCAGGTCAATTATTGATCACTCTTAGCAATTTTTCCCTTCATTAGCTGGCGTTATCCAATCAAAATATCCAGGGCGGCTCAGTGGTCAGCATCACAGCACCAGGGTCCCAGGTTCAATTCCAGCCTCGCGTGACTGTCTGTGTGGTGTTTGCACATTCTCCCCGTGTCTGCGTGGGTTTCCTCCGGGTGCTCCGGTTTCCTCCCTCAGTCCAAAGATATGCAGGTTAGGTGAATTGGCCATTCTAAATTGTCCATAGTGTTAGGTGCATTAGTCAGAAGGAAATGGGTGTGGGTGGGTTACTCTGCGGAGGGTCAGTGTGGACTTGTTGGGCCGAAAGACCTGTTTCCACACTGTAGGGAATCTAAAAAAAAAGTTCGGAACAGATTCGATGCATTTCCAAATGGGAATAGGTTTAATTTTGCTCAAATTGAAAACAATGACTCAAACAAGGTTGAGTACATTTCAGATGGGAACTATGACATAGAACGATAGGACGTGCTTTTCTGAGGCTGGGACTGAGGGATACTTGACACTGATAGCTGACCTGGGATCATCAGCTTGATATTGCAACTGGGAATGGGAAATGTTCACTCCCAGTACACCCATGGATGTGTCAGCTGTAACTCACTTTTACCTATGAAGATCATGGTCTAAATTTCAGTTCATCAGCTTGAACACATAATCCTGGCTAGCATTTCAATAGAGTACTCATGGAGTGAGGTCACTGTCAGCAGTGGTTTCTAGATTAGATATTAAACCTAAAGCCCTATCTGCCCTACCAAGATCATGAGAATAATATATTTTTCAAGGCCTGAAGACTTTAAGAGGATAGTGAGATAAAGGAATGGAAAAACATCCCCAGCTTTGAGAATCTGGAATAGGATAGCGTTCCCATGATTTCAGGATAATGAAATTGCTGGGAAGAATAGGCTGCTGTATCTCAGACTTTGTTGACACGAGAAGATGTTTCAGAGCAACAACTGTTGTGTGGAAAACGTGAAAAGATTGAGTCATAGAGCAGAAACAGTTTAGAGGGTAGAATTGACAGGAAGACCAAAAAGACAACAAGTTTTTTTTTGTATACAGTGCATCAGACTCTAGATTGAAGATCAATCAACTTTGAGACTCATTCAGATTTAGTTCAGAAATGGAACACAACATCCCTGACATCTTAAACACCTTGGTGTCTTGTAAATATTTTCTTTTTGTTTCATGGTCCTGTGATTTTGAACAGTACGTTCTGGTTCATGGTGCCACGCATTTAAATCTCATGCATCAAGAACATGCAATGGCCCAGTGCATAAGCTTGCATCTATTTTGAGTTAGAAATCGCACAACACCACGTTATAGTCCAACAGGTTTATTTGGAAGCACTAACTTTCGGAGTGCTGCTCCTTCATCAGGTGGTTGTGTCATTTTGAGCCTCTTAGCTTCATGTATTTTAAGAACCTATCGCAATTTGCAATGAGGTAATTGTCTGAGAGGGAAGACAGAAAAATGTACACCAGGAACACAGGCCAGGCTGACCCAAACCTGTGGCATTCTTTGTGGTGAGTCAAAAGCTTATGTGTTCAAGTCCCATTTTAAGACCTGAGCTCATGAATTCAGCCAACACTCCAGTGCAATATGGAGAAAGTGTCACACTATTGGAGGTTCCAGCTTTCAGTTGAAATTTTACTCATCTACTGTCCCCAACAAACGTAAAAGACTCCATTGGACTATTTCAAATAGCAGCAGGGTTGTTGTGTCCTAGCCAATACTTAGCTCTCAACCAACATAACACAAAAGACAATTGTCTGGTTATTATCTCACTGGACTTTTTTTTGTGGGAATTTGTTATGTACAAAGCAGTCGCTGCATTCCCTTCATTTTGACAGTGGTCTCACTTTTAAAAATATCCCATTGGCTGAAAACCAGTTGGGGGCATTTTTAGACTGTGAACGGTGCGCTATAAATGGAAGTTCTTCCTTTTACCAGAAAGGATTCCATCATCAAAGCGGCAAAATGTAAGGTGAAGAGGTGGAGCTTTACAGAGTAAAGGTCAGCTACAATGATTACGTGGTTAAAGAAATTCAGCATTTCAGCAGCAAATTGCACAAGCTCAGGACATTCCAAAGTGATTTGAGACCAAACAGATTTTTTCTTACAGTTTAGACAGAACTGTGATGTAGTGCACCTGGCAGCCAAGTTGCATGTCGCAAGAATCAAAGTACAGCAAAGTGATAACAACTTGATCAGTTGTATCTTTTTGTGATATTGGTTGTAGGACAACGATTGGCTAACGCACTGGGAAAATTCCCCTGTCTTCTTTTAAATTAGTGCAATGCTATCTTTTATATTCACCTGAGAGAACAGACATGACCTTGCTTTAACATCACATGCAAAAGATGATGTCTCCTCTGTCCTAATGAAACGGCCGGCCTGGATGATGAGCTCAAGTGTCTGCAGTGAGAATTGAACCTACAACCTTTTGATCTGAAACTTGTATGTTTTCAAGAAAGCAACTGAAAGTTTAATGCAGAAAAAGAAACACAGTCATTGAAGGGGGAAAGATAAACTGATTTCTGGATAGTTAGGGAAGATGGATAAGTTAGGTACGAAAGCGGCCTGGAAAAGTTTTGTTTAGGGTGATTTGATTAAGATGGCTGAAGCTGAAATTGGAAATCTTTTTAATCACTGTCTGTTTTCATCACATTTGTTGTACAGCTGGGTGAAATGTTTGCAAGGATACATATTAGTAAAGTTAAAATGATACTGCAATCAGTATATTGGCATACTAATGAATGATTAGTATGCCAATGAATGGGGTGGCACAGTGGCTCAGTGGTTAGAACAGCTGCCTCATAGCACCAGGGACCCAGATTTGATTCCATCCTCAGGCCGACTGCCTGTGTGGAGTTTGCACGTTCTCCCCGTGTTTGCGTGGGTTTCCTCTGGGTGCTCCGGTTTCCTCCCACAGTCACAAAGATGTGCAGGTCAGGTGAATTGGCCATGCCAAATTGTCCCGTAGTGTTAGGCCCATTAGTCAGAGGGAAATAGTTCTGAGTGGGTTACTCTTTGGAGGATCGGTGTGGACTGGTTGGGCCGAAGGTCCTGTTTCCATACTGTAGGTTATTCTGTAGGAGAATCTAATCATCATTACTGTTAAAGCAAACCCAATTGTTATGAGGTGTTCGCTCATTCACAGTAAACATGATGCCCTCTGAGTTGACGAAAGAAATTTGTTGCAAGTACATTTGCCATTGCTGCATGGTGTAGCTCGAACAGAAGATTGGAAAGAACAGGTGGAATCAGTCTTTTAATCCACAACTTTTTCTTCTCAGGAAAACTAAGTATAGATCAATAACTTTGATATTGGCATTGTGTTGCATGTCAATGTCTCCCATTTCAGATCTTCGGTCCTGTATAGCAGTCACCAGTAAAAAGAGAACTGGATGGAACTCAAAGCAATGAAACAGCCACCAACTGATCTCTGTCAGTATTTATGCTCCCATCTGAGCTTTCTCTCACCAATAATCTAACCTTCTCAGGATATTCTTTTGTTTCTTTCTCCCTCATGTGTCCAACTAGTTTCCCTTTAAATTTATTTTCCTCTATGAACCTTAACTACTTCATGTCGTAGCAAACCCCACAATCATTCTCATTGATAAAGCACCCATTCTTGAATTCCTTATTGGAGGGAACAGTGATTATCTTATACTTACAGTTAGAAGCAGAAAACTCTTTCCTACACTTGCCACATCAAACTGCTTCATTCTACAGTGCAGAAGGAGGCTATTTGGCCCATTGTACCTGCAGCAACTCATTGAATGAGAAATTCACTTTGTGCCATTCTCCTGCTGTCTCCTTCTAACCCTGCACTTTGCTCCTTTACAAATGTAACTGTCTAATTTCCTTTTTGAATACATCAATTAAATCGCCGCTATCACAGTCTCAGGAGGTGCATTCCAGACCTAACCACTCGCTGCGTGAAAAAGATGTTTCTCATTTTGCTACTTTTGCCAATTACTTTAAATCTGTGCCCACTTCTCCTTATTCTTTCACATGTGGAAACACTTTCTCCCTATCTACTCCGACCAACCCTTTATAATAATCTTAAAGATTTCTATCAGATTAACCCTCATCCTTCTTTCTTCTGGAGGGAGGGACCTCTGCTTGATTGATCTTTCAAATTCTATCAGACTCATTAAAGTTGCAAGCCAGGAAAAACTGTTATGAAAAAGAAAGCTAGGAAACTGATAACGCTTGGTTACTCAGGTTACTGAAGCTAGCAAACAACGACTGGAAGCATTCAGGTTGCCAACTGTGAATGGAATTATTCCTGGAGCTTTCATAGAGTCATACAGCACAGAAACAGACCGTTCAGTCCAAACGTCCATGCCGACCATAATCCCAAACTAAACTAATCTCACCTGCCTGTGTTTGGCCCATATCCCTCCAAACATTTCTTATTTAATGAACTTATCCAAATGTCTTTTAGACGTTGTAACTGTATCTGTATCCACCACTTCCTCTGGAAGTTCATTCCAAACATGAACCACTCCCTATGTAAAATCATTTGCCCCTCATGTCTTCTTTAAATCTTTCTCCTCTCATCTTAAAAATATGTCCCCTAGTTGGCTATTCACCTTACCTATACCCCTCATGATTTTATAAACCTCTATAAGGGTCACCCCTCAACCTCCTAAGTTCCAGTGAAAAAACGTTGCAGCCTATCTGCCTCTCCTAATAACTCATAGCCTTCATTTCTGACAACATTCCAGCTTAATAACATCCATCTTATAACAAGGCAACCAGAACTGGACACAGCATTCCAGAAGGGACCTCACCAATGTCCTGTGCAACCTCAACATGATGTCCCAACTCTGATACTCAAAGATCTGAGCAATGAACAATTAGCTTTTATTAATAGAGGGATCAAGATCCGGAACCATGAGGTTATGCTGCAGCTGTACAAAACTCTGGTGCGGCCGCACTTGGAGTATCGTGAACAATTCTGGTCACCACATTATAAGAAGGATGTGGAAGCTTTGGAAAGGGTGCAGAGGAGATTTACTAGGATGTTGCCTGGTATGGAGGGGAGGTCTTACGAGGAAAGGCTGAGGGACTTGAGGCTGTTTTCGTTAGAAAGAAGAAGGTTGAGAGGTGACTTAATAGAGACATATAAGATAATCAGAGGGTTAGATAGGGTGGATAGGGAGAGCCTTTTTCCAAGTATGGGGACGGCGAACACGAGGGGGCATAGCTTTAAATTGAGGGGTGATAGATATAGGACAGATGTCAGATATAGTTTCTTTACTCAGAGAGTAGTAAGGGTATGGAATGCATTGCCTGCAACAGTAGTAGATTCGCCAACTTTAAGTGCATTCAAGTCGTCATTGGACAAGCATTTGGACGAACATGGAGTAGTGTAGGTTAGATGGGCTTCAGATTGGTATGACTGGTTGGCGCAATATCGAGGGCCGAAGGGCCTGTACTGCGCTGTAATGTTCTATGTTCTATAATGAAGGCAAGTGTCGTAAATGCCTTTTTAACCACCCTGCCTACCTGTGACACAAACTTCAAAAAATTATGTACCTCAACCCTGTGGTCTCTCTGTTCCACAACACTACCCAAGGCCCTAATTTTAATTATATAATGGCATGGTCTCCAGCTCAATTTCAGGTATTTGCCCTCCCTGCATCCCTAATATTACAAAGTAGAAGGGTCACTTACTTGTGATTTTGTTCCTGGAACAGTAACCAGGAGAGAAATCTTTCATTCCAGGACATTGCTGGAGTGTTAACATGGGGCAATGTAAAACAGGCTCCTGGAATCCTATGCAGCATCTGAATGAAATGCAACGCCAACCTTCGGATAAGCCAGCACCTTCTAAACTTGCAATCTCTATCACCAGGAGGGATGACAGCAGGAGATACATGGGATTGTTACCATTTACAAGTTCTCCCCTGAGTCAGAGATTGTCCTGACCTGAAAATATATCTCTGTTCTTCACTGTGGCTGGGCCGAACTCCTAAGACTTTCTCCGAATGGTGCTGTGGAAGTACATACCCTGCATCAACCATAATAGTTCAGGAAAATGGCTCATCTTACTTTTGTAAGAACTGGTTGATAAAAAAAAATCTAAAAACTAAAATGACCTGCTCACTTATCACATCGCTGAGATTGTGTGTGCAAACTAGCTGTCATATTTCCTATGTTAAAATAGTGAACTACACATTCAAATAAAGTACTTCATTGACTGTAAAGCACTTTGGTTTACCCTTTGGTTGTGAAAGGCATTATAAAAATGCAAGCTTTTTTTTTTTACTTATTAGCTTATTAGCATATTGCTTGAATGGGCTGAAATTAAAGAAGGAGAAGCTACATGATGAGAATATCTGATGGCTAGAATTAGCTGATAAAACCATAGAATCAGTTTAAAATCAGAAGCTGAATGTTACTTTCGCTGTCCGCACACCAGGAAACAGTTAAAATCGAGAGAAAAGTCTGCAGTTGATGCAAATTCAAACTCTTGCGTTGTCCATATTTTGACCATTAACAAATGCCTTGGCTGGTTGCCCAGCAGGTCCATTTGCATGATAAACCCACTGCTATCAAACCAAATGCCTTGCCCTTAAGTCTACCAGGAACTTTGCCAGGCATTCCCTTCCCCCCTCCCCCCCAACCCCATTGACTAAGACTAAGTACGTGCCAAGAAAAAAGGCTAATGTGTGCATTCTAACAAAAGGAGAAGAAATTCAAGACACAAAGGAAGGTTTATAAGAGGAAATTGCCACCTGACATCCCGAGGAACGTGCTCGGCTGCATCAATCTCCATTCGGGGCAGGGTTGACACATACAGATAGCAACAGCTGGGTTGAGGCCCTTCCAGGAGATGAACTCACCCAACAGCTGTTCTGCTCCGAGAGTTTTCTTTCTCTCTTTTCCCTTTCTCGTAATTCTACGTGCACGGTCGTTAAATCAGGCCACCAGAGTGTGACCAATTATCTTCGAACAGTCACATAAGGCTCCTTAGCAAAAGCTACAGAGATGAGAAGTGACTATCCAGAAACAGCACACATCACCTGTAGCCAGGAGCAGACCCCATTCACCCACCGCAGATTTCAAAAGCACCTGCTCCAGTATATATCCCAGCATAATACCAAATATAGAGAAAACATCATTTCATGCCCACATGCTTCTGCCATTTAGTTTCATGATGAACCTTTAAACATCATACTTATTTTCTTAATGTAAAAATAAATGATAGTGTAAAATAAAATGTCATCTTGGTCAGAACCTTTTTCCCCAGAGTTGAAATGTCTAATACTAGAGGGCATGCATTTAAGGCGAGATGGGGAAAGTTCAAAGGAGATGTGAGGGGCAAGTTTTTTTTAAAACACAGAGAGTGGTAGGAGGGTGGAATGTGCTGCCAGGGATGGTGATGGAGGTAGATATGATAGGGGCGTTTAAGAGACTTTTAGATAAACACATGAATAAGCAAGGAATGGAGGGATATGGACCAAGGGCAGACAGGAGGGATTAGTTTCATTTGGTGACATGTTCGGCACAACATTGTGGGCCCAAGAGCTGTTCCTGTGTTGTACAGTTCTATGTTCTACAGTGAATCAGAAAGGAATTCATACATCACTCTTCACCTACTCAATCATTTACTTTTGAAGGGTGGTCTTTGCTGTTACAATGCTGTTACCCAATTACCATTTCACTGCAACTCATCTGCTGTTAAAAGGTAAAATAATTGGCCAGAACACCGTTCCACTTCAAAAAGTGACTTGGGAGTTTGAACCAATGACCCTGGCAGACAGGGTCTCAGTTTAAACACTCTGCTGAAAGTGCTGGCCTCCATTCTGTGCTGAGGCAAAGCTTCAACCCACAACATCTGTGGGCAGCACGGTGGCTCAGTGGTTAGCACTGCTGCCTCACAGCACCAGGGACCCTGGTTCCAACCTCGGGTGACTGTCCATGTGGAGCTTGCACATTTGTCCCGTGTCTGCGTGGGTTTCCTCCCATCATCCAAAGATGTGCAGGTTAGGTGGATTGACCATGGAAAATGCAGGGTTATAGGGTAGGAGGGAATGGGTCTGGGTGGGATCCTCTTCAGAGGGCCGGTATGGACTCGATAGGCTGAATGTTCTGCTTTCACACTACACAGATTCTAATCTTCTGACTCACAAGTGACATGTAAAAGCCCAGTGTTGAATAAAATAAGGCAATATCAATTATTGCATAGTTTAGTGTAACATTGTCACTTCAATTCATGTTAGTATTCTATAAGCTGTTTGGGTCATAACTTTTCCAAATCTGGACAGGTAATATATGAGGAACATGGTAACATCATAGGTGATAGCAATTTAACTGTGTTTTTTTACATTCACTCATGGGGTGTGGGCATCGCTGGCTAGGCCAGCATTTATTTCCCATCCCTAGTTGCCCTCGAGAAGGTGCTGCCTTCTGAGTCCCTTTGTTCTTGCACATTCATGTATCTATCCAGATACATCTTAAATGACGCTATCGTTTCCCCCCCACCACCTCCGCTAGCAATGTATTCCAGGCACCCACAAACCTCTGCGTGAAGAACTTTCCAGGTATGTCTCCCTCAAATATTCTGCCTCACACTTTGAACTCGTGACTTCTAGTAATTGAAAATGCTCCACTGCAGCCCACATGCTGTAGGTAGACCCACAATACTCTTAAAGAGGGAATTTCAGGATTTTGACCCAGTGATAGTAAAGGAATGGTCATATATTTCCAAGTCAGAATACTGAATGGCTTGAAGGGGAACCTGCAGATGGTGGAGTTCCCAAATATCTGCTGCCTTTGTCCTTCTCAATGGAAACAGTTGTGGGTTTGGAATGTGCTGTCTGAAGTTCTTTGGTGAATTTCTGCAGTGCATTTTGTGATAATACACACCAATGTGATTAAGTGTCAGTTGTGGAAGGAGTGGGTGCTTGTCAATGTGATGTCAAATCAAGTGGGCTGCTTTGTCCTGGATGGCGTCAAGCGTTTTGAGTGTTGTTGGAGCTGCCCCATGTAGGCCAGTAGAGAGTATTTCTTGAAGAAGGGCTTATGCCCGAAACGTCGATTCTCCTGTTCCTTGGATGCTGCCTGACCTGCTGCGCTTTTCCAGCAACACATTTTCAGTAGAGAGTATTCCATCACACTCCTGACTTATACCTTGGAGATGGTGGACAAGCTCTGGGGAGTCAGGAGGTGAGTTACTCGCCGCAGTATTCCCAGCCTCTGACCTGCTCTTGTTGCCACAGTGTTTATGTAGTGGGTGTAGCAGTTGAGTTTCTGCTCAATAGAGTGTCAAGGGGTAGTGATTAAATCATCTCTTATTGGAGATGGTCATTGCCTGGTATTTGTGTGGTGTGAATTTTATTTGCCACTTGTCATCCCAAACACGAGATCATTCAAATCTTGATGCTAATAAGCAAACAAATGGAATATCGTTTGTGTATTAGTGTGTATGCCCTGTAGAAGTAGGGTACTTCCAGCCACTCTGGTAGCCATCCCAGGGAAGTTGGTAGTACCTTGATGTCCTCACTAATCTCCAACTCAGTTTTTGTGAACAAAAAACATTTTTTTTTTCTATTTCCACCTCCATCTTCCTTGATCTGCAAAAACTCTGGCCTTTATCACCTCAAATTTTGACTTTTCGAGTATTCTCAAACTCGATAAGCTTCGATACCTCAAAGAGTCTTGGTCCATAATAATGCAGTAATCTTAATCAGCTCCATCTTCTCGATGCTCTGCTGGCTCCCTATAGTCAATGTGCAGACCTCCACAAACACGTGTTATTGTCTAGACATAAGCTCTCCAAAACCTTAACGTCATATCCTCATCGGTTATTACCTCTATTCCAACATCTGCAGGCACACCTTTTTGGTCAGTCTAACAACTTTCCATCATGTTGTCATCTTCTTCCTTGTTTTGGGAAAGTTTCCCAGATCCCTCTTCCTCAGCCCCACCCTTCCACCTTTCATTGTCCACAATAACCACTCCACATTCATTTCCTGCCTGCACCCTTTCCCCTCTCAAATTTAAAGCATTCTGAGGTCATCTACTCTCAAGAATTAAAGCATAAATGCATGCTAATTGCTGTGTTTGAACACTAAAGGTATTATTTTAAAAACTGTATATGGAATGGGGATGTCGCTATCTAGGCCTGCATTTATTGCTCACCCCTAATTGCCCTTGAGAGATGGATGGTAATGTGACTAACCACAATGCATGTCATGTAGGTGAACATTGCTGTTAAGTGCATATTGTACATCTATATAATGCATACAATATTTGTAATATATAGATAAACATGGAGGCAAAGTGAGGAATCATCTCATGTTTAAATGCACCAAAGTTCAGTTGTACCCAGGGATACCAAATAAGTTACAGATCCCAACTGTTGCTCTCTGCATTTCATGTCACCACTTAATCTCTTTTCAACTGTTTACAGCTGACTCTACTAAATAGTCAGGTAGAGGGTCAGAGTTCAAAGCTCAAACTCGCAGCACTTGACCCCAGAAAGTTAACCCTCTGGATAATTGCCGCTCTAACTGCAGCCTCCCGTTCTCTGACCCCGAAGATGACCTCAGGTGCAGAGCAGGAGATTCGCACAGTCTGCGGGAAACAGGCGCTGGGAACTGTAGCCAAGATTGTTAGGATCCTGGACAGGTGGGCTAAGGGGCAAACTGAAACCTCTCAGCGTGGAGGTCTGAGGAGGATGTCAAATCCGGGTGACATCAGGAAACAGAATAGTTCTAATCCCCAGTCGGGCTGATGGCTACTTTTGTTCTCTCAATGACAGGCTCCTGATTTTGTAAGTCCCTTCCTTAAAAGATCAAATGCCACATGATTCTAAAACACTTTGGAGTATCTTGAAGTTATGAAACCATTATACAAATGCAAATTCTGACTTTCTCACTATATAATCATCCCTTTTGTCTCAGATACCTATTCCATTTTCCTACGGCCTCCAGGCATTTCAACCACACCACACCCTGCCGTTAACTAATGGCTTTAACTTGTCGCCACAACTCTCCCCCCCCAAACCTCACTCCTCCCCTTCTCCAATCCCCACTCCTCCACCTCCCAAACCACACTCCTCTGCCTCCCAATCCCCACTCCTTCCCCTCAATCCCCACTCCTCCCCTCCCCCAATCACCACTCCTCCCCTCCCCCAATCCCCACTCCTCTGCCACCCAAACCCCACTCCTCCCCTCCCCCAAACCCCACTGCTCCCCTCCCCCAATCCCCACTCCTCCCCCTCCCAAACCACGCTCCTCTGCCACCCAAACCCCACTCCTCCCCTCCCCCAAACCCCACTCCTCCCCTCCCCCAATCACCACTCCTCCCCTTCCCCAATCCCCACTCCTCCACCTCCCAAACCACGCTCCTCTGCCACCCAAACCCCACTCCTCCCCTCCCCCAATCACCACTCCTCCCCTTCCCCAATCCCCACTCCTCCACCTCCCAAACCATGCTCCTCTGCCTCCCAATCCCCACTCTTTCCCCTCAATCCCCAATCCTCCCCTCCCCCAATCACCACTCCTCCCCTCCCCCAATCCCTACTCCTCCGCCTCCCAAACCCCACTCCTCCCCTCCCCCAATCACCACTCCTCCCCTCCCCCAATCCCCACTCCTCGCCTCCCAAACCCCACTCCTCCTCTCCCCCAAACCCCACTCCTCCCTTCCCCCAAACCCCACTGCTCCCCTCCCCCAATCCCCACTCCTCCCCCTCCCAAACCCCACTCCTCCCCTCCCCCAAACCCCACTGCTCCCCTTCCCCAATTCCCACTGCTCCCCTCCCCAATCCCCACTCCTCCCCCTCCCAAACCCCACTCCTCCCCTCCCCCAAACCCCACTCCTCCCCTCCCTAAATCCCCACTCCTCCACCTCCAAAACCCCACTCCTCCACTTCCCAAACCCCATTCTTTCCCCCCCAATCCCCACTCCTCCGCCTCCCAAACCCCACTCCTCCGCCTCCAAAACCCCACTCTCCCAAATCCCATTCTTCCACTTCCCAAACCCCACTCTTCCCCTCCCCCAATCCCCACTCCTCCACCTCCCAAACCCCACTCCCAGCACAGTAAATCAGGGGCAGCCTCCAAAATCAGTCCAGGGGCTTGGATGTGGTCAGCCAGCAGCTTGGGGATTGTCAGAGTGAGGATGCTTTCCATATGAGGGGTGAGAAAGCGAATGGCTCGTAGCCCAAACACCCAATGAAAGGAGAGAGAGGCAGGTATTAAGGGAGATAAGGTGGTGCAGGTGCAGGGGGCATGCAGGGTGAGCAGTGCAGGGGGTCTGGGGTGAGTGAGAGGGTGAGAGAAGATGCTACAGGCATAAGTGAGAGTGGTGGAGCATGAGGAGAAAGTGGTGCATGGTAAGATGGGGCTGGCACTGGATGAGGGGAGAGCCACAAGGGTTGAGTAGCAAGGGAATGAGGTAGGTTTGATAAGAAAATCTGCCAGGCCTCCCTGTGAGAAACCATCTGGGAAACCCAACACAATGCAGAATGAATTAAAATAACACAAAGACTGAGCTCTGGGATCTCTGGTCAAGTGTAGACTGATCACAATTATATCTTAATGGAAAACAATCAAAAGCTTGCAGCCTGCGAATAGAAATTCCTCATCCGGGGAATGTCATTGTGCTTGGTTTTAGTGGTGTGAAAACCACTTGTACAAACAGCACCTCAACATCAGTTGCTGATTTGGAGATGCCGGTGTTGGACTGGGGAGTACAAAGTTAAAAATCACACAACACCAGGTTATAGTCCAAAAGGTTTAATTGGAAGCACACTAGCTTTCGGAGCGACGCTCCTTCATCAGGTGATAGTGGAGGGCTCAATCCTAACACAGAATTTATAGCAAAAATTTACAGTGTGATGTAACTGAAATTATACATGGAAAAATTGATTGTCTGTTAAACCTTTCATCTGTTAGAATACAGTGATAGTTTCACTTCTTTCATGTGTAAATCACAAAACTTTTTTTTTAAAAGTTGCATTCTCGGGTTAGCTGTTAACAATGGTGATAGCTGGACAACATGCGAGACACAGACAAAGACCCACGTGCACACATATATTTTGTGGGGTGAATTTGTACTTCAAAGTTTGGGTGAAGATTTGTAGCTCAGGTGCTCGTTGTTGTGGTTCTGTTCGCCGAGCTGGACCCAATATACCGGCCACTACAGCGGTCAGCTGAAACTAACAACCGGAAGCAGCAGGGACAGGCCACTATAAATGCCAGAGGAAACACCACAGAAGCGCTTCACAGGAGGCTCCCAAGCACTGAGGATGTCACCTAGACAGGGGACGAAACGTTTGCAACAAAAATTTCCAGCTCGGCGAACAGAACCACAAGAATTTGTACTTGCAGGGTTACATTGTACTTTGCTCAAAAACTGCATGCATTCATGTAGAACTCTGAGCTCAAAAACTGCATGAATTTATGTAAAACTCCATTATCTCACTTTTTAGATTAGAATCAATCTAAACATCATGGCATAGACAGAGAACACAGGGGGCCAACACCTTCAACATATTGTCTAGCTATCACCATTGTTACAGCTAACCCGAGAATGCAACTTTTTTTAAAAAAGGTTTTGTGATTTACACATGAAAGAAGTGAAACTATCATTGTATTCTAACAGATGAAAGGCTTAACAGACAATCAATTTTTCAATGTATAATTTCAGTTACATCACACTGTAAATTTTTGCTATAAATTCTGTGTTAGGATTGAGGCCTCCACTACCACCTGATGAAGGAGCGTCGCTCCGAAAGCTAGTGTGCTTCCAATTAAACCTGTTGGACTATAACCTGGTCTTGTGTGATTTTTAACTCAGTTGCTGATGCAGTCACAAACCCAAAAGCAGCAGTGCTCCAAAATCCCAGCAACCATTTTTGTGATCTATTCATAAGAAAGACAATCCCCGCTTCCCACAGCCCACTAGTTAGCACTGGCATCTCAACAGCAGCTTATCAAAACATTGAGCCATTCATATCAGGAAGACATGGTGACTGTGTCTGTTGAGGGGTCAGAGAAAGTGTCACCAAAGGGAGAGGGTCAGGGAAGGCGGAAGTGGGAGTGCCGAAAGATTATCTGTGAAATTCCTGAATAATTCCCACAGGAGGTGGCCCCTATTGGTCATCTGCCTCATCCAAAATTCTGGGAATTGTTCTGCAGTGATTTAAGATACTTCTACAAGGGAATTTTCTGAAGGTGAAAGGAGCAAAGAAAACTGTTGTGATATATAATCTAATCTGCTTCTGGATCACAGAAAAATGCACTCAGCATTCAGTATCTTTCATTCACTCCTTACTACTGACATGATGAACACAAATGTAAAGAATTTGATAAATAATGAAATGTTTTGTTTTCTTCCCTTGAATAATTTGCAGCTTATTTAAAGCAGGGACTGTTTCCCACAAAGGGGCCTGTCATTTCATTCAGTTGTGGGAAGTCAGTGTTGCTGGCAAGGAAAACATTTAGTGTCCACTCCTAATTACCTTTGAGAAGGGACCTTCTAGAACTTCTGCAGTCAATGAGATATATTGACAATGTTTGACCCACTGACAATGAAGGAATGATGATAGTCACATCAGGACTGTGTTTCCTGTAGGGTGTTCAAAGTTAAAACTCACACAACACCAGGTTATAGTCCAACAGGTTAATTTGGAAGCACTAGCTTTCGGAGCGCCACTCTTTCATCAGGTGGTTGTGAAGGAGCAGTGCTCCGAAAGCTAGTGCTTCCAATTAAACCTGTTGGACTATGACCTGGTGTTGTGTGATTTTTAACTTTGTCCACCCCAGTCAAACACCGGCATCTCCAAATCATTTCCTGTAGGGGGCAGTGATTCCATGTGCTTGCTACCTCTCTTTTCCAAGGGAGTGATGTCATAGTTCAGGAAGATGCGGTGAAAGAAAGCTTTGCCATGCATCTTGTGGATGGCATCTAATGCAGCTCTGGGGTGCCTGTGGTGGAGAGAGTGAATGTTCCAGATGGTGGAAAGGGGTACTGATCAGGCAGTACTGCTTTGTCCACAGTGATGTTGAAGTTTTTTGGGTGTTACCAGAAATGCATTCACCCAGAAAACTGGAGGTATTCCATTGTAATCTCTATCTGTGCCCTGTAGATGACGGACTGGCAGAGGACATGTTACAAAATGCAGAATTCCCACCCTCAGACCTTGTCCCGTAACCACAGTATTTATATGGCCGGCTGAGATAAGTTTCACTGGTGAACCTCAGCAGTGGGGATTCAAAGATTACAATGAAAAGATGATTCTCTCTTGTTGGCATCACTTGGGACTTGTATGATTGGATACAGACTCTTTGTACAATTGGATACAGGCTGCATACCTACCTGCATCTTTGCAAACACCTTATAATCATATGCAAAAATCCCTACTTCTGACTTGAGAATGGAAGGTCACTTTGCATCGACTGAAGATGTTGGGCATAGACATGACCATGAGGAAATCCTGAAGATGTCCTGGGATTACAATGAAAGTAAGTGTGGGTGACATCAAGGCAGTAACTGACAGTTCAGCATCAATGCACCTTATCAAAATGAAATTCAATGGGAATCAGGGGAAAAATCCAGTTGGAATCACAATGAGCATAAAGGAGGTTGGCTGTAGTTGTAGGAAACCAATCACAGTGCCAGGACATTTCTGCTTTTGGTTTACTCAGAGCCTCACCATCATTAACTGCTTCATGATGAAGGATTCAAATAATTCCTTTGCCTTTATCACAAGACCAGAGAGAGGGATACTCCCTGATGATTGCATAGTGATTTACCATTTGTATGTCCTCAGATAGTGAAGCAGGTCTTGCCTGTGTGCAGCAAGACATGGACAATGTTCAAGAGACAAGTAACTGCCTAAATGTCAGACTGAATAAGGCCATTTCCAACAAAACAGAATGTAAACTAACGTCACCAATGCTGAACACCCACCATTAACATTCTGGTCATTACTATTGACCAGAAACTGAATAGGACCAACCATCTGCAGGAACAGTAGAGCATGTGAATTCTGTGGTGGGTAACTCAACTCCTGACCCCCTAAAGCCTGTTCATTAGCTACAAGGCATGAGTCATGAATGTGATGGAATACTCCTCAATAATCTGGATGAATACAGCTTGAAGAAGTTCAGCACTGTCCAAGACAAAGCAGTCAACTTCATCAGCACCCAATCGAGGAGTCTAAACTTTCACTCCCTCTACCATCAGCACAGAATGGTGGCAGTGTGCATAATGTACAAGAGGTGTTGCAGGAACTCACCAACAATCCTCCAGTGGCACCTTCCAAACCCCCAACTCTATTATCTAAAAGAAGGGGAGTACAAGATGTGAACACCACCCCTCGCTCCACGCCCTCCAAGTCACACTCTAGCCTGCAAAATGGGGGCTGGCATGGTGGCTCAGTGGTTAGCACTGCTGCCTCACAGTGCCATGAACCCAGGTTCAATTCCAGCTTCAGGCGACTGTCTGTGGGGAGTTTGCACATTCTCCCCGTGTCTGTGTGCGTTTCCTCCGGGTGCTCTGGTTTCCTCCCACAGTCCAAAGATGTGCAGGTCAGGTGAATTGGCCATGCTAAGTTGCCCATAGTGCGAGGTACATTAGTCAGAGGGAAATGGGTCTGAGTGGGTTACTCTTCGGAGGGTCAGTGTGGACTGGTTGGGTCGAAGGGCCTGTTTCCACACTGTAGGGAATCTAATCTAATCTATATCACTGATCCATCTCTGTTGCTGGGTCCTCAATCTCCCTGTCCAACAGCAGTGTGGCTGTACCAACACAATACAGCCCGCAGGTTCAAGAAGGCAGCTCAGTGCCAGATACTCAAAACAAAAACCAAGATCTGTTGATGCTGGATATCAGAAACAAAAACTGAAGTAGCTGGAGAAACTCAGCAGGTCTGGTAGCATCGGTAGAGAGAAAGCAGAGCCAACCTTTCAAGTCCAGAAACCCTTCTTCAGACTCAAAGTCAGTTCAAGATGTCAGAGCAAGACATGCTCATACCCCAAGGACATGTTTGAAAGAATGTAAAATCACACATCAAATCATGCTTTTCTCAACTGCTCATAGGCTTTGGTTACAGAGCTTGAATGAAACTTGTACACGTGTTAGTTTGCAATGAGAATAACTGTGAAATGGATCCTTCACGTTTATATCTGTGCTGTGCCAAGGGTTACACAATAAGACTGGCTGCTAGAACTATCAGTACAATATTACTGCATCTGGCCATTAACTCAGCATTATAGAGATACTTGATATTATGTATCAATATTTCACATATTCAGAAGGAAAAATAGGAACACATTCTCCCTGCTTTCATAAACAGTAGGAAATAAACTCCTTTCCAGTCCCACTGGGTAATGACAACATCTAGTTGTCACACCTTGCCAGGTCTGAGACCCACAACATGCTGGTTTCAGCTCAGACTGGCAATCAGAGTGCCAGGTGTCCGGGCACGTGACGGAGATGGGGGTGGGGGGGGGGGTGGGAGTTAGATCCCACAGGCTTACAAATCCCGCAACGCCTGATAGGCCTTGCTGGGAAAAGAAAATCATTTAGGGGAAACTCAGGAAAACATTCAGCCACTTGTGCTAGTATGACATTTATTTAAGTTATTATCTGATCCAAGCCTTAACTCCGTTTATCTGTTTTTGCTTCATGTCCTCTTATATGCTTGGCTAAAACATTCACCCTCATTCCCCTCTGAATCCCTCCTGGATTCACTCTGAAATGGCCAGAGAGTCATAGAGGCGTACAGCACGAAAACAGACCCTTCAGTCCAGAACCCCCCTGGTTCTCACCTTCCACCCCACCAACCTCTGTATACATTGCATTATCCACTGCCATTTCCACCACCAGAGATATATTTCCCTCCCCACTCCATCCACTTTCCATAAAGACCATTCCCACCATGACTACCTCGTCAGGTCCATGCCTCCTAATAACCCACCCTCTCCTCCCGGCACCTTCCCTGGCACTGCAGGAATTGCAAAATCTGTGCCCACACCACCCCCATCACCTCCATCCAAGGGCCGAAAGGAGCCTTCCACATCCATCAAAGTTTCACCTGCACTTTCACACATGTCATTTACTGTATCCGTTCCTCTACATTGGGGAGACAGGACACCTACTCTCAGAGCACTGCACAGAACATCTCTAGGATACCCACACCAAACAACCCCACCAGCCCAAGGCCAAACACCTCAACTCCCCCTTCCAATCCGCCAAGGACGTGCAGGTCCTGAGCCTCCTCCATCGCCACTCCCTCACCACCTGACACCTGGAGGAAGAACGCTTCATTCTCCTCCTCGGGACCCTCCAACCCCATGTGGATTTCACCAGTTTCCTCATTTCCCCTCCCTCCACTTTACCCCAGTTCCAACCTTCCAGCTCAGCACCGTCCTCATGACCTGTCCAACCTGTCAATCTCCCTTCCCACCTATCCACTCCAACCTCCTCTCCGACTTATCACCTTTACCCCCACCTCCATCCACCTATTGCACTCTCAGCTACCTTCCCCCCAGCCTTACCCCCTCCTTGCCATTTATCTCTCCACTCTTGAGGCTCCAAGCCTTATTCCTGATGAAGGACCTTTGCCCAAAATGCTGATTTTCCTGCTCCTTGGATGCTGCCTTACCTGCTGTGCTTTTCCAGCATCACACTCTTGACTCTAATCTCTAGCATCTGCAGTCCTCACTTTTGCCTTCAGTCCAACTTGTCCATACTGACCAGATATCTGAAATTAATCCAGTCCCATTTGCCAGTATTTGGCCCATATCCCTCCAAACCCATCCAGATGCCTTTTAAGTGCTGTAATTGTACCAGCCTCCATCACTTCCTCTGGCAGCTCATTCCAGACACAGACCACCCTCTGCGTGAAAAAGTTGCCCATTAGGTCCCTTTTAAATCTTTCACCTCTCACTTTAAACCTTTTCCTTCTAGTTTTCGACTCCCATACCCTGGGAAAAAGACCATGGCTATTCACCCTACCTATGCCCCTCATGATTTTATAAACCTCAATAAGGTCACCCATCAGCCTCTTACGCTCCAGGAAAAACAGCCCCAACCTATTCAGCCTCTTCCTGTTGCTCAAACCTTCCAACCCTGGCGACATCCTTGCCTTTAGGATTTTGCTTTTAGGATTATGCCTCTCGATTTACATACTCCCAAACAGAGAAGACAGATTTTCTGTTAAGGAGCAATTTGTACAGCAACAGTGATACAAATAAACAACTTGTATAGACAGTAGCATTTCACATACATATACAGAGCTCTCTCTCTCTCTCTCTGTCTCTGTGTCTCAATTTTCCTGCTGCGTTAATCAGGCCTGAGTTGAGACATGGTCTTGTTTTGTGCACAGCTGTGGGAGCCGGCACTGAGACAGGTGACAATGACAGCTGCTCCTTACAGTTAATCCCCTCTGTTTCAGACTGCTCCCTCTGCCGGACACAGCCCCAACAACCCCTTTGACCTGAAGGTGCAATGGAAACCCTGAAATGACAATCAATGACAATGCCACTAATTCAGTTTGGCTGGGTAATCGCTCCCGTTTTGTGACATCGCCCCCCCCCCCCCAATCTCCAGCCTGCCCACCTTCACTTTGCATAACCGCGACAGCTTACAATTATAGGTCACTCAATAAGCTTTTTAGGTCAAAGGCCAAAAGTCAAAAGGAAGCACCTGCTACTGTGGGACAGGCCCAAGATAAACAAGTTACCCAGAAATATCTCTATGATACTCATGTTTGTGGGATTCTAACACAGTTAATATAAAGATCTTCAGCCTTTTATCATTTGGCCCACTAAAGCTGCCTACTATGTTGCTTATCCAAAGTTTCTACTATTGCTCTCCCTCCCTTTCAAATATGTGAATTGATTATAAGTCTTTAATCTCCTGGAACTGTAAAGACCATATTCTCACAGACCTGTGTGAGGGGATGATATACTGATTTTGGAAGAGCACATACTCACCACAATGATGAGGTTAAAGGGATCAACTTCTGAGGACCAGCTCTTTAGATTAGAATTGCATTTGCCTCGATATAAACATTTAAATTTTGAACTGACTGAATCAATTCAGGTGATTTCAAATGACAAGATGGCATCCTTATGTCCACATTTCAGCCTGTACTTTGAAAGATGCCAATTAACTTGTCTACATCATTAAAGGAAGTTTAAGAAGTAGTAGGGGAGCTATAGTCTTTGTGAGATAATCCCGGAGTTTAGGACCGAGGCAGCTGAAGGCATATGTATCAATGGAGTAATTAAAATCAGGGAGGCACTGGGGCTTGTTTTGGTGATGTAGACATCTCAGAGGGTTGTGTTAGACAAGGGTGAAGCCGGGAGGGTTGGAAGTAGAGACTGCAACTTAGAACTTAATCTAAACTGAGATATTGCTTTAAGAATGTGCAGTTCATATGCTGCATGGTCTGTCTCAATTTTAACCCTTCACCACCCAGTCGAGTCTCGCTGATATGTCCCATCCCGATCCCTTTGTTTAACAGTCAGGAACAGTTCAATTTTCTCTGCCAAGCCTCCCTGTACTCTCCAGCTTATCTCAGGGCATGTTTACTTCACCCTTATCTGTTCGCCTTCTGTGACACTTTCCAGCCTCCAGCCTCCCTGAGCTTATGGGTCTGTGGATTCATTCATAATGGTCAGCCAAAATGGCTGCTTATATCAGCCCTGTGCTCCTTAACACAAGTGTGAATTGGAAAGGTAATGAAGCTTTTGACCTCCTTGAGGAGAATTACCTCACAAAGGGTCTTGGAGGCAGCTCAATTTTAAGCACAATATTCAGCAGTCAACAACAATTTTCTTAAACCATTCAAATTTCAGGTACATCTGGTTAGGCCATTCCCTGAGGGTATGGAATATTTGCCCGGATACCTCTGCACTAATGGGTATGGACTATCCTTTTTTGTTGTCTCATGGTCAGTGACAATTCTCCTCAGGCAAGAGGAAGTAAAGCTTTCCCCATCAGTCTGCTCTGCAAGAGTAGTATTCATCATTGGACTGGCCACTTTATCCCTTTGGAAGGATAGCGCATTAGTTTATTCACTGACTCCTAATCAAACCCAGGAATTAAATGGGTGAGCTTGAATATGTCAGCCCTTAAGTCTGAGTTGCCTGTGTTTCCCCCAGCAGTGTTACTCTCCTGTTGTGAGGAAGGGTCATAGGACGCAAAACATTAACTCTGGTTTCTCTTCACAGAGGTTGCCAGATCAGCTAAGCTTTTCCAGCAATTTCTGTTCGTGTTACTGTCCCGTCTAAGCTTGGGCAATCTTAATTGGAACTCCCTTTCTTTCCAGGGATTTTAATTCTTCTTTCCTTCAATGCCTCTCTTCCATCTTCCTATTGGAATTTCTGTTCTTTTTTGAGCTTTCCAATCTTAACTTATCTGCCTCACTATTCTCCGTTTCCAGTACGAGATATTTTGCTCCTCATTTTGTCAATTTTTTTTGTTTTCCTATCTCTCCAAATCTAAATGCCTAGCTACCTCTTTTAACTTTTTAAATGTCATTTCTTTGTACTCTGTGAAAGCTTTTACATTAAATATGAACATTTTTGCACTTTCGTGTCACAGACCCATTAAAGTCTCTTTGCAGTTTTTGTTTGAGAAATACATTTTGAAGAAACAGTACTCCGATCCTTTTGTTAGTCTTTTGAAATGTACCTGCGATAGGATTAGAGTTAACCTCAAAATTGTTACAATCAGGTGAGGAAGGGTGAATCTGCTCCACTCTTTATAATCTTCTCGGCTGACCAGAACAGAGACTTTTAGCTCTTCAACAACAGTAGCTGTATCACATTCCCATTAAAACATTATCATCAGGACAGAATTAAGGAACCAATTGCAGGGCTTCCTTGAGTGATAAAAAGAGAAATTTTCTGACTTATTAACTCTGATAAATGCAATAAAACAAATCATCTGACACACAACTTTTCAGTTTTTAACAAGGGAGGGTATATGGTATAATTGGAAAATAAAAGACATGCAATTTAATAAGATCGTAGAGTCCTTGAGTTGTTATAGTTGAACCTAAGATGACTGCTGTTTGATTGACATCTTGTATCTTCAACCGTGGTGAAATCTGTAAATATCCTTGAGTTGTCAGTGAACAGATATTTCTCCAATTTCTTTCACAACAGAGCCCTGTTTTTCAGCACAGGCAGGGAGAAAGTTAACCTTCTAATCTTGTTACTAAAATTCTTCGGTCTTTCTGTTGCTCTATCAACCAACTATTGAAAAATAGCTCATTTGTATATCGCAGGTCTGTCCCTGTTAGCTTTCCAAGCGAGATGATTGCAGGCAATATTTCATGTCCAAAAATATGCAACCTGTCAGAAAAGTGTCCATTGATATAGGAAATGCAAGTTTCCTTCACCTGACTTAGCTAGCTGGTTTCAGTGTCTTCAAATAAAATTATAGTCAGTTCAATTTCCTTTATTTCACTTTGCTTTCCGGAACTTGCTGCACCCTCCAGTTAGATGATCACGGCAGCCAGTTTAAGGGCATATTTCTTCTTCCTAAAACACAATTTAGTCTAGGAAAGACTCAGGAATTAAAATCAGATGATGGAAATTGAAAATTGATCATTCATATTTTACTACTGCCTCGAAACAACCTAGGTCCTTGCTTAAAGCTG
Source organism: Chiloscyllium plagiosum (assembly GCF_037043375.1). Lineage (NCBI taxonomy): Eukaryota > Metazoa > Chordata > Chondrichthyes > Orectolobiformes > Hemiscylliidae > Chiloscyllium > Chiloscyllium plagiosum. Next base: position 22,726,481 of record NW_028270158.1, on the reverse strand, counting down.
CTCAAACCATATAATGGCTGAGTTCCTGCTATAGTATGGCACCATTTGGATAAATCAGTGCCTGGAGAGTATTGCAGAAATCTAATCACAATTTTGTGGTCGTTTTTATTATGACTCAGTTTTATCATGCTCATTGCATTTCTCTTGGAGTAATTAATGGGGGGAAGGGGGTATTCATATGTTAAGATTATGTGTTTGTCTTTTTTGTGGATTGCTTCAAAATTGTTTCCTTCCTTTTTCTCCTTTCCTTGCCCCCAGTCCTGAAAATTTAAACAACAACAACTTCTGTTTATATCTCCAGCCAGCAAATAGTTATTGTTCGCATGTGATACTGGACGAGAGAAAGTGGCCCCTTTAGAGCGCAGATGGTCAGGGGAGCTTTAACAGGGAGTGTTCAAAATTGATGAAGTGAGTTAATGAGAGCAGACAGGGAGCAACTGCTCCTATTGGTGGGAGTATTGTTAACTGGAGGAGACAGATTAAGACAAAAAGCACACAGAGGAAGAAATGACCAGAATTTCTTTTTAAACTCAGTGAGTTGTTATGATCTGGGGTGCACTATTTGAAATGACAATGGAAGGAGACCCAATATTATTTTCCAAAACGGCCCTGGATGTTAATTTTTAAAAGGAGCAAATTGTAGAAAATGAGGCAAGTAGTAGTTGGACTGAGGTAGACAAAAAAAACCTAACAAAAAGCTAACGCGATGGCTTCAATGGCCTGCTTCTGAGTGACTGTGGGTGGGAATGAGAGGGGGCACTGGGTGGGTGGAAGACAGGGAGGGACTGGTATCCCCCTTTGCAACTGATGTCACTTTGTGTGATCAGCAGCAAGAACATTTGGATCTTTTCTTATGCTCGTCCCATCTCTGAAGTTAAATTTAGCGCCTCTACTGAAATTAGACTGAATCTAGTGAACTCAATAAAAACCGAAAGAACTGCAGATGCTGTAAAACAGAAATTGCTGGAAAAGCTCAGCAGGTCTGGCAGCATCTGTGGAGGGAAGTCAGAGTTAACGATTCAGGTTGCATGACCCTTCCTCAGAACAGATTTATCTCCACAGATACGGCCAAATCTGCAATGTCTGAGGTTTCTTTTCGTTAGCTCACTCAATGTCCATTTTGAGACCTTCCAAACATCTTTACAATCACTGAAGCACTTTTGAACTGGAGTTACTGTAATAACATGAAGGTTGTCAGCACATAGTGGAGTTGAAATACACAACATGGCATTTGACAAAGGAGGAGAAGGTTGAAATCTTTGTGGCAAGTAGGTGTTGTTGGCCAGCCAGCATTCATTGCCCGTCCCTAGTTGCCCTTGAGAGCTGCCTTCTTGAACCACTTGAGTCCACTTGCTGTGGGTTTACCCATAATGCCATTAGGGATGGAATTCAAGCACTTTGACCAAGCATCAGTGAAGGAACGGTGATATATTTCCAAGTCAGGATGGTGAGTGTCTTGGAGGGGAATGTGAAGGTGGTGGTCTTCCCATGTATCTGCTGCCTGTGTTATGGGCTTGGAAGGCGCTGTCTGATTTTTCTGTTGGTGACTTTCTGCAGTCCGTCTTGTAGATATTACTCACAGCTGCTACTGAGTGTCGATGATGGAGGGAGTGGATGCTTGTGGATGTGGTGCCAATCAAGTGGACTGTTTTGTCTTGGATGGTACCAAGCTTCTTGAGTGTTGTTGGGACTGCACATACCCAGGCCAGTGGAGAGTATTCTACCACACTCCTGACTTGTGCCTTGTAGATGATGGACAGGTTTTGAAGAGACAGGAGGTGAGTTACTCACTACAGTATTCCTAGAATCTGACCTGCTCTTGTAGTCACTGTGTTTATATGGTGAGATTCTGGTTAATGATAATCCCCAGGATGTCGATGCTGGGGTATTCAATATTGGTAACACCATGGAATGTCAAGGGTTGGTGGTTAGATTGTCCCTTATCAGTGATGGTCATAGAGTGGCAATTGTGTGGTACGAATGTTACTCATCACTGAACATTGTGCAATCATCAGCAAATATCCCCACTTCTGACCTTCTGACAGAGGGAAGGTCAATGAGCAAGCAGCTGAAGATGGTAGGGCCTAAGTCCCTACCTTGATGAACTTCTGCGGAGATCCCCTGGAGCTGAGATGTCTGATCTCCACAACCACAATCATATGCCTATGTGCAAGGTTTGACTCCAACCAGCAGGGAGTTTGCCCTCTGATACCCACTGATTCCAATTTTGCTAGGGCTCCTTGATGCCACATGCCAGTTGAATGATACCTTGATGTCAAGGGCTGTAACTCTCGCCTCACCTCTGGAATTCAGCTCTTTTGTGTTTGAACCAAAACTGTAATGACGTCAGGAGCTGAGTGGCCCTGGCAGAACCCAAACTGGGAGCCAGTGATCAGGTGCTGCCTGATAGCCCTGTTGATAGCACCTTCCATCACTTGACTGATGATCAAGAGTACACTGATTGTGTGGTAACTGGCCAGGTTGGACTTGTCCTGCTTTTTATGTTCAGGACATACCTAGGCATTGTCGGATAGACACCCAGTATTATAACTGGAACAGCTTAGCTGGGGGAGCAGCAAGCTGTGGAGCAGAAATCTTCAGCACTAGTGCTGGAATGTTGTCATGGCCCATAGCCTTTGCAGTATCCACTACCACTAAGCACTTCTTGATATTATGCAGAGCGAATTGAATTGGGTGAAGGCTAGTAACTGTGTTGCTGGAGAAGGCCGAGATGGATCATCCACTCGGCACTTCTGGCTGCAGATTGCTGTGAATGCTCTTTTCTTACACTCATTTGCTGGGCTTTTCCATCATTGAGGATGGAAATATTTGTGGAGCCGCCTCCTCCAGTGAGTTGTTTAATTGTCCACCACCATTCACGACTGGATGTGACAGGACTGCAGAGCTGAGATCTGATCCACTGGTTGTGGGATCACTTGGCCCTGTTTATCACTTGCTGCTTATACTGTTTGACATGTAAATATTCCTGTTTGGTAGCTTCACCAGGTTAATGCCTCATTTTCAGGTATGCCCGATGCTGCTCATGGTATGCCCTCTTACACTCTCCATTGAACCAGGGTTGATCCCCTGGTAATGGTTGAGTGGAGGGTATACTGTACCATGAGGTTGCAGATTGTGCTGGAATACAATTCTGCTGATGGATGCCCAGTCTTGAGCTGTTAGATCGGTTTGAAGTCTGTCCCATTTAGCACGGTGATAGTGCCATACAACACGATGGAGGTTATTCTCAATGTGAGGCAGGACTTCATCTCCACAAGGACAGTGCGATGGTCGCTTTTACCGATACTATCATGGACAGATGCATCTGCAGCTGGTAGATTGGTGAGGATGAGGTCCAGTATGTTTTTCCCTCTTGTTGGTTCCCTCACCATGTGTCGCAGACCCAGTCTAGTAGTTACGTCCTTTAGGACCCAATCAGCTCGATCAGTAGTGCTGCCGCCCAGCCACTCTTGGTGGTTAACATCGAAACCGACACCCAAGTGCATTTTGTGCCCTTCACATCTTCACTGTTTCCTCTAAGTATTATTCATCCTGGAGGAGTATTGATTCCAGGAGTGCTGAGGGAGGACAGTACGTGGTAATCAGCAGGAGGTTTCCTTGCCCATGTTTAACCTGGAGCCAAGAGACTACATTGGGCCCGCAGTCAATGCTGAGGACTCTCAGGGCAACTCCATCCCAACTGTATACCACTCTGCCACCACCGCTGCTGGGTCAATCCTGCTGCTGGGAGAGGGCATATCCTGGGACGGTGATGGTGGTGTCTGTAAGGGATGATTCCGTGAGTATGACAATGTCAGGCTGTTGCTTGACTAGTTTGTGAGACAGCTCTCCCAGTTTTGGCACTAACCCTCAGATGTCAGCTAGGAGGACTTTACAGGGTGGACTGGGCTGTTTCTGCCATTGTCTTTTCCAATACTGAGGTCGATACCAGGTGATCTGTCGGATTTCATTTCTTTGAGACTTTATAGCGACTGATACCAATGTTTGCTCGGCCATTTGAGAGAGCAGATGAGAGTCAACCACATTGCTGTGGGTCTGGAGTCACATGTAGGCCAGACCAGACCAGGTGAGGATGGCAGATTTCCTTCCCTGAAGGGCATTAGTGAACCAGATAATTTTCCAACAATCGTGGTCAGCAATAATTATAGATTATATCTTTATTGAAATCAAATTCTGCCATCTGCTGTGACAGGATTCAAACTGAGGTCCCCAGCTATTAGCTGATTTTCTGGATTAATAGTCTAGTAATAATACCACTCAGCCATCACCTCCTACTCAAGCAGGTCCGAAAGGACATAGCTGCTAGACTGCGTCTGCAGCAGGGACTAAGGGAACAAACAAGAGGAAGAGATATACTTGACCTCATCTTACCAATCTGCTGGTTACAGATGCATCTGTCCATGACAGTATCAGTAAGAGTGACCACCTTGGAGACAAAATTCAAAACCATGAGGAGCCCGGACAGAGTAAGAAAGAGAGAAAAAATTCCCATCGGTGGAAATATCGAGAACCAGAGGACAAGGATAAAGATGATTTATAAAAGAAGCAACAACAACATTTGTATAACAAAGAGTTATTAGGATCCTAAATACGCTGCATCAGACTGTGACAGAGGCAGATTCAATCATGGTTTTCAAACCAGAACTGGATCATTATCTGAAGAGAAATAATTACAAAGTTCCAGGGGAAACCAGAGAAATGTCACTTGGTAAATTGTTCTTATAAAAATCCAGCAATGACACAACGAACCAAATGGTCTCCTTCAGCATTGGAACTATTTGATTATTCAGTATGCTCTGCCATTTATTCAGTCGCTTTGGTTAATGAATGGTCACTATCATACAAGTTGCTTTTCATCATCAATCAAACCTGATTTCTCGTTCTCATTGGAAATAGACAAGAGAAGGCAAGTTTATATTTATTTGTGAAAGCCACATATGAATGTTCGAGGCAGAGAATGATAGAACTGAAGGCCAAAAAGGAAGTTATGAAGTGATGGGCATATCAGAACCTTGGTCAAACCCAGAGGGTGTAAATTCAGGACCCCGGAGATTTAGGATAAGAGGAACTAAAGGGAAAGTGACAGGGGTCACTGAACAGTTACCACAGACACAGAGGGCTGAATGGCCACCCCTTATGTTTTATGATTCAATGTCAAGTGTAGTTGTACAGAACACAGTAGGGACAATGAGGAGGAAGTTCTTTTTGGAAATCTCAAGTATCAAAAAGAATCTCAAGTATCAAAAAATAAAGTGTGAGCTTACATAAAGAGGATAAAGAGAGTATCTGAGAGCAAGAATATTACTATTATGAGAGCTTTTGGGCAACCTGGTATAAATTAGGAAGTCCAAGTATTCAGGAGTCAGAGCCAAGGTAATACATGACTGCTTCTTGACTCGGTGTACAATAGAAGTCACAAGAAACAGTGCTCATTTTGACCAAATGAAGGTAAAGTCACCATATCCTCACTTGACCATAGGACTGCTTTTACATCAGAGACAGAGAGAGAGAGATGACTATGGTGAGTTTAACCTGAGGATTAGACACCTCAGGCGAGGAGAGAGGTTGAGTAGGTGAGTGTCTCATGGTAACATCAGCTGGTGTAGGAATTGAACTCATGCCGTTAGTGTTACTCAGCATTGCAAACCCCCAGTTGTCCAGCCAAGTGAGCTCTGACTCAGCGCTGTGAGCGCTACAGAAATTAAATATTGTTTGTGAGGTTAAGTAGAAAAGTTATGAATTAACTTCAGAGGAGGCTGTAAGGTGACAACAAGAAACTCTAGTGAAAGAAGACGCCCTCTGATATCATTTCCTTTCCACACAATTCTGCACTGAGCTCATTCATACATTCTCTACATTTCAGATGTTCCAGACAATCAAACTCTTTGAATAGCCTTTTGGTTAGAATCATAGAAACATTACAGTGTGGAAACAGGCTCTTTGGCCCAACAAGTCCACACCGACCTTTTAAAGAGTAATCCATCCAGACCCATTCCCCCTACCCTATATTTACCCCTGACTAATGCACCTAATTTACACATCCCGAAACACTATGGGCAATTTAGCATGGCCAATTCACCTAAACTGCACACCTTTGGACAGGTTACCTGTACCAAAATCTACTTAGGTGTCTTGGTGTCAAATTTCACTTGGTAATCTGCATTGGGATGTTTAACCATATAAAAGACACTATATAAATGCAATCTACTGTTGTTATTTGGCAAAAAAACCACTTTGACTTGTCATTTTGTTGCTATTGAAGGGAGATTACAATGGAGCAGTCTGGGAAAGGACATGGTGCTCATTGTGGTCATATTTCAGTTACTTGCTAAGAGGCCACAGTGAGAGTGAACAAACCCTCAGATGAAACTTGAGGATTAGCACTGAATAACTTTTCCCTTTCAGATTTCCCGTTACAGCTCACCAAAGTTTAGCTGAGCAGCAGGTAGGCTAATTGCCACAGGGATTCAGTAATGATAAACAGGAAAGAGGTTCAGTATTATTCATTTCATCAGGGGTTTGAATGGAGAACGCTATTTCAGCTATTTAATCCCATCCATCCGGAATGTCAAATCTATGTTTTCCTACGATAGCTCCCAGCTATTTCTTCCAGGATTCCAGTGTCCTGGCCTCAGCAACCCTTCCTGCCAACCTACTCATGCTACTGATTACCCTTTTACATTGTGAAAGAACTTGACGTAAAACTGCCAACCTCTAGGGGGGAAATTCAGCTGTAAAACCTTTATTGAAAGAAAAAAAATCTGGTTAGTTGTACATGGTTCTGGACTCACCACTCCAAAATTGTCGCTAAGCAACGTGAAATTATAAAAGGTAGAGCTACATGGACATGACCACAATCATTTACTTGTTGAGTTACTGATCTCAGCTGTTTTCTTATAGGGAGGGGTAGCAGCCAAGTGCCAGGCATGTCCAGCTATGGGTTGAGATTCATCAAAGTCTACAGTTATAGATGATATGGACTCTTTGAATATGAACAGCAGCACCAATGCACTCTATCATGAGAGGGGCTTCAAGGTCCTGTCATTTCCTATATGACTGTCCCTGACATTCTTCCTCCTTGGTGTTTGTTACAGCTTGTGGAAGCATCCAAAACCAGGGCTCATAAAATCAGACAGTCGTTATAAATCAGGAGTTCAGGAAAATAAATACCTAAATGGTTACCCCAGGCAAATAACTTGGATATCTCTAAGAGGAAGTTAGCTATATACATGAGGGAGCAAGGAATAGAAAGCTGTGCCAGTAGAGTTCAAGGAGTGATGGTGGGAGGGGATTTGTCTGCAGCATTAACGCCAACGTAGATCAGATTACCCGTTTCTGTTGTGTAAAATTAAATGTTGTTCTATGATGTGACAATGAAGACAAATTCTCTCTCATTACTTCAAATACTTCCTTGACTTCCACACTGTAAATTGCTATCCCTTCAGGTTCAGAGGATCATGATAGGAACATCACAATAACCTGCATTCTCACAGGCAACACAATGCCCACCATCTCACATAACAACCAACAGTAGGATTCTGTGGGGTCACATTTTTATGAGGTCTTAGGTCAGAGGCACCTCTTTGATGTTGATTCAAACTAAATGACAGATATTCTCTTCTGTACTGTTTCTAAACACAGCTTAGACCTTCTCTGTATTTTTGAAATGATTCCTTTTTGTGATAACATATAATTTAATAAAATGTCTGTGGTCACAAATTAAATGGTTAATGCAAATCCCCCTGGGTTCCTAAGTTCCCTTTTACTGGTATTTGGTATATACAGTATACCACAAAGGTTTTTACAGCTCAAATGCTCTGAATTGAAGAGGTCTATTTGGGTTGATATTGTTATCTATTTTTACATAACATGGAGATCCAGACCACAGGCATCAAATCAGACCCACAGCCAAGAAACAATCTTAGACTCTTTTGTAAGTGGGTTATTGAGGAAGAGGGACAGTGTGTTAGTGAGACGGAGGGGCAGTGGGTTAGTGGGGGGGCAGTGGATTAGTGAGGGGGAGGGGCAGTGTGTTAGTGAGAGGGAGGGGCAGTGGGTTAGTGAGGGGGAGGGGCAGTGTGTTAGTGAGGGGGAGGGGCAGTGGGTTAGTGGGGGGGTAGTGGATTAGTGAGGGAGAGGGGCAGTGGGCTAGTGAGGGGGAGGGGCAGTGGGTTAGTGAGGGGGAGGGGCAGTGTGTTAGTGAAGGGGACGGTCAGTGGGTTAGTGAGGACGGTCAGTGGGCTAGTGAGGGGGAGGGGCAGTGTGTTAGTGAAGGGGACGGTCAGTGGGTTAGTGAGGACGGTCAGTGGGCTAGTGAGGGGGAGGGTCAGTGGGTTAGTGAGGACGGTCAGTGGGCTAGTGAGGGGGAGGGTCAGTGGGTTAGTGAGGACGGTAAGTGGGCTAGTGAGGGGGAGGGTCAGTGGGTTAGTGAGGAGGGTCAGTGGGTTAGTGAGGGGGAGGGTCAGTGGGTTAGTGAGGAGGGTCAGTGGGTTAGTGTGGGGGAGGATCAGTGGGTTACTGTGGGGGAGGGTCAGTGGGTTAGTGAGGAGGAGGGTCAGTGTGTTAGGGAGGGGGAGGGTCAGTGGGTTAGTGAGGGGGAGGGGCAGTGGGCTAGTGAGGGGGAGAGTCAGTGGGTTAGTGAGGAGGGTCAGTGGGCTAGTGGGGGGGAGGTTCAGTGGATTAGTGAGGGGGAGGGGCAGTGGGCTAGTGAGGGGGAGGAACAGTGTGTTAGTGAGGGGGAGGGGCAGGGGGCTAGTGAGGGGGAGGGGCAGTGGGTTAGTGAGAGGGAGGGGCAGTGTGTTAGTGTGGGGGAGGGTCAGTGGGTTAGTGAGGAGGGTCAGTGGGTTATTGAGGGGGAGGGTCAGGGGTTAGTGAGGGGGAGGGTCAGTGGGTTAGTGAGGGGGGCAGTGGGTTAGTGAGGGGGAGGGTCAGTGGATTAGTGAGGGGAGGGTCAGTGGGTTAGTGAGGGGGAGGGGCAATGGGCTAGTGTGGGGGAGGGTCAGTGGGTTAGTGAGGGGAAGGGGCAGTGTGTTAGTGAGGGGAGCGGGCAATGGGTTAGTGTGGGGGAGGGTCAGTGGGTTAGTGAGGGGAAGGGGTAGTGTGTTAGAGAGGGGCAGGGTCAGTGGGTTAGTGAGGGGGAGGGCAGTGTGTTAGTGAGAGGGAGGGGCAGTGTGTTAGTGAGAGGGAGGTGCAGTGGGCTAGTGAGGAGGAGGGTCAGTGTGTTAGTGAGGGGGTGGGGCAGTGGGTTAGTGAGGGGGAAGGTCAGTGGGTTAGTGAGGGGTGTGGCAATGGGTAAGTGAGGGGGTGGGTCAGTGGGTTAGTGACAGGGAGGGTCAGTGGGTTAGTGAGAGGGAGGGACAGTGGGTTAGTGAGGAGGAGGGCCAGTGGGTTAGTGAGGGGGAGGGGCAGTGGGTTAGTGAGGTGGGGCAGTGGGTTAGTGAGGAGGAGGGGCGGTGAGTTAATGAGAGGGAGGGACAGTGGGTTTATGAGGGGGTCAGTGGGTTATTGAGGTGGGGCAGTGGGTTAGTGAGGGGGAGGGTCAGTGGGTTAGTGAGGTGGGGCAGTGGGTTAGTGAGAGGGAGGGACAGTGGGTTAGTGACATGGGGGCAGTGGGTTATTGAGGTGGGGCAGTGGGTTAGTAAGGAGGAGGGGTAATGGGTTAGTAAGAGGGAGGGGCAGTGGGTTAGTGAGGGGGCGGGGCAGTGGGTTAGTGAGGAGGAGGGGCGGTGGGTTAATGAGAGGGAGGGACAGTGGGTTTATGAGGGGGTCAGTGGGTTATTGAGGTGATGCAATGGGTTAGTGAGGGGGAGGGTCATTGGGTTAGTGAGGTGTGGCAGTTGGTTAGTGAGAGGGAGGGACAGTGAGTTAGTGACAGGGGGGCAGTGGGTTATTGAGGTGGGGCAGTGAGTTAGTGAGGAGGAGTGTCAGTGGGTTAGTGGGGAGGAGGGGGTGGGTTAGTGAGGAGGGCAGTGGGTTAGTAAGAAGGAGGGGCAATGGGTTAGTAAGAGGGAGGGGCAGTGGGTTAGTGAGGGGGCGGGGCAGTGGGTTAGTGACGGGGAGGGGCAGTGGGTTAGTGAGGAGGAGGGGCAGTGGGTTATTGGGTTAGCAGGGCCAGTTGGGTAGTGGTGTGCCCTATAATCAGTCTATGTTTATGTGTTATCTCAGTACAGTAGATGGGAAATGCAACTTCTAGACATTTTTAGCAGAAAGGAAAATTAAACAGGAACTGGGTGAAGATACCTCAGCAGCACAACCTCTAACCTTCCACCTCCTTACCATTGGGTAAAAAACATCTTTGATGCTGCAGTGACTGCAGATGCCCTTTGACCTTTTCAAGGTAAAGGGAAGGGGTATGGTGAGGGACTGCGACTGAAGAGACAGGTTTAGCTGAATATTTTTAAAAACGTTTAGTGTGCAGAACTGATTATACAATTTTGTATTTCTCTTCAATATGGGACCTAGAATTATTTTTATTCCAAAAGCATTACAGAGCTGTGTCATGGGGACAGGGAAGGATTGGTCATGGTAGGAAACATATATCTTGAAAGAAGCTTCTGAAATTAAATGATTCTTTTGAACACTGAAGAATGGGCAGTGAAGCAGTTGGGTCTTATCAGCTGAAATTCTTAATCCTGGATAATTATGGAAGGGAAACTATTAATGTGATCGTATACCCACACCATTGAAAGGCAGCATTTACTGGCATTCAGAAAGTTGTCTTTCTAACGCAGAGCTCCACATCTCCCCCTCCCTTTCCACACTGCAAGAGTCTACACCAGTCATCTCTCTGATGAATGGTTTGTCTGGGTCCCTGCTGTACCAAGCACACACAGCTGCCTCATTCTTTATGAAGCAAAAATACCAGGGACCTTGCCAGGGCACCAGTCACCTCCTCTCTCTCACTGGCGACCAGCTGCAGGGTACCTCGGCCAAGAGCCACCGATTCCATTTTCCCAAAAAAAAAGTCATTTAAAAAGCACAATATGGACAATGAGGCTTGGTGTTCGTCAGCCTCCCCATCCCCCCCACCCCCAATCAAAAATTAACCCCTCATAACGATAACGGAGGCCAGGTTCAGAGGAAAAATGAATTACAATTGGCAGCACTTGATTGAGAATTCCTCAGGATAGTGCCCGTGGGTGTGGATGAACAGCAGTAGGCATAGCTGGCACAGACGGAAGAAGGCGTAGGGTTCAGTGCGGAGGCAGCTGGTGATCATAAATAAATCTCAAAAATGTTACTAAAAGGGTGGACGGGTGCAGAACTCTGACTTCCTGGTCTTGGCGGGAATGCTGTAAAAATGGAGCAGAGGGTGGGGTCCATTTTCTGCCAGGAGCCTTCAAAGTGTCAGAACCTTTTTGACGATGTATTTGGCTGCTCCCAGTCCAGCCTGCAAAGCGAAGCCCTTGTGGTATCTCCACTGGGCGATGGGAACAGATCACTGTGAACGCTTTGGCAGTTTTGTTTAGTTCGTTTCCCTTGAGAAATGCCTCATTGATGATCGATCCTGCCGTGGTGGGCGCTTGCTGTCAATGCTGGGTTCCCCAGAGGCAGCTAACCTCTGCTGCTGCCTGACCATCTGCCCACCACACAGCTGCCCTACTGCCCGGGTGGGTACATTGGTCACGTGAGTGCTTGGGTGTTCAAAATCCCTCCCTACATTCCTAGATAACTTTGTGTATCTACATTCCCAAACTCATCAATCATTTCCAATCCGTTAACTCCTTTAGCAATACTCCTCACTCTTATAGAATCATACAGCACAGGAGGAGACCATTCAGCCCATCATGCAGGGTTGGATAGAGCTGTCTTGGATAGAGCTGTCCAATTAGGCCATCTTCCCCCTGCTCTTTCCCTACAGCCGCAGCTTCAAGTCTTTTCCTTTCAAGCATTTATCCAATTTCCTATGGAATATCGGGATTGTGGAGACTCACTACTCAAACTCCAACACCATTCTCATTCCAACACCAACTGGCTGCCAGGCATTGCTAGTCCTGTTCTGCCTTAATTTCAGAGATATGTGTGAATGAAGAGTGTGAAGGCCCAACCAAGAAAGAGAGAAAGTGTAAATAAAAGAGAAAGGGAGAGGGGAGTGAGAAGGCGAGAGAGAGAAAGAAAGGAGCAGAGCGAAAGTGAGGAGAGAGAGTGTGAGAAGGGAGAGAGTGTGAGGAGAGAGAGAGACACATACAGACAGACAAACAGAAATTGCACATGAAGTTTTGGGCAGAAGCACAACCATTGAGATTTACAATGAAGAGGTTCCCACTCTGTCCATCATGCCTGCTAGCTCTTTATTTGAGGAAGCCAAAATGAATTCCAAAGCTGTGGATCTTCCTGCACTTCAAATATCGATCCTGTTTCTCAGCAATTAATTCAATGGTTCCAGTTTTAACCACATACTGGATTCCACGCTCCAACAAATTCCAACAGAATTTTCATTTCAGTGACAGGTTAATGCGTAGTCAGTGATGACACCCCGAATAAGAACATAGGAGGTTGGAGAAAGAGGAAGCCATTTGGCCCATGAACCTATTCCAGCATTCAATAAGGTCCAGACTGATCTGTTTGTGGACTTAAATCAATTTCCAGCCTCTATAATTCTTGACACCCTTGTGGATCAAAGTTTTGTCCAGCTCAGTCCTCAATGACATGGCCTCCACCAATCATTGGGAAGAGAATTCTTCAGACAAATGAACTTCAGAGAAGAAATTCTTGCATTTTTCAGTCTTATATAGTGACTACTTATTTTTAAACTGTGTCACTTAGTTCTGGATGTCCCCATGATGGGAAACACCCTGATAGCATCAATCCCCTCAGGCCCACTCAGCATTTAATGTGCTACCATAAAATGAGATTTAGCAGAAAGACACTCTCATTACATGCAATGTGAGCGTTATCCGAGATTCCTAACTCAGGTGAAAGTAATAGACCCACTGAGCCTGAGTGCTGTGACTGGTCAGGTGGGAGAAATCACCTGGGATCAGGACCATGAAGATATGAATTTGCCACAGGTAGCCTGCAATCCTCATGAATGATAAGTGCACGCCATAGATAAGCCTTGAGTGAGTTAGTATTGAGAAACTGCACTGTTCACACTGCACTGTACAGATCAGAGACAACTACAGAGACAACGAAAACTACACCTGCCCCATTCTCCTAAAGGAACGGCCTTCAAAACAGTATCATGTTTTCTGCTTTCAGATGTAGACTAACTGTGAGGGCACTTCCAAAAAAAGGTAGTGCTTGTGTGTTCATGATTCCCTGCCTGCTCACTTTACGTGGTTTAAGCACAAGTTTACAAGACATGGAGCTGTACATGTGCTGTCCTTTGTATCACTGTAAGTTTTTGACTGCTGATCTGTTCTTACTACTGGAGGTGACAAAGACTGGGAAAAGAGGAACAGCCCTGGGTCCATTAAAACACATCCATCCTGAAACCAGACTTGCAGATTGCATCAGAATGCAATTGTACAGTATCAATGCCTTGACTTTGGAAAATCACACAAACAGGAGGAGTCCCATTGACCTGTTTTCTCAATTTAATTAGAACACAGCTTGTCTATATCTCGGCTCAATTTACTTGCCTTTCTTCCAAGTCCTTTAATGATTCTCACTGCACAAAAAAGCTACCGGTCTCAGATTTGAAATGTTCAATTTCTCTCAAACCCAGCAGCTTTTTGAAGGGCAAAGTGTTCTCCATCTCCAAAGTTCACTACATCGCTTCTGATTTGCTGGGTTCGTTCATTTTTAGATTGTGTTCCTTGTTCTGCAGAGGACTCTCTATCTACCCAACCTTGTAATCACCTTTAATCAGACCACTCATTAATCTGCTGTACTCAAGGAAATACAGGTTGGCTGAGTGAAACCACAGCTGGGCTCTGAGTCACACGGGCCCGGGTTCAAGTCTCACGTGATCCAGGAGTGTTTCATGGCCTCTCTGAGCAGGTTGATTAAAAATACCTACTGTATAAAACTCAAATTCACAATTTAGCCCTGGTATTGTTCTGCTGAAACCAGGCTGCTCCCCATTCAAGGCTAATTCTGAAAAAAAAATATTTGGCACCGGTAATCTCCACTTAGAGCGATTGGTAATGTTTTCCACCAGTTGTCACATTAAGAAGGCTGCGCCTATTTAATGTGTAGCTCTGCGCAAAATTATTTATAGCACAAAAGGTGCTACAACTTCACAAATAGCTCTCGTCAGTGCCCCCACTTTAACCTGTGTCGATCAATTTGAGTAAAAGCCTCCCCCACTGCCCACCTAGAAGTTTAATTAAAATAAGATGAAGCAGGTGAGTGGTGTGAGTATCGACTAACTACATTATTTCACTCGTTACCTCAGCACACAGAAGTATGAGCAATGACTCAGATGTCAAACATTAATGAAACAGAATGCATTCCACCAGCGGTGTCGGTGGAATAGCTGACTTCAAGGCCTCCAGATAAGCCACAGGTCACACCAGCTAATGACTCATGATATTTATGGGGCTGGCAAGAGGGTGGGACACAGAGAAGGAAAAGACTTTGTGCCAACGAAAGTGTATCAGGTGCAGGGAAATGAAGCATTAACACAGGGCAGTCCCTCGGAGACAGCATTCAGGAATGACACAACCACTGATGACCATGGAAAGAAGAACAGCAATGGCAGGCATTGATGCTTGTTCTTTTCACCTCAAAAGTAGTGAGTGACTATTCAACTGCAGGAGGAAGTGCAGGAAAGCCTGTTCTTGCTTTCCTGATCCACATTACTATTCTGCGAGCATTAGTGTGCAGCCTCCAAAGACAGGAATCCCACTGATGACATTTTTACTGCACTGGTCACGGGGAACTGACCCTGACCATAGCAACTCTAAAGAAAGACCTGCATTTATGTAGCACCAAACAGAACTTCTGGACATCCCAAGGTGCTTTGCGACCAATTAAATAATTCTTTATTTGGAAGCGACATTGGCTGAGGCCGAATTATTGCCTAGGACGCTGAGTAGAGTTGACCTACTCTTCATTGAATAATGCCTGGGCACTGAAATAACTGTACAGAGGCTGGTATCCTGTCACCAAACCTTTGTGGGCGGCACGGTGGCCCAGTGGTTAGCACTGCTGCCTCACAGCGTCAGAGACCCGGGTTCAATTTCCGCCTCAGGCGACTGACTGTGTGGAGTTTGCACATTCTCCCTGTGTCTGCGTGGGTTTCCTCCGGGTGCTCTGGTTTCCTCCCACCATCCAAAGATGTGCAGGGTCAGGTGAATTGGTCATACTAAATTGCCTGTAGTGTTAGGTAAGGGGTAAATGTAGGGGTATGGGTGGGTTTCGCTTCAGCGGGTCGGTGTGGACTTGTTGGGCCGAAGGGCCTGTTTCCACACTGTAATCTAATCTAATCTAATCTAATCTAATCTAATCTCCCTTTATTGACAGGTGGGATAGCATCGATACTGATCCAGCTCCCAGAGTACGTCCAACACTTCCATTTATTTTCTTTTTTTTGACAAGCAGTGCCCTTCACAAAACAACTCCTGGTTATATATTTTTTTCTCTTTAACCCCTACACTACCACCTAACTGCGGTAGTGCTTATTATAATTTTTTTTTCCCCAGCACCCATGTTGTGTGTGTGCAGGTGTGAAATACAGTGAGAGACACAAGGTGCATGAATCTTTATTCAATTTCCACCACCAGGAAGATAGGAAAACACCTGAGTGGCCAGTGACAAGCAGTGCCCTTCACATCAAAGGGCAGTGCTGTGTGATCAAAACAGTGAAGGGTAGGGCAGGAATTAAATCAAAATAGAGTTGGAGGGAGAAATGATGCACTCCACTCCCTGCGGCGCCCACCTCTCCCTGAACAACTCCAGGGTGTTGGTGGACACCACGTGCTCCTTCTCCAAGGACACCTGGGCCCTAACGTAAACACTTCCATTTATTTATTTTTTTTTTGCACAAATCTTTATTCAATTTCCACCACCAGGAAGATAGGAAAACACCCGGGTGGCCAGTACTACTCCTGTTTATTTATTTTTTTTTCTTTTTTTTTTCTTTTTTTTCTTTTTTTTAAAATTTAACCCCCACACTACCACCTAAGTGCGGTAGTGCTTATTTTATCCCCAGCACCCTTGGTGTGTGTGTGTGCAGGTGGGAGACACAGTGAAAGACACAAAGTGCACCAATCTTTATTCAATTCCCACCACCAGGAAGATAGGAAAACACCCGGGTGGCCAGTGACAAACACTGCCCTTCACATCAAGGGACAGTGCTGTGTGATCAAAACAGTGAAGGGGAGGGTAGGGACTAAATCAAAATAGAATTGGAGGGAGAAATGATGCACTCCACTCCCTGCAGCGCCCACCTCTCCCTGAACAACTCCAGGGTGTTGGTGGACACCACGTGCTCCTTCTCCAAGGACACCTGGGCCCTAACGTAAACACTTCCATTTATATCTGTCAGCCAGGGCTCCCTGATTGGACCAGATTAACAACCTCAGTCAGGGAACTCATATCTGCCTGGCTGATGTAGTTACAATCACTACATCCCTCCCTCTCTGAGTCTGAGGACATAGGCTAATTCATTTGTTGTATAGCTTCTTTTTTTTTCTGTTTTTTTTCCCTCGAGCTTCTCCTGTTTATTTTTTTCTTTTTTTTTTGCTTTTTTTTTACTTTAACCCCCACACTACCACCTAAGTGCGGTAGTGCTTATTTTATCCCGAGCACCCATGGTGTGTGTGTGCGCAGGTGTGAGACACAGTGAAAGACACAAAGTGCACGAATCTTTATTCAAATTCCACCACCAGGAAGATAGGAAAACACCCGGGTGGCCAGTGACAAACACTGCCCTTCACATCAAAGGACAGTGCTGTGTGATCAAAAACAGTGAGGGGGGAGGGTAGGGACTAAATTAAAATAGAATTGGAGGGAGAAATGATGCACTCCACTCCCTGCGGCGCCCACCTCTCCCTGAACAACTCCAGGGTGTTGGTGGACACCACGTGCTCCTTCTCCAAGGACACCTGGGCCCTAACGTAAACACTTCCATTTATTTTCTTTTTTTTTTTTTCTTTTTCTCTTTATTCAGCCTCCCAGTTGTTTTTTTTTGTTTTTTTTTCTTTTTTTTCTTTTATTTTTATTTTAACCCCCACACTACCACCTAAGTGCGGTAGTGCTTATTTTATCCCCAGCACCCATGGTGTGTGTGCAGGTGTGAGACACAGTGGAAGACACAAAGTGCACGAATCTTTATTCAATTTCCACCACCAGGAAGATAGGAAAACACCCGGGTGGCCAGTGACAAACACTGCCCTTCACATCAAAGGACAGTGCTGTGTGATCAAAAACAGTGAGGGGGGAGGGTAGGGACTAAATCAAAATAGAATTGGAGGGAGAAATGATGCACTCCACTCCCTGCGGCGCCCACCTCTCCCTGAACAACTCCAGGGTGTTGGTGGACACCACGTGCTCCTTCTCCAAGGACACCTGGGCCCTAACGTAAACACTTCCATTTATATCTGTCAGCCAGGGCTCCCTGATTGGACCAGATTAACAACCTCAGTCAGGGAGCTTATATCTGCCTGGCTGATGTAGTTACAATCACTACATCTCTCCCTCTCTGAGTCTGAGGACATAGGCTAATTCATTTGTTGTATAGCTTCTCCTGGGACGTTGTAATACTGGGTTGGTTTCCTCCAGCATTGTCGCTGATATGGGCAATGTGTAACGCACAAGAGCTCACCTTTTGTACCCAGAATGCCTTAGAAGAAATTCCCTTTTTCAGATGGCAAAGGAGTCAAGATGGTGACATCTGCTGTGTCCATCTCAGATTCCAAGGTATTTTCAACACTTGACAGAGAGGGAGAACCCATAGGTTCCAGAACAGCCGGAATGGCTGTCGAGGGAGCCTGGCACATTGTGCTCCTGCACTATTTGAGAGTTTGCAGCTTTCATATGGTCCACTCTTTCTTAGAATCATAGAATCCCTACAGTGTGGGGACAGGCCCTTCAGCCCAACAAGTCCACACTGACCCTCCAATAGGTATCCCACCCAGACCCATTCCTCTATTACTCTACATTTACCCCTGAATAATGCAACTAACCTACACACCCCTGAGCACTATGGGCAGTTTAGCCAATTCATCTAATATTTTTGCATCTGTCTAACTGGGCAGACAGGGCAGAATTTACCAGGCTATTTGAAAGGCAGCACCTTCAACACTTCTGCAGCACTCCTTCAGTACTGCACCATGAGTTACAGCTTTCAATGAGAGCTCCATCATATCAACACAGTGCCAGCTGCAAATCAGGCATCTTTTGTAGACGATCTTCTGAAGAAATTGAGAGTTGCTACTCATTACAGGACTGGCTAGGCACTGCCTTCTGATACACAACATCAGAAAACTTCACATAGCAAAACACATTGCCAAATAGTTCTTCACAATAAAGTCATGTGCATCCATCACCTCATTTATTCAAAAACATAACAACCCCAGTAAGATCAGAATATCTGGACCTTGAAGGTTGTGCTGTGTTAGTTGAGGAAAAGTGATGTTGCTAATCCTGTTGTGAATAGTAGCAAATATGGTGATAGCATATGGCAAATAATTTATAAGTACAAATAATTTAGGAACTGTCAGTCAGGCATGGTCCTGGACTTAACTTCAGGTAATAAAACAAGGCAAGTAATTGAAGTACCAGTGAGGGAGCATTTGGGGGACAGTGATCGTAACTCCTTTAGATGCAAGACTGTTATGGAAAAGGGCTGAAAATGCGTTGCTGGAAAAGCGCAGCAGGTCAGGCAGCATCCAAGGAACAGGAGAATCGACGTTTCGGGCATAAGCCCTTCTTCAGGAATGTGCCTTGGATGCTGCCTGACCTGCTGCGCTTTTCCAGCAACACATTTTCAGCTCTGATCTCCAGCATCTGCAGTCCTCACTTTCTCCTGTTATGGAAAAAGAACAAGGATGGGCCTGAAATCCAAGCTCTACACTGGGGAAAGGCTGATCTTGTTAAGATTATATATAACTTGGACAGTGTGGACTGGGAGCAGATATTTTCAGGTAAGTCTGTGTCAGAGCAGTGGAATATATTTAACAAGGAAAGAGAGAGTGTGCAGGGCTATCATGCTCCAATAAAGACAAAGGGTGGGATGGACAAATCTTGTGAACCCCAGATATCAAACATTTTACAGGATTGGATCAAGGGAAAAAGGGAGGCTTGGACAGATGTTGGCTCAAAACAGAAGCCCTAGGGGAGTACAGAATGTGTAAGAGGGAACTTATAAAGGAGATTAGGAGAGATAAAAGGGAGCATGAAAGAATAATGGCAAATAAAATAAAGGAAAATCATAAGTCTTTTAAGAAGTACATTAAAGGTAAAAGGATAACTAGGGAAGAATAGTCCCAACAAGTGACCCAGTGTTACAAGTGACCCAGGGGAGTCAGAGGATGTGGTTAGGATTCTAAGGGAATGTTAGTTTTCACAAGTGAGCGAGATAGTGTGGGTACAGAAATCAGGGAGCAGGACTGTAATATACCTAAAGAAGTTAATATAAACCCCCGTGTGGAAGTTCTGATGGGTCTGGGAGGTTTGAAAATAGATAGCTTTCCAGGGCCAGATGGAATGTAGCCCAGACTGCTGAGGGAAGAAGAGGAAATAGCAGGAGACCTGGTAATGATTTTCAATTCCTCTCTGGCCACAGGAGAGGAGCAAGAGAATTGGTAGATGTAGTACCGTTATTCAAGAAGGGAGAAAGGCATAAATCAAGAAACTACAGGCTGGTCAGTCTAACCTCAGTGGCGGGGAAATCATTGGAAGCCATTTTGAGGGATAGTATTAATTGGAGAGGCAGGGTTTAATTAAAAACAGTCAGCATGGTTTTGTTAAAGGGAGGTCACATCTGACCAACTTGATTGAACGTTTTGAAGAGATGACCAGGTGTTAAATGAAGATAATGCATTCTATATAATCTACTTGACTTGAGAAAGACATTTATTTGGCCCGTCATGGGAGACTGATGGTGAAGGTAAGGGTCCGTGGCTCCAAGGAAATTTGGCTAATTGGATCCAGCATTGGTTGAGTGGCAGGAAGCAGGTGATGGTCAAAGGCTTTTATTGGTGACTGGAGGCCTGTGTGCAGTAGGGATCAATGTAAGGGCCTCTGCTACTTTGGGTATATTTAAATAATTTAGGCTTAAAAGTAGGAGGGTTGATCAGTAAGCATGCGAGTTATATGAACATTGGCAAGATGGTAAATAGTGAGGAGGATAGCCTTAGATTACAGGAGGATATCAACAGACTGGTCAGATGAACTGATTGGTGACAAATTGAATTCAGTCTGGTAAAGTGTAAGACGATGCACTTTGGCGGGACAAACAAGGGAAGGGAAAACATTATAATTTGATATCACTCTGGAAGCACTTAGGATCAGAGAGACCCTCCCCATGTGCTCTGGTCCTTTATGGTAGTCAGACAATTGGTAAAGGGGTAAGAAGGCATATGGGATACTTGCCTTTATAAGCTGCAACTTACATTTTAAGAACAGGGAGGTTATGCTGGTCAAGCTACAGCTAGAGTATTGGGCACAGTTCTGTAATCCATACTAGAGGAGGGATATCATTACACTGGAGAGGGTGCAGAGGAGATTTGTCCGGATGTTGTCTGGGCTGGAGAATTTCAGTTACGAAGAGAGATTGGACAGGCTGGATTTGTTTTCCTTACAGTAGGACGGGATTCAGGGGAATGTGACTGAGATGTATAACATAATGATGGAGGTTGGCAGGGTGGATGGGAAGAAACCTTTCCCCTTGATGAAGCTATCAGAGGGTGTTTCCTCCTCATGTACTTAGCTTCCTCTGAAAGGCAACATTAACTCAGCTACTCCTCATGTTAATAAGTGAAACATTATAACCAGTCTCTGGATAAAGTCATTACCTTGTGCTCCTTACTGAAAGTATTTGATACTATTTTATTAGATTTAGCTTCGGACTTACTAACAAGCAGAAACAACTTCATTCCATCTACACCAGTGAAAGCACTTCTTAAAATTAAAGATTAGACCAGCTTCTCTTGGCAAGAGAAAATAGCCCTCATCTGTCCATACTTCACTTACAGTTCGAGGCTCTCAGCTGGGATGGGGGAGCTGTTGTGAAGCCATGGCAGTGCCCCTACCCGTGGACCAGGAGATCCACATTCAAGCCCCACCTCTTCCAGAGGTGTGTAATAACATCTCTGAAAAGGTTGATTAGAGAAACACATCAAATGTTTTTAAAAAAAGCTCTCGGGGAGATGTCTTGTGGCACGTTGTTACTGTTCCTGCCTCTGAGCTGTGCGGTCCAGGTACAAGTCCCATCTGCTCTAGAAGTGCATCATACCATCTCCGAACTGGCTGAGTAGAAAAATAAGTTGAAAGAAAGTTCTCAGGGAGATGGTCGTTGTGGCACAGTGGTAGTGTCCCTGTCTCTGAGCCAGGAGGCCCAATCTTGTTTCAGAGGTGTATGGTAGCATCTCTGAAAGGATTGATTAAAAAATAAGTTCCTGAGGGATAAAAGAGAATTGGATGGATGTAGATAAATCATACTAACCCATTAGTTCTCTTCCTTCCCTTTTAATACAAACAGGTTCACTGCATACCTACAGCTAAACAGGTTAAACCAGCACAAAATGGAATTAGTTCACCAGCTAAAATTCCCAATATTCAGCAATTTTCCTTTTTGGTCTTCAACAACAGCTTCTATTTGTAAAACACCAGCAGTGTAGTGTACAGTGTAGCAATTGGTCCCAAGCCAGATAAAGAAATATTAGCCCAGGTGACCAAAGGCTTAGTCAAAGAAATAAAAGACAACCGTTTGAGTGAGGAAATTCAAGAGCCAAGAGCTCAGGAGGTGAATGCACTTTCACTCATGAAAATATAGGATGCTCAAGAGGCCAGAATTGGATCAGTGCAAGAGTTTCCTGGAGGCGATGGATATTACAGAGATAGACAGGTGGCACCGACATAGAAGAACTTGAACATGAAGGTGAGAATTTTCAAACAGAGATATTACACAAAATCAGGAATCGCTGGTGAATATCAGCAGGTCTGCAGCATTTGGGCTTTGCTGATTTTCACCAGCAACCTCTGTTTTCGGTTCAGATCTCCAGCATCCACAGTTTCTTGTTTTATTTTGGGGTGTTACTTAAATGGTTTTCAAAGGGATAGCAAACAAGAGCTTGGGGGTGACAATTTCAGGACAACCGTGCTACTCCTTGAAATTTGTGGTCAGCTCTTCCTGTTAGTTTTAGATAGGGGAATAAATCTGAATGGCCCAGCCACCCACACACAGGCAGCAATGACCAGTTAATGCAAAATCAGGGCTACCTCCACAACCGCCTCCACCAAACAGCAGTGAAATAAAATGTGATCCTGTCATTTTAAACTGGCTCAGTGGAGAGCTGAGATTTTAAGAAAGTGACTTGAATTCTCTAGTGTTGCAGTGTGATTACAACCAGTACGTTTTCTCATCTAGTTAAATGTTAAGTGATTTATGAGGCATCGATGCTTGCCAAAGTTTTATCTGGAGACGTACAATGTGTGATTTATGATTAAATAAGCAGCAGCATGTAGGCGTTCTGACTAGACAGGATGACAATGCTGACAAATAAACACCCCCCTAACGCTCCTGTGAAACTGTTGTATCAACACAGCTTGTTGTTATAGCAACATCCACGCTGTCTATAATACTTGCCTTTCAACTAAAGTGTGGTAGAGAATAAAGCCAACGGCGTGGGTTCAGTCACTGTGGTGGTTCATGGAGTCCTATTACTTGTGAAGTGGTTACTCTCAAGTTATATATAACCAAATATCTCTCTCTAATGGGGAGAGTCTGTCCTTTGTGGAATATGCTCCTTATCTTACCCTGCCTTTCTGAAGATGAAACCTTCTTTTAAAAATAAACAACAGAGCTGTGAGTGAATTGTCCATATAATGGATTAGTGGTGCTGGAAGAGCACAGCAGTTCAGGCAGTCCTAGACATGGCCAATGTCCCCAGCATTGAGGCACTGACCCCACCTCTTGATCAGCTGCAATGGGCTGGGCACGTCGTCCACATGACTGACACGAGGCTTCCGGCTCCGAAAGGGCAGGCGAGTCCCAGGTGGATAGAGGAACCGCTTCACAGAGACACTCAAGGCCTCACTGGCAAAATGCGGCATTCTCTCTGACACCTGGGAATTACTGGTCCAAGGCCCACTCAAAGTGGAGGAGCAAGATCCGGGAAGGCATCAAGCACCTTAACACTGGCTATCAAGAAAAAGCAGAAGCCGGGGCGCAGGGGAGCAGAGAAGGGAGTGCCTTGCTACACCAACACCCCACTCAACCTTTCCCATGACCACCTTCTGTCCCAAGTGTAACAGAACCCATGGTAGCCGCATCAGACTGTGCAGGTAACTATAGACTCACCCTGAGAGTGGAAGGAGAGTCATTATCATCTGCAAGGAACCACCAATGATGATGTCGATGATAAGGCTTCTGGGGATAGAGAAGGTTAAAGAGCGATTAATAAAGATGGTCAAAATTAGACAGTAAGACAATAAGATATTGGAACAGAATAGGCCATTCTGCCCATCGAGTCTGCCCCGCCATTTGATCATGTCAACCCCAATCTCCTGCTTTCTCCCTGCAATCTGTGATCCCTTTAGGGGAAATTAGGATGGTTTTGAGATTATAAATGAGGAGAAACAATTTTCAACAATGAGGGGACATAAATTTAAGGCAATTTGGCAAAAGATCCCAAGGACTGGCAAGATTTGTTTTGAGTTTTTGTGCATTGCCTATAAGGTTGGCAGAAGCTGGCTCAGTGGTAACTGTATTAACCTAAGAATTAGAATAGGCACTTTAACCTCTTAAGGGTTGAACCTTACAAGCGGAACTGAAAAGGTTAGAGTTGCAAGGTTTTATGGGGAAGCAGAAGAGGAGTAGTAGTAATTCGAGGTCTCACAGTGAGCTGGTATTGCCACGAATGGTATCTTTGTGAATCTGAGATTCTATACCAATTTCTACACATCCTTCACAACATCAGTGAGTAGAGTTCTTTTAATGCTCTGATAAGAACAGGAAAGGTGCAAAATTCAACTGAGTTATATTCACCTGTCAATAACTAATGAGACAAACTGTTACCACCCAACGCCTGGAGGAGGAATGCCTCATATTCCGCCTTGGGACCCTGCAACCAAATGGGAATGTGGATTTCAACAGCTTCCTCATTTTCCGCCCTCCCCCACATTATCCCAGTCCCAAACTCCAACTCAGCACCGCCCTCCTGACCCATCCATCACTCCCCCCTCTCACCGATCTCCTTCTTCCTCACCTTCATTCACCTATCGCTTTTCCAACTACCTTCCCCTGAACCCCAACCCCCTCCTATTTATCTCTCAGCCCTGACCCACAAGCCTCATTCCTGATGAAGGGCTTATGCCCAAAACGTTGATTCTCCTGCTCCTCGGATGCTGCCTGACCTGCTGTCCTTTTCCAGCATCACACCCTCGGCTCTGAGCTCCAGCATCTGCAGTCCTCACTTTCTCCTAACCAATGAGACATGCAATAAAACCCGAAGCCAGTGCACAGTTATAATCAGTTTGTTGACGTGATGCACTGTTGATAGCAGATTTTTTTGGGAGACAGTTGTCCTTTCAGTTCCAGCCTCTGTGAACATAGATCCTTTCTGAGCTGAGAGTTAGCTCAGCTTAGTGGATTGAACTCTCACCTCCAAGTTAGAGAATCATGGATTTGAGCCCTACTGCAGCTACTTAAAACTACAGAAGCCAAGCTGAGTAATGCAGAGGGAACATGGTATTGTTCAGGGTTTAGCCTTTTAATGAGTCTTTGAACTGAGCTCCCAACTGCCTAGATGTGAAAATTCCCAAGGTACAATTTTCCCCTAATCTGGCTAACACTTATTCTTAAAAAGAAAATCAAAAACAGATTAATCAGTCTTTTTTCATCAAAATTGCAGGTTCTTCTGCACAAATTTCAATCCACCTAATTTTTTTTATATTCTGTCATGTGATTTGGGCTTTGCTAGCTGGCCAGCATTTATTACTCGTCCCTAGTTGCCCTTGAGAATTTTAAAAGAATTTTCTAGATGTAAATCATGACAGGATATCCTGTGGATGTGATTGGCGTTGTGTAAAAATGTCAACCATGGCTCAAATGGTAGCATTCTTGCCCTTGCTCAGTAGCTCAGGGTTTAAATACAACCCCTGAGGGTGACGTATAAAATGCCAGCTCACAATCTAATGCAATACTGAGGGAGTGTTTCACTGTCAGAGATTCAGATTGTAAATTAAGGGCATGTTAGTCCTCTCAGCTGAACATAAAAGATAGAAAGGAATACATCCAATGACTTGGCTATAATCATCAAACTGCTTGTGACATGGAAA
Source organism: Chiloscyllium plagiosum (assembly GCF_037043375.1). Taxonomy (NCBI): domain Eukaryota; kingdom Metazoa; phylum Chordata; class Chondrichthyes; order Orectolobiformes; family Hemiscylliidae; genus Chiloscyllium; species Chiloscyllium plagiosum. Next base: position 22,701,068 of record NW_028270158.1, on the reverse strand, counting down.
CTGTGATTCCGTTATTACAACAGGGATTACATTAAAAAATATTTCACTGGTTCAACGACATTTTGCGATATCATGAGGTTATGAAAGGCACTATATAAATGTAAGTATTATTATTCTATGTTTAGAATTATGCATCTGTGGAACAGACTTCCATTCCGTGTGGCGAGTGTTCATTCGTAGAGTTCTTTTGAGTGAGAGATGGAACAGGTTCTTCACTCGGTCTGAAGTTACTTTGTGCAAGAGTTAAGTAGATGTGCGGCCCTCACTCATTTCACCCTCTTTAGGATCCCATTAGAAGATATGCTTTTTGGACAGCGTGGTTCAGTGATTTATACACTCCAACAGTGACTACATTTCAAAATTACACATTGACTGGAAAATGCTTTTAGCACACCCAAAAGTCCTGAAGAGTGCTCTAGAAATGTAATTACTTTCTTTTGCTTTTGGAGCTGACTTCAGAGGAGCGAATTAAATTGTCAGCAGAGAAACCCCAATTTAAATGACACATTTCTACAATGTCTCTCATGCAGAACTATGTCAGTGTATTTTCTGAGAGAGCGAAGCAGGAGACAGGAAAATGCCTTAGCCGACAGAGCTCCTACTAAATTAACAGATTTAGAGGAGGTTTTTGATTTGACACAAGTATTCATAACGATGAGTGTTTTTTTTTAAAATAGCCAAGATAGAGACAACTAAGAAGGTTGATGACAAGAAGGTGCAGATTTATTTACAGTTGTCGAAAAGATCAAGGGATAGATCATAGAAATGTACTCCACCAAAAGAGGGCATTTGCCCCATTGTTTTGACCCAACCTGAAAAGCAGTTGACCAGCCTGATTCTATTTACCAGCTCTTGGTCTGTCGCTCTATAGTTTACACCAATCCAAGTACAAATCTTAGTTTTATAAAATATGACATGCGGATTTCTGCCTTTACCACCCATTCCAAAATTGAGTTCCAAATCCCCATCCATTGGGTGAAGAATTTCTCAACTTCTCTCTGATGCTCCCTAGTTATTATCTTCTGTAAGGAAAATATTTCCGTTAATGTTATACATCTCTATTCTTCGAATCCTACCTTTATTGGGTATTCAATGCCTTGTTTTCTCTTCCCAGCAGCAATAGCTCACACCTCCAGATCGATGTCCACGTATTTTCAGTCAACTGGCCAATTCATTCCTATCTTCCTGCAGTTTACAGCTTTCTGAAACAAACAATTATTGTAACATCTACAATGTTAATGATACGCCTAAACTAAAACCTAAGTCATTGACACATGCCACATAGCATGGATGGGACCTGATACTGAGCATTGTGAAAATCCCATGGGGAACACCTGTCTGCTTACAAAAACAAAAGGAGAAGAAATATTTTCATCGCAGTGAGTTGTCATGATCAAGAATGTGGTCTGAAAGTGTAATGGAGGAGAATGTTTCTACTTGAAGTGAAAAAATTGGTTTGGTATGGGTAAAAGAGCAGTAGAGTGGGAATGGTTGGTATTGCTTTGGAAGGGCTTGTTCTAGCACAGTGAACCAAATAGTCTCTGTCAGTGCTGCAGGATTCTAGAATGTGTGAAGGGAACCAAGATGGCTTACCCCACAGAAGGGGATACAAAGAACAAATGGATAACTGATAGGACAGCCTCTAGTGGTGAGTGGATGAAAATGTGGATCTACAACTTTACTACATGCAAGAACATTGCAGACCAGGGCCTGGAAAGGTCAACCAGATAAGATGCAGCAAGAGGACTTCTGGGAGTTAATATGCAAATGAGAACATGCAAAGTTTTGCAAGGATGGAGCAATAAGGTGTATAGGGCTTATGGAGTTCTCTATTAACTGAAGTTTGAGACTTACAAAGGACAGGAAAACTAATTGTTAAACTGGTCAACATTAATTGTGTCTATAGAATGATGTCTTGTTGATAGGGTCACTAAGAGTAGGCTGAATGAATAGGATGAGAAGAAAGGTCAAACACGATAATAACCCGACAGGCAGGTCGTTCAGTTGGCTGGGGCTCTGGTCATCAGTTATTCTTCCAGTGAACCTTAAAAGACTCACATTTTAAACTTGCTTCCTTCTGCTTATTAAGTATTATAAGTTTTTGACAGCACAGAAATAGGCCATGTAACCTATTAAGTCTGTGGTTGTGTTCACGTTCCAGAACAGTCCCAGACTATATTGCTTACTCAACCAGCATTTTCTTCTCTTTCTCTCTAATCTGCTTCCCTTTAACCATGTTTATGTTACTGGGTTTCAACTGCTCCCCTGCAGCAAAACCCACATATACATCATTTTCTGGGTCATCACATTTCTCCTGAATACCCTATTTGGATCTATTAGTGACTGTATCACATTTACGGGCCCTCAGTCTGGTTGACAGCAAGAATAAATTAAACTGTTGATTGTAACATGCTTTACAATATTGACTTTCCTCAATCACACACAAAGTTGAGTTGAAGCTCTCTTTTTGCTGCAGGTTTGGAATGCTGACTGACTGAAATGCTGTGGAGAGCTTTATGTGCCATGCTGCTACAATGGGACACACTCATCTGACATCTAGCCTTTACATTAGAGTATAAAGGCAAGGAGGTCATAGTGATTGAGCCTTAATTGGAGTCCTGGGTTCAATTCTGAGCACCACACTTTCAGAAGGATATGAAGGAGGTGGCAGAGGCCATTCATTAGAATGACCCCAGTTTGGATGAAATACGTAAGCTGCCATGATCTTTTTTTTTACAACACAGGTTAAAGGGATACTTAAAGGTAAGCAAAAATCCAGTAGGATTTTGACAATATACTTAATGAGAAACTGTTTCCACCAGCAAGATGCAGCTTTCAATGGAGAATAGAATATGTACTTGAAAGGGGGAAATCTGCAGCCCGATATACGTAAGCAAGGAGGAGCATTGGAATGGCCTCCCACCACTCCTCCCGAATGTTTCCCCAGGAGGGGGCTGCAACGTGGAGAAACTGCCCGCTTCCATCAATTTGCAGAATGAAGGTCCTATTGGGAGGCTATTTCACAAAGCTGGCAGCATTGTGCTGAGGTAGGGTGCCTTTGGAAGTGGTTTCCCAACAACAGCTTATGGGGCTATCAGAACTGCAGGCTCCAGGGACCAGAGAGGGAACTACAGCATCTCTCCTCATCATTGGTGAGGTTTTCCCTTCATCCTGCCAGACCTTCAACTCTCTGTACCTTAAATAATTACTGATACATAATTACCTGACGGCATAAATCCTTAAGTTAACTCGAGAAGGTGACTTAAAAGAACTTCTGGGATTTACATATTAATGAACCAAAACTTGTAACCTATTTGAAAAGATGAAAGACTAAACAAAATCCAGGTTTGTTCAATATATCATTTCAGTTGCATGACACTGTAATCTTTTGCTATAAATTCTGTGCCCCTTATGGTCTTATTCTCCACAACCACCTGATGAAGGAGCAGCACTCTGAAAGCTAGTGCTTCCAAATAAACCTGTTGTGTGATTTCTAACTTTGTCAACTCCATTTAGATAGTCCTGAAGCCTCCTGCCTTCCTTGGTAGCACACACTTTAATGGTGTGGGCTCTTGTGCTGCAGTGGTAGTGCCCCTACTTCTGAGCCAGGAGGCCTTCAGTTCAAGTCCCACTTGCTCCAGAGAGTAATAACGTGTTGTAATAGATTGATTCAGATAATAACATGTCTGAGTCATTTGGTTAAAATACCTACACCTTAATTAGAGGATCAGCCCAAACCAGTCAATTAGGTCACACCTACAGTGCAGTCACTGGGCCAGTCCTAATTCCAGCAAGTGCAGACTTGGGATGTGCATTTACACCAAATGTTAGGGACCCAAAGTGTGCAGTTAATTTCAGCCCCATCCTTCCCCTGGCTGGATAATCCAGAATAGGAAAGCTGGGGTTGGGGGGAGTGGGAGAGGTAAACACAAGCTCCGAATGAGGGGTTGATCATTTAGGGCTGAGAAGAGGTGAAATTCTTCACTGAGAGGAATGTGAATTGTTGTAATTCACTCCTCTAAAGTATTTGGATGCTCTATCATCGTGTGTGTTTACTGTGACATGGGCAGATTTTTTGGTCTCTCAGGGAATTAACACATATGGGGATGGGCTGGAAAATGGTGTTGAAGATGATGATGAGCTGAGACTGCAGTGAATAGTGCAGCAGGCTAGATGGGCTGAATTGCCTGCTATTGTTCCCATTTCTTATGTTCTGAAGTGGGCTGGCTCCAACTGGGTGCTGACGTAAGTGAAAGAGCTGATTTTGAATCAGTGATTATTTCAGGAATCAGATGTAATAGTCTAGGATTTATTGCAGAGCTAAAAAAATCCCCAGAGGCTTTCTGGCAGTCTGCGGTTTTTTTGTCCGTCTGTTACCTTCTTTTTAAAGTTTAACTATTTCCTGGTGTTCAGAGCTGCACGAGCCTAAACACAGGATGCTATGGACTGAGCAACTACTTCACTGCTCCTGTCTCTTTGTTTGACACTCAGGAATGCAGAGTGTAGTCAAACGTATGTATAATTATTAATTTTATAAGACTCATCCTTTCTGGCTCTGGTTCTGTAATACATCACCCTTTCCTGGTTCTGTAATACATCACCCTTTCATTTATCCTCACTGCCACATTTTCTCCAAGCCTGGCTAACTAAAATACACTATACTTATTTAATTCATAGAATAGTTACAGCATTGAACCAGGCAGTTCAGCCCATCGTGTCAATACCAGCTCTATGTCAGAGTCATACAGATAGCTGCACTGCTCTGGCTTCTCCCCAAAGACCTGTCATTTTCTTCTTCAGGTGTTTATCAACTCACCTTCAGAAAGCCCCAATTGTATGCCCTCTGCCATACTCTCTGCCAATGTATTTCAGATCCAAATTCATCATTCGGTAAGGAATATTTGTCCTCATGACACTGTTGATTCTTTTACTGATCACCTTAAATTCACGTCTTCTGGTTTTCACCCCTTCTGCAAATGGAAACAGTTACTCTCTATCTACTCTGTCCAAGCATCTTATGATTTTGAACAATTCTATTAAATTTCCTCTCACTTTTCTCTTCTTTCTAAGGAGATAAGCCTGGCTGCTTTAAGCTATTCACATTAATCAAGTCCCTCATCTCTGGAATAATACTCATAAGCTTTTCTGGCTTCCATTCCCCAGTGTCTGTCTTTCTCTCTCGCTCTCTCTCTCTCTCTCTCAATCTCCAATTGTCAGTGTCCTCTTGCTCTTTCTGTGAAGGATCTGTTCCTCCTTTATGACTCTATTGCACGTATCATTTTGCCTAAAAATCTCCTTCAGTTCTTATGACACCCTTCCCTGCAAATGTGGGAGATTCAACATCTATCATTTTATCTCTTATAGCTTCACTGTCCATGACCCCAATTACACCTTTCAAGTGAAACTGCAATTTATTTACATGCACTTCTTAAAAACATAGTTTCTCAGAAATATAACAGGGTATTGCACACTCAGGATTATCCAGTAAATGCTATCCAATTGTTTGTGTGTAAAGACTTACACTGATAACCAATTTAGGATTGTCAGTGGGGTTCTCAGTGTGACCTAGTGTGTGTACTGGAAGCCACATTTATTAATACACAAGGCTCTGTCCTTTGCAGACACGTGGAACATGTACATGCACTCTATCAGTTTCATGTCAGGAAAATAGATGACAGCCACCTACTGGTTTATTTCTTAAGGCAATACCCTGACCAATCGGAGTGAAATTCTCAGTTTTTAAATCTAAACTTAGCTGGCAGTTCATAGTCAATTGTTGTATTCACCAAAGCAATGCCCTTACCAGAGTCTACTTCCCAATCAGAACCTACTTGCCAATCAACCTGCACTCTCCTCTCACACAGTTTCAGGTAATTTTACCTTTCATTGGTATTCCTGTGAAAAATAAAGAGCTTTGACAAAAATGTGCCTTTTTTCCCAGTGATATTCAAGCTCTGTACTGCCAAACAACTAAACCAAACAGGAGTAGACCATTTGGCCCAATGAGTTTGCTCCTCTATTCAATAAGTTCACAGGTGATAGGATCATTGGCCTTAACTCTGCCTTAGGGCCCACTTTTCTCTCTTGTAGCACCAATAATCTGTTTAATTCATTGAATATTATCAATGACCCAACTTCTCTGTGGGAGGGAACTCCAAAGACTAATGGCCTCAGAGATGAAACTTCTCCTCATCTCAGTCTCAAATGGGAGACCCCTTATTTTGAAACTATGCACTGTGTTTTAGATTCCAGAAATTCCCCCATGAGGAAGAACATCCTCTCAGCACTTATTCTGTCAAATCCCCTCATAAACGTATATATTACAGTGAGATCACGTCATTCTAAACAACAGGAAGTAAATCTGTTTAACATTTATTTATAAAACTATCTGTTCGTCCCAAAAATGATCATGGTGAACCTTTTCTGAAGTACTTCCAACACCCCATACAGTTTTAGCAAGACTTCCTTACTTTTATCTGATGTAATGAAAGCTGATATTCCATTCTATATTTCTATATCCACATGCTAACCTTGTATATGCATGTACCCCGAACCCCTTTATCACTTTATTCTGCAGTCTATCCTGGTATAAATTATATACTGTTTTTCTATTCTGCTGCCAAAGTGGATGACTTCACATTTTCTCATATCATACTTTGTAATTTTTTTTGCCCGTACAACTTAGCAATTTGTATCCCTTTGCTCAGACACTTCCCCCTGACAACCTGTTTTCCTACCAACATTCGTATCATCATCAAAACAGGGCTACAGCACCAGTCATCCCTTCATCAAAATTATTTATATTGATTCTAAATATTTGAGGCACTAGCACCGATCACTGTGGCACTCCACTAGTAACATGTTGCCAATCTGAAAGTGATCCATTTATCACAACTCTCTGTCTCCAGTTAGCCAAACCACTATCCATACTAAAATACCACCTCCAACACTATGATGTCTTATCCTGTGCAGTAAGCTTTATGTGGTATCTAGTTGAATTATTTTGGAAATAAATGTACACATCTGCAAGTACCCCTCTATCCTTTCGATCAGTGCATTGTTTCAGTATAGTTCAGTACATTTGCTGCTCACATTGCTGTCTGTGCTATATTGGGAAATATAAATGCAATTTGGGTGATCACATTGCAGAACACCTCCAAGCAGTCTGCAAGCATAGCCTATTGTTCTGGCCCATTGTTGTTTTAAATCTCCACCTTACTCTTTTACTGACATTTCTCCCTTGGCCTTTAGAGCGGCACGGTGGCTCAGTGGTTAGCACTGCTGCCTTACAGCACCAGGGACCTAGGTTCGGTTGCAGGCTCAAGTGACTGTCTGCGTGGAATTTGCACGTTCTCTCCACATGTGCGGGTTTCCTCCTGCAGTCCAAAGATGTGCAGGTTAGGTGGAGAAGTAATGCTAAATTGCCCAGTGTTCAGGGATGTGCAGGCTAGGTGGATTACCTATAGAAAATGCAGGATTATGGGAATGCAAGGGCTGCTTTTTGGAGGGCCAAAAGGTCTGCTCCCACACTGTAAGAGCAGTGCTTCGATGAAGCTCATAGTAAGCTTGAGAAAACACACCTCATTTTTATTCTCTTGCCCTAGTATTCAAAAAATTGAAATGGAAATTAGATCCATCTTTTGTCAGAAATCAGAGGCAAAGTATTTAACATTCCAAAGTGTTTTTCATTATCCATTGAATTTTCAATGAAAATTATACACAACGTTGGCTTTGATGTGAGACTAACCACTGTGAGCAGAAATTGTGATAAAGGAGAAAGAGTTCCACTTTAAACTGTACACAGAATGATGAGGACAGATAAGGTTTTAGGTTTACAGGTGATCGATGATTAAGATCAAAGGCAGGTGGGGTTAGAAGGGTGGAGAATATCTAATAGTCTCTCCATAAGTCATAAAAAATCTCCTTAACACATTCACAATCTACTTTCACTTGAGTAAAAAGCCACAACCTTGCTTTATAACTTTCCTTTCACAGATGTAATCTATTCGATCCTGTGCTGCTGATAACACTCTCCATGATAGCCACACGGTTTACCCCCCAGGGCTAGATCAGCAGATGGCCGTTTGAATGAAGATTAACATGCAAAACTTACACATTACTCAGAGGTTGTTGACAAAACAAGAGCAATTTTTTTTGGCTTTCTTGTTGAAGACTGAGATAGGCAAAAGGGAGGAATGAAATATTGGCCAATGTTCATCTCTCAGTCTCCCTTCCTCAGCCTGAGTTAAATTATTTTGGGTTAGTTGTCAATTGTTGATATCCTGCACAGGTGTTAAAAGCTATCAGGAAATGCTGATAGTTTATGGCTCTTGTAAGTGCTTGCAGGTGTGAGAATTGCTGTGACCATCCTTACAGTTCAGGGCTGTGAACTATTGTGCGGTAGAGCTGCTACTGCATGAGCGGTGCGGTGGCTCAGTGGTTAGCACTGCTTCCTCACAGCACCAGGGTCGATTCTAGCCTCGGGCAACTGTCTGTGTGGAGTTTGCACATTCTCCCTGTGTCTGTGTGGGTTTCTTCTGGGAGCTCCAGTTTCCTCCCACAACCCAAAGATGTGCAGGTCAGGTGAATTGGCCATGCTAAATTGTCCATAGTGTTAGGTGTGTTAGTCAGAGGGGAGTGGGTTACTCTTTGGAGGGTCGGTGTGGACTTGTTGGTTCAAAGGGCCTGTTTCCACACTGTAGGGAATCTAATCTACCCTTGTGGAAGAGTCACCTCCATAAAGAAAGAAATGGCATTCACTTACTGGGTACTGAGGATTTCTTTATGTAAATTATTTGGATTAGTGGAAACTAAAAATTTGCTCATTGTTTTGTGATATACAGTCAAGGGCTATACAAGAGTGTCACAATTTGCATTTCTATAGTGCCTTTAACATAGTAAAAAAAATGCTAAGGTGCTTCACAAGCATGACTGTCAAAACTCCATACCAAGGTTTGTCTCCATACTAAGGAGACAAAGGATGTTGCTAAGGTTGGAGAGCCTTAGCTACAGAGAGAGGTTGAATAGGCTGGGGCTGTCTTCCCTGGAGCATCGGAGGCTGAAGAATGACCTTATAGAAGTTTATATAGAAGTCCAGAACTAGAGGGCATAGGTTTAAGATGAGAGGGGAAGGATATAAAGGGCACAGATGGTGGTGCATGTATTAAAAGAGCTGCCAGAGGAAGTGGTAGAGGCTGGTATAATTACAACATTTAAAAGGCATCTGGATGGGTATATGTAGAGGGATATGGGCCAAGTGCTGGCAGTTGGGACTAGATTAAGTTAGGATATGTGGTAGGCATGGACGAGTTGGACTGAAGGGTCTGTTTCCTTGCTGGACGGCTCTATGACTCTATTAGGATAGGTGACCATAAAGTTGCTCATGAGGTAGGATGAAGGAGTCTCTAACAGGACAAGAAAGGTTTAGGGAGGGAATTCCAGACCTTAGGGTTCAGGCAGCTGAATGCGTAGACACCAATAGTGAGGTGAAGAAAATTGGGAATGTGCAGAAGGCCTGAATTGAAGAGACTGAAAAGAGTATCTGAACTAGAGTTGTCAATTATTAAACATGGCTAATATACTCAGAATGGGATCAGAGTCTCATACAGGCTACAACATAAATATTAACGTTCAAAGATCATGGTAACAGTAAGAATGGTGCGAAAAGTTTTGTTCGTTGTGCCTTTAAAGTCGGCAAAATACATTTCTTAATCTATTTTGGATACAATTTTACTTGGGAACATCTCCTTGAAGTACAAACATTAACCGCAGTTTCAAGACTATCACTGCTTCCTCCTTAAAACATGAGCAAGCACTGCCAAAAAGATAAAGGCAACTATAAAACGGGACAATGTAAATTCCTGCAATCAAAGAAATGATCTGAAGCTGGTGGGGAGGAAAGGGTCACCATAAATCAAATGATAAACTGGCAGCAACATATGGGAAGCACTTCATTTACCCACATAACTAACTCCAGGCAAAGAATGGGCACAATTTTGCATGCTTTTCCTCCCACATTGCAGATCCAATACCGACGTAGATGTAACACTCATGATCAAAGTGACGAAGCCAATTTTGACAAAATGGTGGGTAAGGTTTAACAGAAATTATCGGCTATGAATGTGAGTTCGAATTTCACTGCAGAAAAGGCACAGCAATTAGGTTAGCAAGGACAGGGAGATGAAATTAAGTCGAGGCAATGATGTTTAGAAAACAAAGCATGGTTTGATGTAAGTCTTGTGCATACAGGGGTGTTTGGAATTCAGATGAGGAAAATACAAGTGATGAGAAACCCTACTAAGTTAAGAATGTCAGGAGGCAGAACTGTTATTATGCACAAAAGATAGCTGATTAAGACACCAAGATGTTGGCATGCCTCATCTAGCCAGAGTTGGGAGTCATGAGTTCGATTCTCATTTCATAGGCTTGACCACATAATCATGTGAGGGACGGCTGCAGTGTAAAAGTGTTTTTTTTCAGGTGTGAGGAATTATGTCATGATCACTTCTGCCCTCTCGGGTGTCAGTAAAAGATCCTTTGGCACTATTTTGAAAAACAAGGAAGTCTTCCCTAGTGTTCTGATTAATATTTAACCTTCGAGAAACACCGAGAACCTATCATCTTTAGAATGTTCACAGGTAGCTAGTAGGTGTTTTCAAATATCTTTAAGGTTTGAAAACTTCTGTAGAAATAGAAGCCTTTTCTTTCTCAACTGAGAATCTATTATAGATTGTGATCAGTTAGTTTTGAATTACAAATTCTTTTTGCTCATTTAAATAGCAAGAGACTACAGATATTCCAAACGCTGAATTCAGTTGTTAAAGTTAACAATATCATTCATTTTGGATGCCAACATTGCTTTGCTTTATACAAGGTAGACTGCTTTCAATGTGACTTCAGAGAATTAATACAGCTACAAAGGCCTTGGCTCGTCATTTGACAACTAAGATTTCAGCAGCTTTTAGCCAAAGGGTTACACATTGGCAGCTGTAATGATGTGATGCAAATCCTTGTCTCTATGGGAAAAAAGGAACAGGTGACAAAGTACAGTGCAGCCTATCAACTGTCAGTTATATCAAAATAATCCTGATTACAAATGGTAAATGGCATGGGGGAGTGGGGGGGAGGCAGTGAGGGAGAAAGAGCAACGCAAAGATAGCCAAGGAATTAAAAAAAAGGAATGCTTAAATCCTGCATCCCTCTGGACAAATTAAACCTTCATCTGCTGAAACAACATTTGAATGTGGAACCATATGGATTTCATCCAAGAATATGGGTTCTGGAGAATTGCTGAAAAAGATATTTCAAAGTGAGTACTAAGTACTCCAAAGTACAGCTGTTCTTATGATCCCTGTAGGGTAGAATGTTTTGCCCATTTATGTTATAAGGCAGCTTAATTTTGATGGCTCTGATCCCTGCCTCTTCCACCATTACATACATTTCTTTAAAGAAAGGACACTTCCTAATTCACCTCAATTTATTGGACAATGCACCACAGGTAGAGGCCTTTTGGCCCATCATGCTGAATTTCAGCTCTTTGAAAGAGTTATTTCACTAATCCCAATCCTGTGCTCTTTCCCTATACCCTCCATTTTCTTTCCTTCTTAAGTATCTACCTAATTCCCTTTTGCAAATTAATACTGGCTCCGCCATCACTATTCCAGATTGCAATAACTTGCTGTATAAAATGAAACATTAACCCCCTTCATTGTTGTTTAGATAATCACCTTAAATACGTACTCCTGGTCATGTTTCTGGCCAGTTCTCCTCCACTCTTGCTCTTATAAAAGATGCATTACCAGAAGGACATCGGATCATGTATTTTTCTTTCCATTGACTCAGCATCACCTTGATTGGAAGGTTTATTCCATCAACAGTCTTCAAGCAATGGGCATCCTTAAGACCAAAATCTATAAAAAGGAGGCAATGCCCCCTTTTATGAAGTACTAAAAGGTGTTTGGGCATAAGAAGAATTTGATAACTAACCAACATTCTGTTTCTAGGGATGTCCACGGTTTTTATTTTGGTAGGGCAAGATGGTGCATTCTATAGTGCCACATATCATGCTTAATTTACATACATCATACATTGCTTATACTAAAAGATCTTGCTGTTCTGATTTAGGTGTTAACAGAAGAATTGGGGAAAGAAATCTACTTATCCAATAGTATCAATTAAGCAATTTTAATAAGAGATGGTTATTCTATATTTTCAATTGAACAATTTGTATTAAGCAATTTTAAATTAAAAAGGTGTCGACTCCATAGAATCATATAGCACAGGAGTCCATTTAGCCAATTGTGTATGTCCCAACTTTTTAAAAAAGCTCTACAATTAGTGCTGTTTGTCTGTTCTTTCAAAATAACCTGCAAATGTTTATCTTCTTAAGTATTTTATTCTTTTTTCAATATTACTATCATCAATCTGTCAGACAGTTCATTCCTGGTCATAATTTGCTCGATCAATAAAAAAGCTCATTTTATCTCTGGTTCTCTGAATGAACAACACTCAAAGCAACTCTTTCCAAATCTTGTACTGAACAAACAAGAAGCCCAGAAACAGAATTAAAAGAAGCAACATAAAAATGGAAAATGCTGAAAATACTTGGCAGGTCAAGCAGCATCTGTGGAGAGAGAATAAGTTATGACATGGAATCTTCCTAATCTTGTGCAGACAAATTCAAAGATGGAACCAGGAGGAACTAAGGAAATGATAGTGCCAGCTCAATGGTTTAACATGTTCTTACCTCTGGACAATCATGCTGAGGCAGATCACCAAAGGCAGAGGTAATTCTATGTCAATAACAGACAGCTAATTTGAATATTTAAGTTAAAAGTTCAACTGCTGGAGAAGCCCAGCTGATCTGGCAGCATCTGACAGTAAACAGAGAAAAACAGAACTAACATTTCGGATTTAATATGACTCTTCTTTGGAACAATCCAGAAGTTTATAAAATCATGAGGGGCATGGATTGGATGAATAGTCAAAGTCTTTTCCCTGGGATAGGGGATTCCAACACTTGAGGGCATAGATTTAAGGCGAGAGAGAAAAGATTCTAAAGGGTAACTTTTTCACACAGAGAATGATGGGGTATAGAATGAATTGCCAGAAGAAGTGGTGGAAGCTGTTACAATTACAACATTTAAAAGGCATCTCTATGGATATGTGAATAGGAAGGGTTTAAAAGGATATGGGCCAAATGCTAGCAAATGGGACTAGGTCAGATTAGGATGTCTGGTCAGCATGGATGAGTTGGACTGAAGGATCTGTTTCCATGCTATATAGTTCTATGACGCTCTTCATTGATCCTTCCTGACTTGCTCAGTACTTTCAGCATTTTGCATTTTTATTTTAGATTTCCAGTATTTTGCGTTTTGAAACAGAAGCAAGTTTCCTCAGCCTTGAGAAATTTCCAACAGCCAAGCAAAGGTCACATGCATTCCACAAACCAATGTATGGGCATCCCAGCTCGATACAGAACTCCAATTAGTTTCCCAGTGCACACTGCTTCTGAGATCTGAATAGGCTGGGTTAATGAAGTCATCAGTTTGCCTTGTGATCAGCCATCTGGTCCGTGATATTTTCATTCAGTGAATCAGTCCATTTGAAAAGAGGGGGAGCTAACAAAATTTTCCCAGTTGCAATTACAGTTGTACTTAGTTTTGAATGTGACCAATTACGTTTAAAAAAAAGGACATACTTTAAGTGGATGCTGATTGGATAAGTGCTATGACAAACAGTATACTTTATGTATAGTGGCAGTCGAATCTGTTGAGGTTTACTGAGATATCAGTTATCCGCACACGGTTAAGCATTCTCAACCACAATGTTCCCAGGCATTGTGAGTAACAGCCTAAGTGACAAAACAATCAATAGTGTTTTTAAACACACTATGAAGAGGAACTTGGCTCCTGGCGTGATAAGATCTGACTGACTTTGTGATCAACAAATTCAACTTCAGTTTTCCACCTGTAGTTTCTAAGTTGTCAGTAAGTGGAAGTGCAATTACTAAGGGATGGATGAGTGCCTTGAAGAATGAATCAGTTTCCTCCCGAGTGGGATGATTAATATCTATGGACGCTTTTATATTTGCAGCCAAACAGGCAAAGTATGCTTTTTGTTTGCAAAATCCTTTTACTAGAATCACTTGCCAGTTATTTAAAACCACTGTAGCTCACTGTCACTCAACACGTCAATGAGATATAGGTCCATTGTGACCCAGGAAGTGAAAGATCACGGCCTGACAGCATCACCCTGGTATCAACAACTCTACATTTCCCTTCCTGTTGGCATATTTTCAAAAAATAATCTTGAAATGCAATTGACTTTCACATTCCATCACAGTAACTGATAGAATGTGTTTGATTTGTTCAACCTCCAGATAGCATCTAGTCTTTAAATCACTGCATCTGGTTTCTCCAAATTTGGGAAACATCGGGATGTGGTAATGCCGATATCTCTTTTCCATTCCTTTCGCATAATTTAAGGAAGTTATGGGCCAACAGACTTCATTTTGGCAAGACACTGGCTTTCAGTCATGGTCAATAATAATGAAAGTCTACTGATGTAGACCAATTCTCCTCCCACAGATGTCATGCTTTAGTGGCCCAGCAAGCTGTAAGTTGATATGATTTCCTCTTAGAAACACAAACACAAGAGTCCATTCTTGTTTTGGGGTGAAGCAGTGGGAGAAACAAAGGTGGATGATTATTTTTATAGATCTGTGCTGTTTAGAAAGTGATCAGTCTGTGTCTGGAACACTTCCTTTCCCTTGCTAGACATGTTTTTAATCCACTCCTGAATGTTTTGTGACAGTCTACGGGAGTGAAATACTGAACAAATAGAATGACAACGGAGGCTGAATTCACTTGCTGCCCTTTCTCTAGATCCCAAAACCTGACATCATAATTATTCTAGCAGAAGTCGTGTTAAGTGCTACATTTCTCAGAACGTTCCTGAACAGACGAGTAAATGACACTTAAACTTCTCAGTCGCTCAGATTTCCGTCCTGTCGTCTGGCTGGCTGATCTTGTGAGAGCCGAGGGGGTGATATCACAATTTAACCTTTTATAGACTGGAACAATTATTCTATGAGACAGATGAAGGATGGGACAAAAATGGCAAACACAGGTAACCTGAAATAAAAGGAAAAAATGCTAGAAATACAAGCGAGCTGAACATTTTTTATGAGTTGATAGAACTAACAAACAATCTCGGCCCAAAGTTTCAGACTACTTTTGCTTTTCCGGGGTTTCAACAGACTTGGTGCTTATTACAGTCTGCCTTTATTTTTGATTCATTTTAGATTCACAGGCATTCTACTTCTACTCTGGAGTTGTACACTGAATGGGGGCACTCAGCCTGATACGCCTCAGATGTCACTTTAAAAGAGCTGTTCAAGTTAATCCCAGGCCTCAGCTTTCTCTCCAACACTCTGCAAATTTTTCCCCTTAATACAGGGGTCGATAACCAGTCGCTACAGATTTAAGGGAAGGGACAGAAGGTTTATAGGACATTTAAGGAAAAATGTTTTTCACTTAGAGGATGGTGGGTATTTGGAACTCATGGTCTGAAATGGTGGAGGAGACTAGAACCATCATAATATTTAATAAATATTGGAAACAAGAAATAGTGAAGTGGCATTGCAAACGAGTAGGTAAGTGCTTGAGAACTATCCCAGACATGTGAACCAAAGAACCTCTGTCTATGCTGTAAAACTCTATGATTCTATCTCCTGAGATTAGCTCAACCCTTAATTGTTAAAAAATTATTTTCAAAAAAACACAAGTAATATAAGTATTCATACTTATCTTTAATTGAATACAGTGAAAGTAAAGATCAAATCTTGTTGATTTAAATTCTGTAAAGTTCCATTGTACCACTTCTCCAATTTCAGTATTTTGAGTTTCCAGATGAGCCCCCAGCTTGTTATGATCCCTGTAACTTTTAAAGAGAATGGAATCTTCACAGCATCAACAAATAGAAAACCAGTGGACAGGATTATACTTGTTAAAACCTTCACTGCAACAAATCACCGAAGCTAACATAACTTAAACATTAATTAACAGGTGAAGGATGTTTCAAATGAAAGGTAGACTTTCTTTTAACTGGTTGATCTAATTGGCTGAGGGTTTACCATCTACAAGATTCTGCAGAAACTTACCAAAGATCCTTTGAAATCCACAACCTTTGCCATTTGGAAGGACAAGGACAGCAGATACATAGGAGATCCCCTCCAAGCCATTCACCTTCCCGACTTGGGAATATATCGCCGTTCATTTACGGTTGCTGGGTTGAAGTCCCTCACCAACTAAATTGTGGTTGCACTGATAGCAGATGGACTGAAGCAGCTCACCACCATCTTCTTAAGGCAACTAGAGATGGGTAATAAATGCTATCACAGCCAGTGATGCCCACATCCCATAAATGAGTATAAAACAAAACAAAGAATGATATGCCTCAGGTAGTTACAAACACTTGGATAATTCCCACATAAACGTGGCATCGCTCATAATCTGTTTTTCCAACTTGGTCATCCGTTGTGTAAAATTACTCATTTCCCGTTCAATTGCTTCACCGCCTGAGTCACATTTACCAGCAGATATATTTCATTCAGGTTACCACTGACAAAGTATATGTTGACAAACCCATGTACCTGGGTCATTGTAGGCCTGATGGCACAGAATCCGCAGAAACGTTGTTCTCTGACTCTGGCACCACTTCAACAGCAACAATTAACCCACAATACCTCGCTTTTTCTGTCTTCGGGGTTCTGTTGTTTTCAACTGCATAACACACAGTAACCCAATCTCTGCTCCAATCTCCAACCTGTTTCCCTACCAGGATTCGTTAAATAGAAAACTGTCCCATTCAGCGAGAGCCTTGCCTGCTTTTGCTTTACATAAATTCCCAGTTTTCTCAACTGGCAAACAGAAAACATAGCCTGAAGCTCCCCACTGCAATTAATTTCCTATTTATCATATGGTTTTTAGTATTCCCATTCTGAACTCATTTCAAGGTGTCATAGGTATTTATTGGACTCTAACCATCAAAACGCAAGTAACTTATTTCAAAATACTGCCCAGAGCATTTTTAATTTTAAAGAGGCATCACACAATGGAAAATGCAGATACCCAAAATACATCTCACTACTCTGACTCAGACTGCAACCTGGCATTCTGAAACATGCTGAGATACTTTCTGATGTTAGGGTCACTGACTTTTGGAGTAACAATTGAGGGACACTTCATCAGAGAAGTGGGAATGGGGTTAGTATGAGCCAAATCCCTGAACTCAGCCCTGAGTACTATTGCTAAAGCTACCACATGACTGCAGACCATCCCACAGCTCTTTAAAGTGAGGCCTTACTCTGTTCTGTCACCAGTGGCCTGGGCCCCCAGTCACCATTGCTCCCAGTCAAACCAGTGCTGCATTCCCACCCCCAGAATGGACATGGGATGGGAATATAAATACTGCAACACTCTCAGAAAATCTGAGATGGTTGGTCACCCTGACTGTGTGAATGCATAATACAAATACAACTTTGATTTACAATGAAGTACATCAATGTACCCAGTAGAGGTTACCCAAAGATTTTCAAAAATGGTTCATTTGCAGGAAGTGGCTCCACACTGTCCTGTTATCAATCAAACTAGTTGTTATGTTCACTGCTGTGACTGTGATTACCATTGCTGCAAGTCTACCAAAACACCATGGTCAATGCCAAAAGTATTCACAAAGCAGCACAATTAAAGTCCATGAGATTATAATCACAAAACCTTTTCCATGACTCTGGCAACTGCTATTAAACAAAAAGAATAATGCTTCTCGAGAGATCCAACTGGGTCTGTGAGAGCCACATGACAACACACAGTGACATGGAGATTCAACAATCATTGGGTGCTGTGTCCTCCTCTAAGGCTGGTTCGTTTCCTATCTGCCCTGTCCAGCCCAGTATTCAGCTTCCATTCTCCATGCCTAGCTGTGCACAAAAATAAATTAAAGGCAAGCATGCACGTTGTCAGAGTGAAGCAGAAGCTAAAACAGTAGACCGCAATCATCAGGTGATAATTTTAAGAAAAGCTTGTTTTAGACTGCGTTAGAATTCCAATCCCAGTGTCAACTGAATCATTCGTGAAATTCAGGTCATTGATACAAACAAATGGCAACATCAGAATTTTCAACCCTCAAGAGAACTTGCTAATGTCAAACATACCATTCTTTTCTGTCTTTTATTATTACCATAGCTTGACAGTGGTTTAAATCGAAAGGCTTTACTCAAAGTTCTATAAACAATCTTTCCTCATTGATTTTAATGTTTAATGACACATGTATAAATGAATAATTATGATTGTTTACAATGGAGAAATACTTAACAACATTTAACTCAATTTATACTGAGTAGTCAATTTATATATTAACTATTAATAAGTTTACAAGATGTGGTGAGAAATGAAAATGGAGATGTACAGGCAGAAAAATGATGACTTACAGGTATATAGTGTCTTTCAGATCATCCCAAAGTGATTTAATGGTACCAGAGAGTAGGAACTGATGCCAGAAATAAACAGAAAGTTAGAGACAACAGGTTAGAGACAGTGAGAACAAGCCAGAAACTGAGAGAGAAAAGATGAGAGTCTCATAAGCAGCAGACCAAATAAAGCAGATTGCTTTATTTTATTGTATATGTTGTAGTTATTCTTTATAGTTTATATTAGCCTCCATTTTACCTGACAACCTGATCAATCAGTGATTATTCAACCTGATTATTCAGTTTTGGTTCCATTGTTTTTAAGCCATAAGTATAAACAGGTTAGACATTGGATGCAGCACATTTCACATTGTTGATGACATATCAACAAGTGAAGGAGTAACAATAATGATTTAACTGAGTTTATTTAGTTCAATGATCGCAGCTACTTACCTAAAAATAACAGTGTCAGCTTACATTGATTAATCATTCCAGTGGTAGGACATTATCTGGCTTTCTGCAGAGATCTGGTCAAATGGAAAGGAATTGGGAGTATATTGTCACACTCAGTTAGACTTTAGTAAGTTAAACTGTGCCTCCAACACTAGCCAAGAATGATGTAACAGCTCAAAAACATGAGTGAAATAGTGAGATAATGTGATAGACCCATGACAAAAACTCAATTTATGTGACTATTTGAATAATGCTATGGAGTAACTCCAAAAATTCCACAAGGGAGAGAAAACTGTTAGAATGGATTCAGATCAAGAGTCTTAAGATAATAAAGTGCCCAACAAACCAGTGACAGATGAATATCTTCTCCTGCCAAACAAAGCTCTAACTCACACCTCATAGGAATGTGGTTACACAATAGGAAACATGCGGGATGGAAACTTGGCATTTTGATATCTACTGGGCTGATGACAATCCAAGATGATGAATTGAAATGGATAGGTTCTGCGTGTTAACAAGGTGTAGGTAGCTTTAAATTGTGGTCAATCTTTAATGCACAAATTCCTCAATCCCACACTAAGATATATATGTGCAAATACTCTCTTGTATGATCTCATAAACCACATTCTCTCAACTAATTCACATTAACTTTTTTCCATCATTGCCATTAAACAATGCATGAATTTAGGACAGAACCATTCTGATCAGAGCTCATATTAAACAGAAACTGAGGAGCAGGTATAGCTCATTCAGCCCCTTGAGCCATCCATTATTCAATAAGATCATGGCTAACCTGGCTGTGGTTGTAACCCCACTGTCTTGTGTGCCCACCACAACTCTAAACTCACATGCCTGTCAAAAATCTATCCAACTCTGTCTTGAATAAATTCAATGATTTAGTCTCTACTGCTTTCCATGGAAGAGATTCCACAGCTTAGTAATCCTTTGAGAGAAAGGAAATTCTCCACATCACCATCTTAAAAAGGAGACCTCTGATTCTTAAATCGGATCTTCTGGTTCTGGTTTCCCCAAAAGTGGAAACATCCTCCTGATATTCAACTTGTCAAGTCCCCTCAGGGTTTCGTATGCTTCAATAAGGTCACCTTTCATTATTCTAAACTCCAGTGAGGATAAGTCCAACCTGATCAACCTTTCTTCATAAAACAAGGTCTTCTTTCACAAATGAATCAGGTGAACCTTCTTTGAACAGAATTCAAGCAGAGTTATATCTTTTTTTCAAATGAGACGACAAAAACTGCACAGTACAATTCATTTTCTAATTTAGTTTGTTTATATGGATTTAGAAAGTTGTGAAAGCATACTTCTGCCTTGAAACATTTATAAAATAATAGAGACCTACAGCATGGAGAAAGGCCATTCGGCCCTAACTGGTCCATGCTGACCAAAATGTCCAGCACGCTCACCCCACTTCCTGCACTTGGCCCACATCCATGTTTGTGTTCAAATGAAAAACATACTTTAAAGATAAAGTAAAACCTCTCATGGGCTTATATGGCAATACGCCTTTCAGCTCTTCAATAAGAGATTGTTTCTTCATTCAATTGGTCATGGCTGATCTGAAACTCAACTCCAATGGCTAGCTTTTGCTCTACATCCCTTACTTTACTTGTATAAAGAAAACTATTGATCCTAGTGGTGAGAAATACAATTGACCTGCATCTTCTCTGGAGTTTCACTTTTCTCACCATTTGTGTGAAGTGCTTCTTCATTTCAATCAGAATGACCTGGTTCTAATTTTATCACTGCCCATGTTCTGAATGTAGGTTTGCTCGCTGAGCTAGAAGGTTTGATTTCAGCTCAGCAAGCAATCCTAAATCCAGAACCTCAACCTGAGCTACAAATCTTCTCAAAACTCGCTAACTGCCTATGTATTTGCCTGTTAGAGGAAACACCCCACTAGATGAAATAGTTCTCCTCTATCTGTCCCGTTGAATTCTTTTATCATGTTAAATGCCTCAACTGGGTAACCATTTGAATATCGATACCTAAATGAATATAGACTAAATACTCATTTATCGCGAACTGTGAATAAGTTAGTTCACACCGATAAAAGGTAGCCTTATGGTGTATGGTCTTTTCATTAAGTGGTTATTACTTCCCTTTTCACCTGAGCACACACAGTCTCCTGATTCTACAAGCATAGTGGGGCAATGCAAACGCAACAGTGTCCTGAAATCCACTTTTATAATGTACAGAGAACTGGGCTTACCTTCCACATGAGAATAGAATAAAAATACATTCTGAACCAAGCTCATGGAGATGAATGAAACAACAGAATATTGAGCTGATTGGAGTACCAATCCAAATAGAAAAGATCACCATGAGAAGATCATCATCATTATGCCTGTAGTTTATTACAATAGGAGATTTGGCAGTTGAAATCATTGACCCATCTCTAGATGGCTTTGGAATTGAAATCAAGCCCATGTTAAAAGTAATCTTGGGCCCACACCCACCATTTACAGGTGAGACAGTGGAGGTGAATAATAAATGTGGAATGAGCTGACCCGGCCACCAGCTGTTGGCTATATACACCATGCCTAATTTTGTTTTCCATCAACCTTTATTCAATTTATTTCGCACTTCTGGTGCAGATCAATATCACTATCTGATGCTTCTCATTTTGATGACGTGTTATGAACTGACAGGGGAAGTTGGAAAAGTAGATGGAAACATGATTGGTATGTCAAGTGTCTAAGGACTTGTTATTCAACAGGCAAATAGAATTTTTACTGAAGACCTGTGGAAAAGGTTTTGTACATTGCAGAATACAAATGTATTCAGAAGATTAACATATCTTGATCATATGGCCAGTAAAGTCCATTTTGTTATTGGGTAAAATACCTGAGTCAATATTCCCCATTCTGAATACAGACAGTTTTATGTATTACACCCATGAATAAATATCAACAGGCCCAGAGACGTGGTAATAACACAGGCAAATGCAGAGTAGGTGAGGAAGTCGGAACTCCATGCTGATCTGGGAGGGTTTTCAGAGGAGCAGCAATTTTCTAATCAGTGCTTGGGGTGCACGACAGTTGCAGTACTCACTATCAGCAGTCAAAGCTATCACCCTATTCCAGTTATCAGCTCTCCTACTGCCATTTTGAAATAAGTAGGAGGGTGCAGTTCATAGTTTTATTGGTCATCATCACAGAGTCATAAAACATAGGAAGTCATCTTCTCAATGTGCTATGTCTTAATCGATATATTACCCGTCGATAGTTGCTCCTGTGAAGTGGTTAATACACTTAAGAAATAACAGGAAATGCGTGAATTGTTAGAAATTCTGAAAACAGCCTCCAACAATCTCAAACATAAGCAGAATCCATAGTGTGACTGGTAACATGCTCACAAAGGAACCACCTAACCCCTGAGGAAACAAGAGATTTTAGGATTTTTTTTTCCAGAATGAGCAAGATCCATTTGATAGAATGATTGATTCACACATAGAACAAAATTATTGAAATTACAGAAAGAAAAACTATTCAATTTCAATGGTCCCCATACTCAATTTAATGTTGCACATTTTTACAGCATCATTATGCACTTACAATCAAAACAGTTCAACACAATTCTGGGTTTAGCATTACTGCTGACAATAGTAGTAATTAAATGCTTAATGCTCCATCATTTTAAAAGGAGAAACCCCTTTTTAAAAACTTTCATTAAAATAACTGATAAGGCAGAAAGTGGCACACTGTTTGGTGGTGAAAATGTGTTGCTGGAAAAGCGCAGCAGGTCAGGAAGCATCCAAGGAACAGTAGAATCGACGTTTCGGGCATAAGCCCTTCTTCAGGAATGAAGAAACGTCGATTCTCCTGTTCCTTGGATGCTGCCTGACCTGCTGCGCTTTTCCAGCAACACATTTTCAGCTCTGATCTCCAGCATCTGCAGCCCTCACTTTCTCACACTGTTTGGTGGGCTTGGGAAGAGGCAAACTTGAGACTTGGGTCAGAAAGGAAACCAAGATGGAAAATGGGGAATACCAATCTCACCTAATCTAAAGGTCAAGCGGGGAATACCACAGACAAGCAGGTTCACCCAGGAAAAGGACAGATCAGTAGGCTGAACCTGAACCTGAACAGAGATGCAAGCCAAATGGGAAGACACAGACTGAAGTAGCTTAAGAAGGCAGCTTAGTACTAACTTCCATAGGACAAATAAGAATAGAAGGTAAATGATGACCCAGTCAGTGATGCCCACATTGTGTGAATGAATGAGGGAAAATCAGGTTAAATCAAGAATCTGAGAATGGGTGGACTGAGGTTCCTGTGACTCAAAAGCCCTGTGTTCCCTTAATTCTAACTGATTGGAGAATGGTGAAGTTATAACCCTCTTCAACCCCAACAGTGGGACAATGTAACGATCTTTCAGTACATTAGTCATTTTTCCACTACTACTGTCATCAATAATTTCCTCATCTTGCTTCATAACTAATCACTGAGGCAAGAGCTGCACATTATGAAACCAAATAATGGACTGAAATACACAGATACCCAGATAAAAATCACAAAACAAAATCTGCAAAAACATGGAAAATTTAGACACAATGAGAACTGAAAATTGGCCAGAAATTCATTCAAGATAACATCAACTGTTGAAATAGAGTCCGACATGAAAATATGATGTTTATTCCATAAGGTTTAAAATCAAATTAATTACATTTTTGATAATTATCAATCATGTTGATTCTGTGAAGTGTACATTATGCACTTCACAGTATGAGGTGAAATGTTTGCAGTCCTGAGGTACCATTAAGGTGATCTTTGCTGGAAGCTGGTAGTTCTCCCAGAGGAAACGTCCCACTTTGATAGGTCTCACTGAATTGGCCAGTCTCGTTCCTTAAAGTAATTCTTCAAACCTTTCAAATTGACAGGTGGGAAATACGGGCCAATCCGTTTCCGAATCCACCACTTCCCATCTGCTGCATGGTTGCCATTGGGCTGGCTGAATTTGTAGCGATAGTGTTCACCCCTTACCCACCTGCCAACAGAAGGTGGTATTATTATGGATAGATATTGGACCATCAGACCTTTAAACTTATTGTGCCATTCCATTCAATCATGGCTGTAATGGTCAACTTTGATTCTGTATGATTTAATAAGTTCACACAACAAAAATGTATCAATCTGAGTATTCAGTTTGCCCACCCAATTCCACCCAACCCAAACTCCTCAGACATTCTGTCCTCAGTCTCAACATGTAGGAGAGACTGTTCCAGGTTTCCACTACTCTGTGTGAAGAAGAGTCACTGCCTTTGATATCAAGGCTACATTTAACTGAGGAACTCAAGCAAAACCAGAGATTTACAAAAAATAAACACCTCTGCAGGAATTCCTCAGGGAAGTGTCCTTGGCCCAACTATCTCCAGCTGCTTCACCAATTACATTCCTTTCATTTTGAGATTAGAAGTGGGGATATTCGCTGATGACTGCACAATATTCAATACCATTTGCAACTCCTCAGATACTGAAGCAATCCATGCCCAAATGGACAATGTACAGGTTGGGCTGACAAGTACCAAGTAATATCCATTTCACACAAGTGTTGGCAATAACCATCTCCCACAAGACCTACTGTGGATGCCTGAAAACATGAATAGGAGCAAACCCATTCATTTAAATCCGAAAATTAGCTTCCCGACAGCCCCCGCTTCCTGGTTCTAGAAGGTTCCCTATAATATGTTCAGGCTGTGGTAAACCATGGGTAACAGAAACCATGGAAAACAATTCCGTGGATATGGAGGGGGGGGGGGGGGGGGAAGTTGGTCTGTAGTGCTATGACACACTTATGGAGCATGTTGGATTTGAACCTTGAACTCCTGACTCAGAGGCAGGAACATTACATTAGTGGTACAGTACCTAAACCAAAAAAAAACCTTCAGTCAGTGAAGGGCTCTCTCAATTACTACCTTACAACGATAGCCTGCATTTTTAGTCAAGTACTTGGAGTCGTCCTGAATCAAGTACGATTTGACTCAGTTGCGAGTGTTACTGACTGAGCTACAAGTAACACCAGAATCACAATGGTAGTGATCCTAAATTGAAGACGAGGAAACCTGCAAAAGCTCCCATTAGCAAGAATTATCTGTTGATCCCTGCCGTGCAATTGTAAAGGAAGGTCTGAGGTGAACTATGATGTATCTAATAGCCAATGAACAGCTAGAATTTGGTGGGTGGGACTCAAAATAGAAAATGGCAATCTGGGCTCTCCAGAGAGAGTCACTGTCTTCAAGTGGACAAAAAGAGGTTCAATTTAAAATAAGAACTAACAGGTTTTATCTCGTGGAAGAAAGTTTTACAAACTTTTGTAAAAACCTTTTAATCCACCTTTTTAACCATGAGGCTTACACTGCTCCCCCCACCACCAAACTACAAAAAAAAAGCACATGCTCCCAACTTCACAGGAAGATGTTAGTTCTTTAAAAATGGTGGTGCTTGAAAACGGCAAACCTCCTTTTCAAAAGGAAGTTCAAATTGTTGATTTCAATTCCAAAAGCACCACCATTGGGTGGTCTCTGCATACACAGATTAAAAAGGGAGATTAAAAAGGGAGCATAAGAGAGAAACTCTGAAGAGGTTAAAATAGCAGAAAGTTCATCGCCAAACTGTTTGGCACTGTACATGTAATCCTATAACTGCCTACGAAAAGGGGACTGCGGTTTTTAATCTTTTTTGAAGATTTGTTTAGAAAAAGGATTTGAATGTCAGCAATATTCTATCGTTATCATGGAGTAACCAGAAGTGAAGTAACACTTAATAAACAGAGTGTTTTATCTTCATTTTGTTATGACATGGTCAAATGCTGGGTTAATCTTTACTACAGTTCAGATAATTCCTACTGTGCACCTGGCAGTTTGCGCTCATTAAAACTCAGGCTCACGATCTGGTGATCAGAGTCAAAAATACCCTCCCCCTCCAATTAATATTCAAGTCCTGAGCAGTTTGTCAAACAAATCTATCTGCCATGACTGGAATATTTTAGGAGAGCAATTGACTGCCTAGTAACAATGATGTGTTCCCTCTCTGTCACAGAAAGGAGTCATAAGACACCTTGGCCTCGGCATCAGTTAGGCTATATCTGGATGGTGGGGGAAGGATAGTTCACTGATCTGCTTAGTTCAGTACAGGAATTAGACTGAAGACATTCATGGAGTTAGCTATTGGCTACAACATGTCATCTTCTTTGGAATAAGGATGACTTGAGTTCAGAGAATGGCAGGATGGAAGCAGAGAGAAAGACAGAGTGACAGACATGCAAACAGCATCTCTTATTAGCTCCATAATAGCAACATGATCATGGCGAGAAGAAATTATTGTTGTGCTATTGCTAAAGATTAATATTGGTGAGGACACCCGGGAGAATTCCCGTCACTCTTCATTGAAAAAGAGTTACTGGATCCTTTGCACTCGCTTGAGAGGGCAGATGGTGTTTTGATTTCATGTCTCATTCAGAAGATGGAATGCCCACTAATGCAACACTTGCTTAGTTTTGCACTGAGGGATCGGTTAGGGCTATATGCTCCTGTCTCTGGAATGGGACGTGACCCTTTAATCTTCTGATCAAGAGGAGTGAATGCCACCTACAGAGTCAGAGATTTCAATGAACAATGATAACAACAATGTTCATGTTGCTTTGCCAGAAAATTCCAGATTTCAACTCAGCAACAACAGTGAGCAAATGCACTGAACCCATAGATCTGCATCCAAAAGCAGTTATTATTAAGTCCAGTAATGTCAGAGCTACAATTTGGGAAGAGAACTTGAATTTATTGGCAATTATTTCATTTCTGAGTCAGATATGATTCATTTCATTTAAAAACATGTGAGTGTTCCAACCCAGGGGGTACATTATATCTAGCGATGATTCATGATAAAGCCACAGCAATCTGTTATTCCAAATGTACTCCTGATTTACATTTTGTTCTTTAATAAATGAGAAAAATACGCATTCATCCAAATACCTGCACAATTCCAGCACTTACGTTTCATGGTTATCTTAATCCAAGTCTTGAAAAGTGGGTCACTTATTGTGACTCTGCCTAACATTAAAGCCTCCAGCAACATTAACTCTCCCACAGTGGCACTTAATTGCCCTTGGAGAGAGTGCAGCACATACTAACCAGAATTACACCATGACTAAAAGGCCAAGCTATTAAATCAGGTTGCTAGATTGAATTTGTATTCCTTCAAGTAAAGATTGATGGGTGAGTTATTTTCTTTATTCTTTCATGAGATGTGGGCATCCCTGGCAAGGCTACAATTTGTTTCTAATCCCCAATTACCTTTGAACTGAATGACTTACTGGGCCATTTCAAGGACAGCTAAGAATTAACCACATTTCTGTTTGGTTTGGATATATATGCAGGTTATATCATATAAGGACAACACCTTTGCTAAAGAATGCCCGTGAACCAAATGATTTTTAACAACAGTTAATGATTGTTGTCAGCAATCATCATTATTGAGACCAACTTAATTTTTTGGACTTATTAATTGAGTTGAAATTCCATTAGCTGCCATGGTGAAGTTTGAATCCATGCCCCTAAAGCATTAGTCCAGACCTCTGGATTGCCAGTTCCATGACTTTATGACTAACCACTACCTACTCTACTGAGGTAATGAAAATTATTAAAGGAGCTGATATGAATAGAAAGAAACTATTTGCACTGTTTGGAGAATCCAGAACAAGATGGCACAAGCTTAATATTGGATCTAGTTTATACAGGAGTAGTTTCTGATGAAAAGCTTATGCTTGAAACGTCGACTCTCCTGCTCCTCGGATGCTGCCTGACTGGCTGGGCTTTTCCAATGCCATTTTTTGACCCTGATCTCCAGCATCTGAAGTCCTTACTTTCTCCTGACACAGGAGTAATGTCAAATAAGCACTTCAAACAAAGCTTGGAGGAAACTTGGAAGACTCTCCCAAAAAGCTGTCAAGGTTGGAGTTCAGAAGAAAACTTTAAAAATGAGATTGTTAGTTGTTCATTCAGAAAGGATTTTAAGGGTTACAGAGCTAAGGCAGATTATTAGAGTTAAGACTGGCCACAAATGGATTGAATGTCAAACCAGTTTGAGGAGCTGAGTGGCATATTCCTAACCTCTTGCCAGGAATTTCCTGGTGGAAAGGTGTGGATAGATAATACCCCTCCTTTTCAAGAAAGAATTAGGTATATTTCTTAGGGCTAAAGTGATCAGAAGGTACGGAGAGAAAGCAGGAACAGGGTACTGAGTTAAATGCTAAACAAAAAAAAAACAAAGAAATGTGGATGCTGGAAATCAGAAATGCTAACAAAAGTTGCTGGAAAACCTTAGGTTTGGCAGCATCTGTGGAGAAAAAAAAAGCAGAGTTAACTGAAGTTCTGAAGAAAGGTCACGGGACCTGAAACGTTAACTCTGCTTTCTCCTCACCGATGCTGCCAGACCTGCTGGGTTTCTCCAGCAATTTCCGCTTTTGGTTCAGATATCCAGCACCCACAGTTCTCTGTTTTTTTTTCCCATCACAATCTTATTTGATTCCATTAGATCACTTTTTATTCTTATAAATCCTCCTATGTAAAGCTGTTTAACTTCTCTTCCTAAGTCGTATGAAAAGTCTCACCGAGGCCCAGTTCACCTGATTGATAAACACTTCAAAATATTTATGCTTTTTAAAGTATAGATATTTTATCTGACTGACTAAAAGTCTAATCTGGATTGGAGTTATTCATTTCACAGGACCCAGACTAGTTAATGTCTGAATGTTGTTGGGTGTGTTTATTCTACTTTGAGAACTTCGGTCCATAGTAAATAATGGTCTTTTTTGTATTCGTTCTCAGCTGCAGAAAAACTAACCTACATCTATGTTCCATTCTCCTTGCAATGAACACCAATATTGCATTAGCCTTCTAATAACTTGCTGTACCAGTATATTAATTTTCATGATTTTTATTGTGACCACTTACATTTCCGATTTCTTATCTTCATTCTATTTGATTTGACATATCGCTCTTTCCAGCTCAAGTAATTTCTCAGCGACTGTCTTAATTAACTGAGCCACCCCACATCTTTTCCTAGCTTCTGATCTTTTCAAAATGTCAAATACCCTTCAATAATTGTCTTCATCACTTGGCAACTATGTCCCTGAAATGGCCATCAAGTTACATGATTTATTTCTGCTTCTAATATTAATGTATCCAGTTTATTATGAATGTTGCTCACTTTCAGATACATAGCCTTCAATTCTATCCTTTTAACCATGTTTGTAGTTCTTGGCCTTATCTACTGGTGCACTCCTAAATTTCAACTCTCTGTGCTTTCTTACTATATTCTGGTTATCCTGACCCAAATCACTAATTGCTGTATTACTTTACTGCTTATCTTTGATTCACTCCATTTTCTCTCACATGATCCCTCCCCTTTCACCCAACATAGAGTTATGGAGTCATACATCATGGACAAAAACCCTTTGGTCTAATTCGTCCATGCCGACCAGGTTTCCCAAACTAAACTAGCCCCTTTTCCCTGTGTTTGGACCATATCTCTCTAAACCTTTCCTATTCATATACTGTCCAAATGTCTTTTAAATGTTGTAACTGTACCTACATTTACCATTTCCTTTGGCATTTCATTCCATATATGCAACACCCTCTGCATGAAAACATTACTCCTCAGGTTCCTTTTAAATCTTTTCCCTCTCACCTTAAATATATGCCGTATAGTTTTGAACTCACCTACCCTTGGGAAAAAAAAACCCTTTGCTACTCACTTTAGCTATGCCTGTCATGATTTTATAAGCCTCTATAAGGTCAGCCCTCAAGCTCCTACACTCCAGGGAAGAGAAAGTCTGGACCTATTCAGTCTCTCCTTATAACTCAAACCCTTGAGTCCTTGCAATTTTTTTTCTGCACCCTTTCCAATTTAATAATATCTTCCAAAACAGGGTGACTAGAACTACATGCAGTTCTCCAAAGGTGGCCTCACCAATGTTCGTCACAACCTCAACATGACGTCCTAACTCCTCTACTCAGAGCTCTGATCAATGAAGGCAAGCATTCCAAATGTCTTCTGCACCATCCTATGACGCCACTTTCAAGGAACTATGTACCTAAACCCCTAGGTGTCTCTGTTTGACAACACTCCCCAGGATCCTACCATTAACTGTGTAAGTCCTGCCCTGATTTGTCTTATCAAAACTTATTTAAATTAAACTACATCTGCCACTCCTCAGCCCATTGAGCCAGCTGACCACGATCCCACTGTACTCTTAGATAATCTTCTTCACTGTCCACTATACCACCAATTTTGGTGTCATCTGTAAACGTACTGACCATGCTTCTGATATTCTCATCCAAATCATTTATATAAATGTCAAGTAACAGAGAACCCAGCACTGATCATTGCAGAACAGCCCTCTCTGTTGCCCCAATTATACAATATGCCAAAACAGTGGCACCAACACGGCTCAGATGAAATTTGTCCCAATGGTACTGTTTTCACTTTCCCCAGTAATGGTGCCAATGGCACAAGAATCACAATCAATCTATAAAATACATAATCACTTCTTCCATCTTATTTACCCTATGCAATTTACTTGTGGCTCAGGTAATAATCCAGAGATTATTCCCTTTGAGGCTGTGCTTACTAATTTAGTCTATATCTGTTCACAATTCTGAAGTAGAATAAACAGAACCTCTTTCTTTGTGCAATCAACATCTTCGGTACACACATGGATCAATGACAACTGGACCTTTTACATTCCACTACAAGTTCTTTTGAACCCAGAGTCCACGCCATGATTCCTAGCCCTTGGACAGGTAATACAGCCAGCAACCTTGGATTATTGCTTATGGCTTCAGAGTACAGTGGCTATATTGTCCCCTGATGCCATAACATGCAGATTTGATCCCCCAATCTCAAAGGCTTCTTGCACAACAATGCCACAGTCTGTTCACTCACATCTCGCAGCCCTCACTCTCAGCGATAGAACTGCAAGAATCTCAGGCCTCTTGGATAAATAAAAGAGGTGATGCTCATCCATTTCTACCTGTCATACCCTCTCAAGCCTGACCATGACCACAGCAGATGACACTGCCCTAATGGGTGTGATGCTTGCTGGAACAAAATATCCAGATAACATTCCCTCTTCCTACTACATCGGTTGGCTGACGCTGAGCTACACATGCATGTATGAATCAGAAGTAGCAATATTGAGCCTGCTCTACTATTCAATAAGATCTTGGCTGATTTGATTATAACCATAAATCCCTATTACAGCCTATCCTTAATCATTTTTTAACCCCTTAACACGAATCCGTCTACTTCCATCTTAAAAATATTCAAGGTCTCTGCTTCCACCACCTTTTCAGGTAGAGAGTTCCAAAGACTCTCAGCCTTCTGAGAGAAAAAAAATCACATAATCTCTGCCTTAAATGGATGGCCACATATTTTAAAGTCCTAGGTTCTCCCATCTAAAGCTCTTGAGCAGCAAACACTTACTGTAGATGTGGTTGCCTTGGATCATAGTGGCATCCATCAGCTTTTGCATACTGTAGCTGCACCATATAACCTGCCTTGCCATCTTTGTTATTTTATATATTTAATACTGCTAACAAACCTTATCTCACCAATAAAACCTCCCAATTAATTACTTAAATAATTAACTAATTAAACCATCATTACTATTAATTTCTGTAAGTTTTTTTAAAGATAAATGATTGTTTAAAGTGAATATAAATTCCAATGTTTAACTGCCAATGTAAAATTTTAGTTCACACAGAAATCATTCCAGTAACTATGCTGATGTGCCTTACAGCAAGGTACTAGAAGGCTGCATGTGACCAGGGAACTGTCTTTTAATAACAGTTAGCATCTTCAAGGGAGGATAAGAGTTAAATCAAATCAACCAGAATATCATTTTCATGATAGACTGTAAGTTTTGGAAGGGTCAAGTTATATCTATGCTTCAGGTCTTTAAAGAATAGAATTAAGCGCTTGCACACTGACTTTGCACTGTTGTTACAAACAGAGCCTTCAATAAGTTTAAGACACTTTCACTAACATAAGATCAGATCAGTAACAATCTTGTTTTACCTGAACAGAGATTAATTACTGACCAACAGTGGGTTGGGTACAGTTTTAAAAGCAACACTGATCATATTTGCTTCAAATATATTAGTTTCTTTTGAGAATAATGGCATAAAACATGGGCAGAAATTGTTACAAAAAGCAAGATCAGTCCTGGTCAGCCAATTACTTTGAGGGGAAAAAAAAAGACAAAAAAAAATGCAATATACACTAAAAACCACACGGCTATATTCGTAATGTTATGCTTAGCACTTAAGACTCCTGACAGCTGGAATTAATTCCAGAGGGGAGCAGCTGCTCCTAAGCAACAGCTGGGAGGTTTTGGAGGGAAAACGTAATCATGTCTTGTGTCAGGATTAATGGTCTGACAGTCCAGCAGGGAGTTGGGCATCCAAGAGCAAAATTGAGCAAAGCAGGGGTTTTGCATCTCTTATTCTTTGTGTAGTCACTGTAAATTATTTACCTCCTGTAAAGTTTTCCTCTCTTTTCTCTCCAGTGCCTGGCTTGCGATCACTGCATTTGTATAAACACAACCATTGGTTTAGGTTCCTTTCATTATATTTATTCCAGTTTTGTGTTAGTTTGTGTTTAAAAAGGTAGAAAAATGCCTCTTCAAAATTTAGATTACAATTTTAATTTTCTGAAGGTTTCTTCTGTTTGGTTATTGTATTTGTTCATTTTCTTTCCTGTCAGTTTCCCCTGCATCCTGGCTGAAAACAGGAAAAAGCTATTGAGACTTCGAAATAATGAAATGTATACCAGTAATGCTAAGTTAATGCTTCCTAAACCTTTTCTCCTAATGTGACTGCATTGTAATGCCTCAGGCATTGTGAGACTCCTGAGTGAAACTGGAAGGTGTAGGGTTGAGTGTGTTCAGACTGGGGTACAAGGGGGTATTCATTGATGGGGATGGGGAGGGGGGGGGGGGGTGGCGCCATTGAGAGTTATTCAGTGGAGGGGGTCAGGGTTGCAATGAAAAAGCATGAGACATACTGATTTACAGGCAATGGTTACAGCAGCAATCAGATCTCAGTGAATAAGTAATTAAGCTGCATCCACCAACAAAAAAAAAGCTAAAAGGGCTTTGCAGCTGTCCAAACTCAACCTGACCTCCCGAGCTGCCATTACTGCTCATGACCCCAAAATCTTGTCCTACAGGGGTCATGACCCATATTTTGGGTATCCCTGTGTTAAGCGATAAGTACAAACAGAAAGAAAGAAACAATGAACACATGTTTATATAGCAACTATCATGATCTTGAAAATTTCCTAAGCATGTTGGATCTAATGTAGGAAACATGGCAGCCAATTTGCACATACACCCCTGTATTAAGTTTCCATGAACAATAAAAATATAAATATAAATAACCTGATATGTTTTTATTTGAAAATGTTGGCTGAGGAATGAATATGGAGCTAAAATCTTTCACAGTTGATTGAGAAGATAGACAGAGCCCCTCAGCTAACTTCTCAATCAAAAGATTGATCGTGCAGCCCCACATCCTTCTTCCTGCACTGAACTACGAGTGACAGCCTAGGTTTCATAATGGAATTTGACCCTAAAACTTCTGAATCAGTCAAAATCACTATGCTAAAGCTGAATGTTAAGTTGAACTAAGGATGGTAATGTGGAGCATGTCAGAGTTGAGTGTGCACAATAGATAAAAAAGCCAGTGTTGTACATATAGAACTGTGAAAGGGTTCAGAAAACATTTACAGGGGTGTTGCCAGGGTTGAACCGAAGAGACTGTTTCCATGCTGTATGTCTCTATGATCAAATGACCAGAAGACTATGGAAACTTGCTTCTCATTTTTCTTTGTCTGCACTATCTCTCTATCATCAATTGTTCTTCCTCTAGCACAACTCACACCTATTGCTTTCAGTGGGGATCAAATACTTGAAAAGATTGCTTAATAGGTATCAGGAATTAGCTACCTAGGTCAGAGTTGCACGCAACGCAGACTAGCTGAGGCTAGCTACCTCAATACAGATCAACTGGCCTTCGGCCTATATCTCTCTAACTGCGTTAACTGGCTGAGCCACTGGGGAGCTGCCAGTTCACTCGACAATAATCAGCACATACTGTACTTGATGTCAGTCCATTCATACGTCAATGACTTCAAAAAGTTATTTACTGCTTGTACATGGGGCAGCACAATAGTGGCATACGTTTGGTTACATATTAGGAGGCTAAATCTGCCAATTTTTGTTACTTTGAAGTTATTATTTATTCCAAGTGCTTATCCATAGATCACCATAATTTATTTACAGACAGAAATTCACTCCAAAGTTAATGCCTCTATTAAACTGGCAGAAGGAGTAATTTGACACAGTAACCACTTGCGTTTATACAGTGCCTTAAAGTAGCAAAACAACCTAAGGCACAGACACAACTCACAAGCATGTTAAGCAATCATATGCTAACATGACTAACAGTTGTTCCTAGGCTATGTACAAAATAAACAGGCATTGTGCTTACAGTAGTTTTGTTGGTGCCTAACTTGTCTGGTACTGAAACTTATTTTCTTTAATGGAAAATGAATGCCTCAAAAGTAAATATCATACGGTATTCAAGCCTTTATTTATATGCTACATAATGTTTGCCAAACAGCGTCACCAGCACAACAGGCTCCCCTTGGGATATCTTTTACTGGTTTTCGTTTGACCAGTCTGATCAGAGATCAGATATTTATGCCCATTCTCTGCTCCCTATTTGCTTATTTGATAAATACGCAGCAGACCCTGTAAATAATGGAGCAGAAAAAGTTCTGACTGATAACAAAATTTATGGCTATATTTTTCCATGGTAGATGATGTAATAATTAACTATTAAAATATCACAATTGATCTGCAAAGCATCAACTGACATTTGATATGTTTGTGAACCTGTGTTGTAATGTCATAATCCTGGAAATCCATCGCCTTTTATCACACGGATTGCAGTGGTTTAAGAAGCCAGCATTTTATCAAAGGTTAAATGAGATAGCAATGACTCCAGTAACACCCAACTCTTGAGAATTAATTAAGAAAAGACCACATGGGATTCTTATTGACTGAAACTAAGTGAGGACTTCAGCTGAATACCTTACGCAATTCAACTCAAACAACTGCCAAATAAATCAAGGTTAAGACTACTTACCGTGGTGCTCCTTGATTCTGAAATGGGTTGTGTGCTATTAGTGACAATACAAGGCTATCATTCATCAGCAGTCTTCCTGCCAAGTGGATTAACCATTCATTTTGTTCATAGGTCTGGAAAAAGAAACAAAACAAAACAAAAATTATTACCACACACCTTTCCAAAGATTGCAAAGCTTCAAGTTTGAGCCCAGGTTGTGCTGCTTTTAGTCAGGCCAAGAGTTGGAGAATTACTGAGTGGAACAAAAGGGGGCTTTCAGTCTGGTTTGTCCTCCCGATGGCTATTGCTGGCATAAAGGCAAAAGTACACTTTTGTGGTATTGAGTGACAGCACCAGACGATGTCAAGTAACCTGATGTCCAGGCTTATGTATAAAAAAAGGTGCTAGAACACAATTTAAAGCACCTGACATCGGGAAAGGATAACATCACAATCATGGCATCAAATAGGCTTCACGACTATCAGGTGTTTGCATGAGTCTGAAGTCTTGTATTTCCCTTCAACAGCCCTTTTTTTCAATCTCTCAGTCTGTTCACAGTCTTCGGTGTTGCGTTTATCATACAATATTATTGTGTGACTGTTTTGTCTGTTTGCAGTCTATGATAACATTGCAAACGTGTTCCTTTACATAATGTCTCTGACTTCACTGCAAATAGCAAATGCAACGGTTTTATTTCTTTATATTTTTACGTGTTTACGGGATTCAGGCAATACCAGCACTTATTGCCCATCCTTAAATGCCATTCAGAAGATGGTGGTGAGCGACCTTCTTGAAGTGGTGCAGTCCATGTGGCATAGGCACATGCATTTGTTGAAGGGATTCCTATTTGGGCAGGAGTCCCAGAATTTTGAACCAGCAGTAATGAAGGAAGAGAGCAATGATGATATATTTCTAAGGTGGCATGAAACTTGGAGGGAGACTTGAAAGTGATAATATTCCTGCTTCTCTTGTTCTTCTAGGTGGTGGAAGTCATGGATTTAGAATGCCCTGTCAAAGGAGCTTTGGTGAGTTGTTGCGCTGCAGTGTTATACATTGCTGCCACCGAATGTCGCACTGTCTGCAAACATTGATTTTGTTTCTGTCTCCATAGCTGCTGCCAGACCTGATGAGTTCCTCCAGTACTTTGTGTTTATTTCAGATCACCAGCTTCCACAGAGCTTTGATACATCAGACCAAGGATTCAATGGTCATGAAAACAATGTCAGCTTTAACTGCCTTGAGAAAGAAGATTTGCTATGCCATGTCTTGGAAGGTGACCACAAAGGCAATGGAACAAATTTTTATTTAAATAAGATGAAGCATTTTAAGAAGCTACCAAAAATAGATGTGAACACCAAATTATTACAGGTATTTGCTTAATACAGCTTAACCATACCGATGCTGTTAAGATGGACTGTTTAATGGAAATCGTGACATCCTGGGAGACAAACATTAATAACTAACTTACCAACTAACTTAGTGCACAGTAAAGTACTTAAAATGCTAAATGAAATATTTTGGATGATGTTTGTGAAAACACATTACTATGGTGATGAATTTTCGTTCTGTAGGGACACTGTGTTACAATTTTGACATTTATAAGGTTGTCATGTTTTGGAATTGCGTTGTTAATTTATAATGAGGAGGAGCTGGTGTTGGACTGGGGTAGACAACGTTAAAAATCACACAAAACTAAGTTATAGTCCAACAGGTTTATTTGGAAGAACCAAAACCTGCAACCCATTCTAAAAGATGAAAGACTTAACAATAATCCAGGTTTGTTCAATTTATCATTTCAACTTCATGACACTGTAATCTGTTGCTATATATTCTGTGTCTTATGGTCTTATTCTCCACAACCACCTCATGAAGGAGCAGCACTCTGAAAGCTATTGCTTCTAAATAAACCTGTTGGACTATAACCTGGTGCTGTGTCAGTTTTAAAGTTCTAAAGCTGGAAATAAAGGAAACTTAATTGCTATGCAAACAGAAAGTGCTGGAAAAACTCAGCAGGTGTGGGAGGATATGTGGACAAAGAAACAGAGATAACTTTTCAAATCCAATATGACTTCTTCAGTTCTCCCTGCAGTATTTAGCTCATGTTCAGGAATTTAATTGACAGCTCGTTTAGAGAAGGGCATTGTCTTTAAGCTAAAGTGAGGAGGGTTACTTGACCTATTTTGCAGTTTGATTATTACAGATTAAAGGGTCCAGATTATTTCATGAGGAAAAGGATGCAGGGTATTTACACTTGGGAGACAATGACAGCATCTTAAGTGCCGACAGTGATTTTCCAAAGCCCTGGAAACATGTTGAGAATATTATATTGAAAACAGTTATACCTTAAACTGTTAATTTACTTCCAAGAGCCCTGCGGTCTCAAGGAGAGCAAATTATCATGCCTGCCTGGGTATAAGCACATGTAATTCATGTTCCCAAGGAGCCAAGTTTTGTAAGGGGGAGTGGCTAATGTATCCATGAATACGTTGGATAAGATTAGACTGCAAGGATCTAGGGTAGAGAGAGAACAGCATCAGGCTAAAAGTTTCTGTTCTCACTGCAGAAAATCTGGGTAGGAGATCACACTTGGTTTGGAAACTACAAATTCATTAGCTATTAAAAGGAGGCCCGATGATTTGCCGAATGTTAGCTAGAGGGAGAGAGGGAGGGAGAGAGAGAGAGAGAGAAAGAGAAAGAGAGAGATAGACATCTTTGCACCATGAAGAGTTAAAAGTTTCCAGATTTGCAAAGAAAAAGACCAAAAGAAAACCTTTCGGAGTAAGAATCATTTCAGCTAGTTCTGGGAGAATTGTATAACTATTCAAGGGACAGTCAATCACATAGTTAAATGTAGGCTTTTTCAGTTGTGTCAAAAATTCTGCTCTGTCAGTTAAAGTATATAGGCTTAACAAATAGTGCTTGACCAATAGTGCTTTGTCTATTTGTTACAGTAAATTAGGAACTTTTAAAACATGAAACCTTGTGTCATCTGTTCAGTTATTGACTGACAGAACAAATTTCTTCTGTAAGTTATCAGACTCTTCAGGGATCATTAAAAGAGCAAAACAAATCATACAAAAACTGCTATGAAGAATGATAAAGATCTGGCAGTGAGAACAAGGCACAAGCCCAAACTCTGCATTCATTCAATCATCCTATATTTTATACCACCACGTGATGAGCTTTTCTACCTTCTAAATGATGAAATCTTTGCCAGCCATTTTTAAACTATAGTTACACCTGTAAAAACTGGATTAATGTCCAGCATATCAGTGATACAAGGACCTGATCTACAAGTAAATGGTCTGGTTTTCTAATGGATTGCATGGGAATTTCCACAACTAGGAAAGAAAGCAAATGAGAGAAAACAGAATAAGATATGGATAAAATAGCACAGAAGTTTTGATTACAAGTGATAAATTGCAAAGAAGAAAGAAAGCTAAGGCTGTCAATTCTCCAGGATTGTACTGGAATCAGCAGAAATTAGTCACTGCTTAGAATAAGGTATGTCAAGAGCAACAGAAAAAATAGAAATAAACATGGATTTTTTCAACTTTCTTTAAATAAAAAGTTCTAAAGGTGGAAATAAAGGAAACTTAATTGCTATGTAAACAGAAAGTGATGGAAAAACTCAGCAGGTGTGGACAAAGAAACAGAGATAACTTTTCAAATCCAATATGACTTCTTCAGTTCTCCAGCATCTGCAGTATTTAGCTCATGTTCAGGAATTTAATTGACAACTCGTTTAGAGAAGAGCATAGTCACTTTCCGATGGTTGTAGGAAGGCAGTAGAGGAAGAGAATCAGAATGTGAACAACCAAAGGAAAGAGCTTTGGAGTAGGGCCACCACCACAATTGATGTGTTGACAGCCAATGAACAGGAGCATGCAGGATGCCATACAGTGGGACCACAAGGATTAAGTCCAATAAGAGTTGGTATCCAGAGTGAAAATTGAGAAAATCATCATTGACACTTAATGGTTAATATCTATTTTAAGTTTTAGCTGAAGTTCTTTGTGATTTGCAGCAGAGTTACAAACATGTCCTTTGTATGTTAGGAGACAATACAATGCCAGATTTAAGCAATCTAGGTTCACAGATCAATTGTTATTCAACCTTACTGGGACAGTTTTCATGAAGTCATTGAGAATGGATTAAATTATGACTGAAATGTTTGTTGACCAGTCTGTTGGATGTATTAAGTGGTTTGATTTAAGGAAATTTTCCAAAACACAGAAAAAGGAACATTGCTGTTTGCAAGACGCTGGCAAATCTTTGAAAATGGCTCATGCAAGGACACAGACATGGAGAAATTGCAAGTGTCATGATCAAAAAATTCTTTCAACAATTCAGAACCTTCTAGTAATACTGATTACACACAAACAGCATCATTTAGTGATTTGAAACAACAAAATTAAACATGTAAAAACAGTGGGAGCTGTAGTTAAGTGGTACTGGTCATTTCTACATGTGTACTGCTTAGATTCAGTCTCCAGCACCTCCAACTCTATAAATATATTTAGGCCCAGACAGACTGATGATAATAGCATGCCTTGATTGGTTCTATGTTTATATGGTAATGAAACATACTATGATGTAGTTTAGTCATATCAACATCATGACTTTATCAGTCTGTTAAGTGCCTAGAGAATGACTGCCATTTGCAGATTTGTGGTTTGAAATGCAAGTTACTTCTTATGCTGAACCATTTTCTCTTGAAACTCTAGGGGACAGTGTAGTAATACAAGAACTTAAACCCTCAAGACTTTAACTGTGCCAAGATAATTACATCTAGGCTGAAAGTTCATGTGTTGATAATCAAGAGCCAATATTCATCTAAGCTCTAGGAAACCCCAACATCATACTTAATAACATGATTTTAATATCAAGTGTTGAAAAGTATGTTAAATTTGTCGAAAGCTGAATCTGGAGAACTAACAAACTATCATATAGAGCTGGGTATTATCCCCTGGCTACGATGACGCTACAATGATTAAAAACATTTGTTTAAGATTTAGATCACTGTTAAAAATCTGAGTTGAAATAACAATGTTAAGACAAATTAACAAAAAAAGGAAAAGGGTAACTTGGCAGCCCAACTACTCCAGAATGCCCAAACCTCTGATGTACTTTGAGGGAAAAGCTAGATTAGCACATAACAGAGAATGGAACATAAAGATTAACTGCAGGGATTACATGAAGGAGGATAGGAGCAGGTACATACATACATGCTTGTGGGTCTATTGGGCTGAATAGCCTGATCCTGTAAACACTTTATAATATTATATAAGTCACATACATATTGATTGTGACTGGAGGTACGGTAAGGGTCAAAAAGTAGAAGGAAGTAGAAAAAAAGAGAAGGACAGAGAGAGAAAGAGGAGCTGAAGAGGTGGTGAGTCGTAGAGTCATAGAGATACATGGCACAGAAACAGACCCTTCAGTCCAACCCGTTCATGTTGACCAGATATCCTAAATTAATCTAGTCCCATTTGCCAGCATTTGGCCCATATCCCTTTAAACCTTCCTACATGTATACCCATCCAAATACTTTTTAAATGCTGTAATTGTACCAACCTCCACCACTTCCTCTGGCAGCTCTTTCCATACATGCACCACCCTCTGTGTGAAAAAGTTGCCCCTTAGGTCCCTTTTAAATCTTTCCCCTCTCACCTTACATCTATGTCCTCTAGTTTGGAGCATCTTCACCCAAGGAAAAAGGCCTTGTCTATTCACCCTCTCCATGCACTTCATGATTTTATAAACCTCTATAAGGTCACCCATCAGCCTCTGACACTCCAGGGAAAACAGCCCCAGCCTATTCAGACTCTTCCGATACTCAAATCCCCCAATCCTTGTAAATAGTTTCTGAACCCTTTCAATTCTTACAATTTCCTTCCTATAGCAGGGAGACCAGAATTGCATGCAGTATGCCAATAGTGGCGAAACAAATGTCCTGTATAGTCGCAACATGACCTCTCAACTCCTCGATGCACTGACCAATAGAGGAAAGCGTACCAAATGCCTTCTTCACTATCCTATCTATTGCGACTCCACTTCCAAGGAACTATGGACTTGCACTTCAAAGTCTCTTTGTTCAGCAACACTTCACAGGGACCATTATGTGTATAAGTCCTGCCCTGATGTGCCTTTCCAAAATGCAGCACTTCATATTTATCTAAATTAAAGTACATCTGTCACTCCTCGGCCCATTGGCCCATCTGATCAAGATCCTATCGTACACTGAGGTAAACTTCTTCGCTGTTCACGACACCTCCAATTTTGGTGTCATCTGCAAACTTACTCACCATACATCCTAAGTTCACATCCAAATGATTTATTTAAATGACAAGAAGCAACAGACCCAGCACAGATCTTTGTGGCATACCTCTGGCCACAGGCCTCCAGTCAGAAAAGCCACACTCCACCACCACCCTCTGTCTTCTACCTTCGAGCCACTTCTGCATCCAAATAGGTGGTTATTCCACGATTCTGTATGATCTAACCTTGCCAACCAGTCTACCATGAGGAACCTTGTCGAATGCCTGCTGAAGTCCATATTGATCACATCCACCACTCTGCCCTCATCAATCCTGTTTATTACTTCTCCAAAAAATTCAATCATGTTAGTGAGACACGATTTCCCATGCTGACTATCCCTAATCAGTCTGTGCTTTTCCAAATACAGGTAAATACTGTCCCTCAGGATTCCTTCCAACAACTTGCCCACTGATGTCAACCTCACTGGTCTATACATCCCTGGGTTTTCCTTACCTCATTTCTCAAACAGTGGCACAATTTTAGCTATTCTCCGGTCTTCTGGCACTCTTTCTATGATGATACAAATATTTCAGCATGAGGCCCAGCAATCACTTCCCTAGTTTGCCATAGAGTTCTAGGATACACCAGGAATTTATCCACCTTTATGCATTTTAAGAAGTCCAGCATTTCGTCCTCTGTAATATGGACATTTTTTCAAGAGGTCGCTATTTATTTCCCCATGTTTTCTTTCTTCCATATTCTTCTCCACAGTAAACACTAATGTAAAATACTCATTTAATATCTCCCCCTTCTCCTGCAGGTCCGCACACAGGTGGCCTTGCTGATCTTTAAGGAGCCATATCCTGTTCCTAGTTACCTTTTTGTCCCTAATGTATTTGTAGGATCCTATTGGATTCTCCTTAATCAGGTTTGCCAATCTATCACATGTCTCCTTTTTGCCCTCCTGATTTCCCTCTTAAGTATACTCCTACTGTCTTTATACTCTTCTAAGGAATCACTTGATTTCTGCTGTCTATACTTGACATATGCTTCCTTCGAACTCTCGATTTCTCTAGTTATCCAGCATTCTCTACACCTACCAGCCTCTCCTTTCACCCTAACAGGAATATCCTATTTCTGGACTCTTTTTCCATTTTCCAGCCATCTGTTTACCTGCGAACATCAGCCCCCAATCAACTTTAGAACGTTCTTGCCTAATAGCGTCAAAATTGGCCTTCCTCCAATTTAGAATTTTAACTTTTTGATCCGATCTATCCTTTTCCATCACTACTTTAAAACTAATAGAAATATGGCCACTGGCTCCAAAGTGCTCCCCCACTGACACCTCAATGACCTGACCTGCTTTATTTCCCAAGAGTAGATCAAGTTTTGCACCTTGTCTAGTAGGTACATTCACATATTGAATCAGAAAGTCTTCTTGTATACACATAACAAATTCCTCCCCATTCAAGTCTTTAACACTA
Source organism: Chiloscyllium plagiosum (assembly GCF_037043375.1). Classification (NCBI taxonomy): domain Eukaryota; kingdom Metazoa; phylum Chordata; class Chondrichthyes; order Orectolobiformes; family Hemiscylliidae; genus Chiloscyllium; species Chiloscyllium plagiosum. The sequence continues at coordinate 22,658,194 of NW_028270158.1, read as the reverse complement.
TAGCAGTCTCAGTCTATGTTTGGAAAGTTAAAATCCTTAACCATAACCACCCTAATTCTTTTAACAGATGACTGAGATCTCCTTAAAAATTTGCTTCTCAATTTCCTGCTGACTATTGAGGGGGTCTATAGTATAATCCTGATAAGGTGATCACTCTTTTCCTATTTCTCAGTTCCATCCAAATAACTTGCCTCGATGTATTCCCAGGAATATCCTTCCTAAGTACAGCCATAATGTTATCCCTAATCACAAATGCTACTCCCCCTCTTCTCTTGCCAGCCTTTCAATCCTTCCTATAGCATCTACACCCTGGAACATTAAGCTGCCAGTCCTGTGCATCCCTGAGCCATGTCTTTGTAATTGCGAGAATAGCCCAGTCCCATGTTCTGGGGTAGAAGATGAGTCTCTTTGCACCTCAAGAAGATAAATATCTCCCAATCTAGTATTCAATCACAGAGATCAGAAAGATTCCAGATTCAGTTTCTAATAATTGATGTTGATCTATTCAAAAAATTAGCAAATAGACAATTAGGCTCAAAGGCGAGTGGAATAGAGAAACAAATCAATCACGATTTCTGTTTCTCAATACGAAATAATAAAACTCAAACTAAAGTTATCTTGACTATTTTACCTCTTGTAGGAGCTTTTCAATTGGTCCTACTCCCTACTCTTCCTGCATATTCCTCATATTCCTGCAAATCTGATCTTAGTCAGTACCTCGATTATTGACCCAATCAAACAAAATCTACTCACCCTTCTCCAATTTTTCAAACTGATCTTCCATAGGAAGGGCCTCCCAAACTTACTAAGTACAGGAACCCTTGCAGGGAGCATTGGAGAGAATCTTTATTGAAGTTAAATTCCCTTTTTATAGCATTAGCTCTGATACTTTGCCTCCAAGAATTTTTGGAAAGCTACAGAGAGATGGGTACTATGGTAAGGAGGTAGGTGGATATGATTGCAATTGGGTAAGGTGGGTGGATGTTGGAGGGTATGGGGAAGAACAGGAGAGTCAGAGTGTCAGGGAGGTTTTGGTGCTATGGTCAGGAGTTGGAGGAGATTGGGGGGTGGGGGCGGGAGGTTTTAAGGCTGTCTGCTGTTTGGTTGCCAATATATTAAACAGGGATTTTGTCTGTCTAATATTCCCTGGGTAACTATACATTTAACTCTACTATCCATATAGTAGGAGGTGCTCTTCTGAAGTTGAGCCTGATGCATATTGAGTCAAAAAAGAGATAGTTTAGTCTAAGAACAACAAACTGGAAATCTGAAATACATAAATAGAAAATACAAGAAAACTGAGTATTATTAGCACCATATCTGGAGACAGTTAACATTTATTGTTGACAATGTGGGAACTGCCCAAGAGTCATCAACTTGAAACATTAACTGCATTTCTCCATGGAGGCATTTCAGCTCTGCAAGCAACTGTTTAGCAACTGGATTGTATTTGGTGTTAACAGTGGATGAGGTTTTGACTCCCTCAAACTTATTCCCTGAATACTGCTGATCGTATGCCAAGCTCATGTTGAACTGTTCAGCACCTCTGACTCTAACTCAAGAGTTAGAAACGGTTTTGGAGGGAGAAGGGGACCTGCCTGTTGAAAGTTCAGCGCATTGCTTCTTCAGTGAGATCCTGACATGGATCTTTGGAGGAACATGCAGACTTCAACGAGCAAGAGACTGGGATATCTGGACCACCATTGAACCTGATTCTTGCACCTTTTCAGGAAGCACAAATTATCATAATTCACTGTGTAAAATATGCTTTTCCTCATGTCACCCCATTCTCCAGTCTGCCCAAGAAACTCTGTCAATTACCTTACATCTGTGTGGAAATAATTCCTCTATCAAAACCCTTTCATAATTTTTGAACACCTCTCTCAAATCTCCTCTTCATTCTGACAATTGAGATTTATAATATTAAACTCTAATCTCCTGGGGCATACAGTGTAGTTGGTAGCCCTGCACAGTAAATGGCATCCAAACCAGGCAGAAAAAAAACAAAATGTTGAGATACTATAGTGAATGGCAACAAACAAATAACTTCTGAGTTCATTTTCATCGCCTCTAGGCACAAAAACTTTAAATTCAACAGAGTCAAAAAAATTCAATTTGCACATAAAACAATCAGCACTTTTTTGTAAGGAACATATGCAGCTAATTTAGGGGAGAGAGGAGAGGGGAACTCCACCAACATCTGCTTTGATTTGTTCGGTTAAGTTAGAAATCCAGTCATATGTTAATGCTGATATTTTCCTTTTTGTTTGATGGTAGCACAGAGATGTTAATCAGCAGTGTGAGAAATTCATTTTTGCTCTTTGGGTGAGGAATTTCAAGTAATGGGACACAACGTTTTTCCACTTGTAGCTACCCAGTCCAATTGGGTTTTTCAAGAGCGGGCGCACTACATGATTTCGCTTCTTCCACTCCTCACACCAATCACACCTTATGTCACCTATTTTAATTTCTCACACTAACAACCTTGGGTCCCATTGAATGACAAGTTTGATAATTTGGACTATGGGCTAACATCTAACAAGAATTGAATTGGGATTATTTTGATTCATTTTATGTAGATAGGTGGTCCCAAAGCACTGTATAGCTGTTGGAGCAATTTTTAAAGTGCAGACGCTGTTGCAATAGGAGCCCTTCCAACATGTAGACAGAAAGGATTGCAACTCCATCAATTTGGGCTGGATTTCAAACTAAGGTAAGAGAGAAACCTCTTTTACACCAATCAATCATTCACCTCAGAATTAGGTCTTTAAGTGTACAGCATCAAAGTTTTTATGTTAAACAAGCTTAAAGAAAACTATTTAAACAAGACATGTCTCATCATTCTGAAGTAGTTGATGGCAATCTTTCAAGTGCGCTGTCTTCCTCAATTGTAATTTTTTCACACATTGCAAATTTTGTGAATTTATTCAGTCAAAATAGAGATAGTTTAGTATAAGAACAAAACACTGTGGTTGCTGGAAATCTGAAATAATTAAATAGAAACAGAAGGAGTAGCCCATTAGGTCGGCTCCACCATTCAAATATGATCACTGTATGATCTTTTGTTATTACTTCATTTGCCTTCATTTCCCACTCCCCATATTCCCTGAGAGACCAAAAATCTGTGCATCAGGCTTAATTTAGTTTGGCTTGGTTGGCTAGCCCAGCATTTATTCAATGATAGGGTATCCAAACCCCCTTGAGTAAAGAACTCCAAAGATTCTCAAGGCTTTGAGTGAAGCAGTTTTCTCTTTAGCTCAGTGTTAGTTGATTGCCCCCTTATACTGAGACTATTCCCTGCAGTGAAACAACTTTTCAGTGACTAACCTGCCAACATGCTACCCTTTAGAATTTCAAAGTGATCACCTCTCATTCTTCTGCACTGCAGAGAACACAGACACAAATTAGTCAGCCTCCCATCAGAGGAAACCCTCTCAATCCAGGCACTAGGATCCGGGGCTTTATTCCTATTATTATTATCAGATTATCAAGTTTAAAGATCCTTTCTTCTGGGATCTCATCGACAGCTCTTGAACTTTCCTCTTTTAAGGCAACCCTTAAAATGTCTCCCTTTGAACAAATATTTGATCCTAATGTCTTCTCCTTCAGATGGGTGTCAATTGCTGTTTGTTGCACTCTTAGGTACCTTAGCTGAAAGTGAAACTTTTAATCAAAACTAGAAACAAACTTAAGACTGATAACGTTTGCCTTGAACCTTCCACAGCCTGGATTAATGCCTGACATTGTGGCCGTTGGGCTGAAAGATCAAGGGTCCTGTTATTCTAGGCACTTGATTGAATCATTATGACAGGGATGATGTTCCAGAGCACACAGACTAAACTCAAAGAAAGTACTGGGCTTCCTTGTTGGAGGGATGTAAGTGAAAAGCAAAGAGATCTTAAACTTGCACAAAAATTGGTTAGACCATGTTCGAGTCTTGCAATAGTTTTTGTTTTTATTGCGTATAAAGTATTTAGAAGCACGTAAGGAAATGAGGAAAATAGCAAGCAATAAGCACAATATCAGAACAAAGAGGTTATACCGAACAAAAAAGATCGATCAGGCTGAGGATTTGTTTCTTGTATAACAGAGAATAATTAACTAATAACTGTTTACAACTCCTAGCTTTACTTTCCCTTCTATAATACTCGTCCAATAAAACCCCTAATTTAAGATTTACCAAAATTCAAATTTCAAAACCAGGCAGCTGTTGAATCTTCACTATGTATCTTCCTCTGTAGATTTATTTCTTCTTAGGATTTCTTTTTTACAGGTGGTTGATAGATAAATGTACCTTTAAGAGACCTATTCCACGCAGCAGTCTCCATTTGTTGTTGGCTTGGCCGTTCTCTCTCAACTGTTCAAGTTTTCCGGGCCTTATACCACAAAGCATCGGCTTGTGTCATTGTTAAAAATCACACAACGCCAGGTTACAGTCTAACAGGTTTAATTGGAAGCACTGGCTTTCGGAGCTTCCAATTAAATCTGGTGTGGTGTGATTTTTAACTTTATACACCCCAGTCCAACACCAACATTTCCAAATCATGGCTTGTGTCATTGGCTTTTAATATTGTCAATATACTAAATTCAAACTTGATTGGAGTTTGTTTTTTTTTGGGGGGGGGGGGGAGTATACTTTAAAGTGATTGGCCTAATTCAAATTTGTTTTTGTCTCCAGGCAACCAGCTACACTAGCTGCTGGACCAAAAGGTTATATTGTATCTTGTTCAGAACACTTGATGCTGTCAGATAGTTCTACTAGCTTTTAACTTTCTTAAAGGTACAGTACTGCATAACTTTTTCTTTCAAAAATGGGTTCCCCTCTTTTTCATCAATCTGATACAATTGGTGAACAGACATTTTGCCATTCTACTAAGTCAGGTTTCAATACTCTAAATAAATGATAAATATCAATGCACTCAATCTTTCATTTGTTCTCCAGAAAAACATCTTTCTTAATGTTGTAATGCCTGACAATTTTGCCTTGGAAGTTTGTGAGAAGGAAAACAGAAAAGAAAACTTCAAACAGAAACACAATGTAATCAGCCCCAAAGCAGTGCAGTAAGATTACTTGGATCCTTTCTTTGCTGCTATAATAAGCAGATCAATGAAGGCAAAAGTACAGGGTGCAGATTACTTTAATTCAATTTACTTTAACAGCTGTTCCTTTAATGAAAGGTAATCCAGTAAAAATGGAAGGTTGACGTGGTTCAACACATATCAGACTGCAATATGGTTAGTGAATTGGAAATTAAAAATTGCAGACCTATTTTCTATTATTTTTCCTGAATTAGTCTTCTGCAGCTCCTGTGAGCATTGAGTCCTGCTCAGGTGTAGTTCAATAATACTGGCCATCTTAGGATCCTGAGCATAAGTTACTGTTCAGACAGAGCATTAACATTGAGTCATTAGAAGCATTGCAGCTGTCTGCAACTTTCTGTCAAAATACTGTACTTTCCGATAATAAGAACAGGAATAGTCTGTTAAGATTCTTAATCCCATCAACTAGATTATAACTAATATATATTTTAATTCTATTAAAAGGAATGCTATTCCTTTACTTATTTCTGGACGGCATGATGGCTCAGTGGTTAGCACTGCTGCCTCACAGTAACAGGGGACCTGGGTTTGATTCTACCCCGAGGTGACTGACTGTGTAGAGTTTGCATATTCTCCCGTGTCTGCGTGGATTTCTTCTGGTTCCCTCCCACAGTCCAACAATGTTCAAGTTAGGTAGATGGGTCATACTAAATTGCACATTGTGTCCAGGGATGTGCAGACTAGGTGGATTAGACATGGAAAATGCAAGGTTACAGAGACAGAGTAGGGCGGTGGGTCTGTGTGAGATGCTGTTTGGAGGGTCAGTGTGGATTCGATGGACTGAATAGTCTGCTTCCATACTATAGAGATTCTATGGTTTAGGTGCCTTGAATCTCTATACTCAGGCCTAAAAAGAGCTCAGTTTTGCAATTTTCTATTGATCCCCATCTGAATGAACCTATGGGAGAGATTTCCTTTACCTTATGTGAAGTAGTCCATCAAGCGATCACCCCCAATGGCCTCGCCCTAATTTTAAGATTATGACTCTTTATTTTGGATTCCCCAGTTTTCATTCTATGCACTCTATCACCTCCTTTAATATAGCTGAAAGAGAGATGTTTTTGATGCTTTTGGCCTTGCAGTCCTCAAGACAAATGCAAGAATGCCATATTTCAAAGGATCACCTTGGGCGGCATGGTGGCACAGTGGTTGGCACTGCCTCACAGCGCCAGAGACCCGGGTTCAATTCCCGCCTCAGGTGACTGACTGTGTAGAGTTTGCACATTCTCCCGTGTCTGCGTGGATTTCTTCTGGTTCCCTCCCACAATCCAACCATGTGTAGGTTAGGTGAATTGGCCATGCTAAATTGCCCGTAGTGTTAGGTGCAGGGGTAAATGTAGGAGAATGGGTCTAGTTGGGTGCGTGCGCTTTGGCAGGTCGGTGTGGACTTGTTGGGCCAAAGGGCCTGTTTCCACACTAAGTAATCTAATCACCACAATTTATACTATGAGAGTAAAGGGGAAAAAATTGGCTGGCAAGTCAGTTCGGATTTCCGAAGGCAATATCAATGATAAAATAACAGGAAACTAAAGGTTGTTGAAGCTCTGATGTAATCTAATAAAGATGCAAGAATTGAAATTAGTTCATTTGAAAATATCAATTAGGTCACTCCTTAATCTCTAAAAACATAGGATGTACAAACTCAATCTCTCCAAAATGTATTCTTTTTAGCCCTAGTATTATTCCAGTGAAGGTGCATGCATTCTTCAAAAACCAATCAATCCTCCATGAAGTACTCTGAACAAGGATTGGTGGGGAGGGTGTTGATTATGTAACTGTAATATAACATCTACTCCATGACATCCACCTTCCCTAAAATGACTGAAGGGATGTTTAGACTGTAGGAGACCATGCTATCACTTGAAGCTGTCTTAAAATGTAAAGTCATGTTTTGGCACAGTACATATCCAGCTCCAGCAAGTGATATAGTGCAACATCACTCCAACATCTCCTTCAAGCGAGATCTGTGAATGGGCCACCAAAGTTTCGAATCATTTGCAGGGAAACAAAAGCTGCGAATGATATCAGACTGTGAATACCACATTGATAGTTTGAAAAGTATGGCTGGCCTCACTCAAACTGCACTGCAGACTGTAAATGATTTTTATTACCAATATTAGGTATAGTAATATTTTTCTAACAGCTGCTTTTGTTTCATTTTTAACTTTCAAAGCCTTTGTGCCTAATCCCATGGGTTGACCTGTAGCACGGCCCAGCTTTGCTTCTCTCAGGATTTATGGACAGAAAACAGTGGGCTGCCAGGTAAAGCCTGAAGAAATAATACTGAGCATTTAACAGCAGCAAATTACAACTCCTAGCTCAGCCTCAAATCATGGCAAATTGTTTCACCTTCATTTAGTTCTCTAACTTCCCACTCAAATATAATTTCTTCATTCTTAGAGAGCTCTTATTTAAAGACTGAGTTCTACATCAGCAGCTCTTTCCAAAAATCAAGTCACTAAGGATGTGGGTCTTGTGCATGCTTTTTTTGTTTTAAAAGATATAGTCAAAAATACATCATTTACTTTGGCAAATTTGTTTTAATTGGTAATTGCTAATTATGCAATCAAGAGAAGTTATACAGGGAGACTTCTTATGGGGTGAGGTAACTGAATTCATTACATTAATAATGTAGCCTTGTACCTAGGTTGCTGGAACTATCATCTCACTTCAGATGTTGAATCCAACTCCTTTATTATACACAGCCCCCAACACCCATCTGCATAATAGAAAGTAATGTGCCTGAGGGCAGAATCTTCTGGGGGCCTGAACAATGTGAGCTACAGCAAAAAATGTGGCACCTAAGAAGCTCAGCCATGCCCATCTCGATGTGGGCAAGTAACACGTTGTATCTGTTATCTGAGTTCCAGGCACTGAAACAAGATTCTCACTTTTGAGTGGTGGGTTGCCTATTAAGGGGAACAATTGTTTGCCAGCTTAATAACTTGTTGAAGTTATTTAATTGGTCCTCTGGAGAAAATTTATTTTTCATCTTATTTTGTCACCTGTGGTGCAGTCGGACTAGACCGACAGCGCACACCTCCATCCTCAGCTATGGTAGCTGGCACTTATGTGGTGCAAATGTAACTTGTCCTACTCTTCTTGTCACCACTGTTCATGCACAGTGGCCACAACATGTATGATCTACAAAGTATACTGTAAAAGCTCAACAAGGTTCCTTTGACAGCACCGTCCAAACCTATGATCTCAACTACTCAGGACACCAGTACCAGCTACATGGAAACATCACAACCTGCAAGTTCCCCTGCAAGCCACTCACCATTCTGACTTGGAACCATATCACTGTTTCTGCATTGTCGCTTGGTCTAAATCCTGTAACCTCCTTCCTAACAGCATTACAGTGTACCTACACCATTTGGACTGTAGTTGTTCAAGGAAGTAGCCGACTAGCACCCACTCAAAGGCCACGAGGGATGGACCATAAATAACCTAACCAACAGGTTATTTAAAATACATGAGAGTAAGTTGTACGATGAGCCGTTTAAAATTTAATGAAAATGTTACAAGAATGACTGCATGATGGAACCATAATTGTTAAAACGAATTATATAGGGCAGTCTGAAAGATCATATCTTCTTCTGTATACACATGGTCAGCATTTCAAATTATATAAAACTTTCTGTCTGTCTCAGTGTAGAAATTATTTTGGGCTACAAGCTGATTTCTTGGCAATATGGCTCACATAACTGTGGGCAGGGTGACAATTTTGAACGTTTCCTGGTGGAATTTGGTAAAAACAAGGACTGCAGATGCTAGAAACCAGATTCTAGATTAGAGTGGTGCTGGAAAAGCACAGCAGGTCAGGCAGCATTCGAGGAGCAGGAAAATCGACGTTTCAGGCAAAAGCCCTTCATCAGGAATTTGTCCGGGTCTCAGAGTTCTAGGAACGGGGATTGTCGTTCATTTGAAAACGGCAAGTTGCATTTTGTTCAAAGATTGCTTTCCTTTCGATTATGATTAGATTAGATTAGATTACTTACAGTGTGGAAACAGGCCCTTCGGCCCAACAAGTCCACACCGACCCGCCGAAGCGCAACCCACCCATACCCCTACATTTACCCCTTTTTAACCTAACACTAGGGACAATTTAGTATGGCCAATTCACCTAACCCGCACATCTTTGCGACTGTGGGAGGAAACCGGGGCACCCGGAGGAAACCCACGCAGACACGGGGAGAACGTGCAAACTCCACACAGTCAGTCGCCTGAGGCGGGAATTGAACCCAGGTCTCTGACGCTGTGAGGCAGCAGTGCTAACCACTGCGCCACCGTGCCGCCCACGTTATGCTCCATAACATAATAACAAATGTGGTCAGAAGGTATGACCTCGGGGATAGGTCAGTGGTATGGCTTGCTAGCCAAGTTCAAGATAGAAAGCAAATAGTGGGAGCAAAGCTGATTTACTCTGGGTGGCAGAAAGTGAAAAGTTGTGATCCGGAAGGATCAGTGTTAAGACTACTGCTGTTTACAATCTACATTAATTACTTAGACTTTGGATCAAAAATAACATTTCCCAACTTCTTGATAGCACCGCATTTTAGGGCCTAACGGGACGGGCTGGTAATAGATTAGATTAGATTACTTACAGTGTGAAAACAGGTCCTTTGGCCCAACAAGTCCATACCGACCCTCCGAAGAGCAACCCACCCAGACCCATTCCCCTACAATTACCCCTTCACCTAACACTACGGGCAATTTAGCATGGCCAATTCACCTAACCTGCACATCTTTGGACTGTGGGAGGAAACCGGAGCACCCGGAGGAAACCCACGCAGACACGGGGAGAATGTGCAAACTCCACACAGACAGTTGCCTGAGGCGGGAATTGAACCCTGGTCTCTGACGCTGTGAGGCAGCAGTGCTAACCACTGTGCCGCCCCTAGGTAACATCGTGCCGCCGCTAGATAACACCGAGGAAGACTGCAATAATTACAAGAGGACATTAATAACAGGACTTGCAGATTGGGCAAATAATTGACAAATGAAGCTCAAAACTGATAAATGCAAGATAAAACATCTTGAAAGATGCAAGGCTAACTGGGATAGAGGAACAAAGGGATCTCAGATTACAAACAGAACAATCATTAAAGGTTTCACCAGAGGTTAGCAAAGCCTTGAAAAGAAAGCAATCCACTCACTATATTTCATCGCTCAAGGGCCATACTAGTAACTGAAAAGTACAGAAGTTATACTATACTTTGATTAGACCGTATTTAGAGCACTGCATTCAGTTCTGATTGCCCTTTATAAGGAAGGATATAGGTCAGCCATAATATATATATATATATGTATGATCAGCCCTGCTCAAAGAGCCAATTAGCCTATCCCTGTCCTAAGTTTTATGTCTATGTTTCTAGATGCACGGCAGAGAGGATTTACAAGGATAGCACCAGAAATGTGTGGATTTACATATCAAGAAAAGATTGACAGATTGAATCTCTTCTCTCTTGACAAAAAGACTGAGAGGTGGCTTAATAAAAATTATGAAAGGTTTGATAGAATAGATTGCAAGAGAACATTTCCTCTTCTGGGGAAGAACGTAACTAGAGACTATCAGTGTAAGCTAGTCAGTGAGAATCCAACAGGGCATTCAGGAGAAACTTCTTCACCCAAAGGAGTGATTAGATTGTGCTATTCAGAACAGAGGGCTATCGAAGTGAACAGTATAGATGCATTTAAGGGGAATTTTGACAAAATTGAATTTTGAGGAAAAGAGAACAGATGATAGATTCAGATGAGAAAAGGTGGCAGGTGACTCTAGTGGAGCATGCACATCAGTGAGGATGGTTGGGGTGAATGGCTTGTGTCTGTTTTAGTGCAAGTATCACATTTTGGTAGACACATTTCTTTGGGGACAACACCCACAACATATATTTATGGCTGTGCCCTTTTTAAAAGACAAGTGTTCTTCAAAATGATGAGAGGCTTCATTAGCAGAACCACTGATAACCAGAGGACACAAATGCAAGATAATTGGCAAAGCAACTAGAGGGGTGATGAGCATGTTTTGTTTGTTTATGCAGCCAGTTGGCGAGAATAAATAACCAGGAAAACTGATGGAAGCAAATTCAATACTAACTTTCAAAAGGAAACCAAGTGTATACTTGAGAAAGGAAGAGCAACATCAAAATTCAATGACTTTCCTGGAAGAATAAGTCAAGATAGTAAAATGATCTTTGATTAACATGTTAAGTTGAGCAGAGTACTTCCAAAAGCTCAGTGCCAGTGTTGCCAAAGGTACTTAATTGCTGCCACCAATTCCTTCAGTTTGGTTCTGTCAGCTTGTTTTATCCAAGAGTTGTATGTTCACAATTGTGACACCGTATAGAATTTTGCACACGTAGCTAATTATTGTTGTTGAAACTAAAACATAGAATAAGTGGGGCCAGAGAAAAAAGTCTGATGATGATTTTGTCAGGCAAAAATGCAAATCGTAAGAACTAAAACAACAGGGTACCCGACAGAATCAAGAGAGTAGTTATCCCACGCAAAAAATTTAAATCATACTTAAGAACCTCTTCTGATCATTTTCCAGTGTACACCAATAATTCCCTTCTGCTCTATTCAGGCAAGGCCTTTATATAAATTATGTCTGCCAACCACTGACGCCACAAAGTACATCTTTCAAAATACTGAAGATTTCCAACAGACCACCCCAGAATTAAACCCCGGTTGCTCATATCAACTATGCCCAGCACTTTTTTTCTCCCCAGTAGCTTGCTGTACACTATATAAACAAATTGAGCATACCACAATCTTAAAAGACTTTTTCAATTACATTGAAGCAGTTTTAAAAACGCTGTTATGAATAACTCTTTAAGCAGCTTGTTATTAAATTCTAGCTATTTTAAAATAGATAGGTCACAGTACTTTGTTAAGAATCAATGTCTGAAAACTATGATTGTATGAAGTGCGCATTAAGACAACAGAAAATAGACTTCTTTCTTGCTACATTGCATCTTCATTTACAATTAATTCTGATCTCTGGCATCTATTTGTTCCTGCAACTATTATTTTTCTTTTCCAACCTATTACAGATCCCCTTTACTCTTGCTTTCCGTCATTTTATCATGAATAATAATAGTTAATGGGTGGCACGGTGGTTAGCACTGCTGCCTCACAGTGCCAGAGACCCGGGTTCAATGCCTGCCTCAGGCTGTGTGGAGTTTGCACATTCTTCCCGTGTCTGCCTGGGTTTCCTCTGGGTGCTCCGGTTTCCTCCCACGGTCCAAAGATGTGCAGGTTAGGTGAATTGGCCATGCTAAATTGCCCGTAGTGTTAGGTGAAGGGGTAAATGTAGAGGAATGGGTCAGAGTGTGGACTTGTTGGGCCGATGGGCCTGTTTCTACACTGTAAGTAATCTAATCTAAAATAAAGTTCCCAAAAAACATGCAGAATAAAAGTAAGTGATTAATTATAGATGCAAAGGAGTATATCACTGGTCCAATGATATTCATTTACATGAGTAATTCCAAAACCAACTTGAATGGTGGAACAGGTTTCATTCAGTCCCAAACAAGCAACTGACATACACATACATACACATAAATGTGATAAATCGTTAACGATGACAGAAAAAAACATTGCCAATTGAAATATAGTAAATGCACTTACACGGTATTTTCATAATCTCAACATCTCCCAATTGCATCACAGCCAATGTCATATTTTAAAGTGCAGTCATTATTGTAATAAAGGAAGTATAAGACCAAAAGACAGAAGAGTAAATTAGGTCATTCAGCCCATCGAGTCTGCTCCACTATTCAATCATGGCTGATACATTTCTCAACCCCATTCTGCCGCTTTCTCCCTGTAACCCTTGATCCCCTTTATAATCAAGAACCTATCCATCTCCGTCTTCAATATACTCAATGACCTGGCCTCCACAGCCTTCTGTGGCAGTGAATTCGATGGATTCACCGCTCTCTGGCTGAAGAAGTTTCTCCTTATCTCTGTTCTAAAAAGTCTTCCTTTTATTCAAAGGCTCTGCCCTGGGTCCTAGACTCTCCTTACCAATGAAAACACCTTCCCAACATCTACTCTGTCCAGATCATTCAGTATTCTGTACATTTCAATTAGATTCTCCTTCATCCATCTAAACTCCATCGAGCATTGACGCAGAGTCCCCAAACCTTCCTCATGTTAAGCTGTTCATTCCTGGAATTATTCTCGTGAACCTTCTCTGAATATGCTCCAAGGCCAATAATTGCTAATTTGTGCACAGAAATTATACAGTGACCGAGTGATCTGGTTTAGCAATGTAGGTTGAAGCATAAATGTTGAGGAAGGCTGCACAGGTTTTGACTGAATAATGTTTCATACCCATCTGAGAGGATAGACAGAGGCTTGGTTTAATGTCTCGCCTGAAATACAGCATCCACAAATAAGGCCTACCTGAAATGTGCCTAGATTGTATGCTTCAGTTGAGGAAGTGGGTTTGAAGCCATGACTTCCTAACTTAGCTTTGCAGTGTTACCAATTTAGCTATGGATGAGAAAAGAATAATTTCTTCAGTTATGCAGGTCACTGCTGAGGCAGCATCTGGAGTACAATATTGGACATCTTAAAAGAAGGATAAAAATGTGTTGCATGTTGGGGGCACTTCAGAGGAGATCTGCCAAACTAATACCTAGAATGAGAGGGCTGTCTTATGGGGAAAAGTTAGACAGGCTATGTTTATAACCACTGGAATTTAGAAAAATAAGAGGTAACTTGACTGAAACATACAAGATCCTGAGGGGTCTTGGCAGAATAGATTTAGGAACGATGGAGAAATCCAGAACTAGAGGTCATTATTCAAACATCAGGAGTTGTCCATTTAAAACAAAGATTAGGTGAAAACTGTTCGCTCAGAATCTATGGATCTCGCTGCCTGAAGCTGTGTCCTTGAATATTTTTAGATAGAAGTTGATGTTTCCGTTAAGCTGAGGGTTAAAGGTCATTGGATAGATGGGAATGCCAGAGCAGGATCAAGGGTTGAATGGCTCACTCCTGCTCCTGATGTTCCCAGCTGATTCATGTCACTTCAGGCAGAGAGAGGGGTATACCAGGCAGGAAGTATATACCAGGAAAGGAAAAAGAGAAAGGGAAACCCGATATCATTCAATCTGTCCATGAGATTAAAGATACAGTGGCAGCACTGATATAAAAGTGATTGGGTGAAAGAAAACAGTAGTGGTGAATAGTTTTTATTTGGACTGGACAAAGGTATATGATTGGGATTCCCCCGAGTTGGGACCAGGAGCTTCTTGGTTTATATCAATGACTCTGGATGTTTGAAGCATGATTTCAAAATTTGCAGATAAAAAAGTTGCAAATTGTGCAATGAACTTTAATACATTTTGAGAGAATATATCAAGATTGGTTGAATGGGCAAACATGTAACCTTAATGCACAGAAATGTGGATTATTATGGTCCCAGCTGATGTTGTTACTGGATAAATCAGATTCTAGACTAAAACCTGGCTTAACAGATCATATTTTGTTTTGGTTTGGTTTTAACGAGGTCATTTCCCACTGAAACACAGGCATGCAGTGTTACAGATTTGATTTCAACAATAAAATAGAAGTTTATCACACAAAATAAACTTAATATAAAACAGAATAAGTCAGTCTATGTACACAAACCTGAAGATTCTAAAATACACAGTAATATATAATACCATAAATCCAAAATATTCTCCATTACAGATTCCAAAAAGAATCCTTGAACAGTATACACACCAAAGAAAATCACCTTTTTCAACACTTCTATATGCTTAACTGTGACTTCCAGTCTTAGTCTGGAAAATTTTCAAATACTGAGCTTAAATCTTATCAGCTTTGAAATAATCTTTTGAGGATTTTATCCAAATATGCTGGTCTGGAACTATTCCTAAATTATTTGTTCTAAGGTAATCTAATCATAAAAAATCTAACTTTATGGCAAGGCAATGGTCTAGTGCTATTATCGCTCGACTGTTAATCTAGAGACCCAGGTAATGTTCTGGGGACCTGGGTTCTAATCCTACCATGGTAGATGGTGAAACTTAAATGCAATAAAATTCAGCAATTAAGAGCCGAATGATGGCCATAAATCCATTATCGATTGTCAGAAAAATCCACCTGGTTCACTAATGTCCTTTAGGGAAGGAAACTGCTATCCTTCCCTGGTCTGGCCTACACATGACTCCACACCCACAGTAATAGAACATAGACATAGAACATAGAACAATACAGCACAGAACAGGCCCTTCGGCCCACGATGTTGTGCCGAACTTCTAACCTAGATTAAGTACCCATCCATGTACCTATCCAAATGCCGCTTAAAGGTCGCCAATGATTCTGACTCTACCACTCCCATGGGCAGCGCATTCCATGCCCCCACCACTCTCTGGGTAAAGAACCCACCCCTGACATCTCCCCTATACCTTCCACCCTTCACCTTAAATTTATGTCCCCTTGTAACACTCTGTTGTACCCGGGGAAAAAGTTTCTGACTGTCTACTCTATCTATTCCTCTGATCATCTTATAAACCTCTATCAAGTCATCCCTCATCCTTCGCCGTTCCAACGAGAAAAGGCCGAGAACTCTCAATCTATCCTCGTACGACTTCCTCTCCATTCCAGGCAACATCCTGGTAAATCTTCTCTGCACCCTCTCCAAAGCTTCCACATCTTTCCTAAAGTGAGGCGACCAGAACTGCACACAGTACTCCAACTGTGGCCTAACCAAAGTCCTGTAATGTGGTTGACTCTTAACTGCTCCCTGGGCAAGTAGGGATAAGCAATAAATTCTAGCCTTGCCAGTGACACCCTCATCCCATGGATGATTAAAAATACTACCTTTGCCCTTTCACAGGAGCCCTGCTTTACTCAGTCATGTCCATCTAAAAATTCTGCAGAACTCCACCAAATTGGAAGCAGCTTCTCCCTTCCCAAGCTTAAAAACAATCCATAAGCTTCCAAATAAAATCTGTTTATCTTGCTCTATCATAAACTCTCATTCTATAAATTAAAACCCTTGAATAATGTCTCTCAAACTGTTTTAACAGAAATCACCATGGCTACAGGCATACATAGAGGTTTATCATTGAGACCTTCGGGTGGAAAGAAAAACCCATATGTCACTAATTCAAAATGCAAACTTAAGAACAAACGTCATTCAAATATATATGGGGGAACCTCGATTATCCAAACGAGATGGGCGGGCACTATTTTGTTCGGATAATCGATTATTTGGTTAATCGATTAAATGTTTTTCCTCTGGGGCTTGGAATTTTTAAAGTCTGTTCTCTGTTCAGGAGACTGCACCAGCACACAGTGCGTGAGACCCCGTCCCCAACCCCGCCCCCTGCCTGCCCCCTCAACACCACCTCCGTCCAAAACCACCCCCCGCCCAACCGTCCAACACTGCGCCCCGCCCCCAACTGTCCAACACCGTCCCCGCAAACGTCCAAAACCTCCCTCCGTTCCCGCCCAACACCGCACCCCTGCTCGCCCCCAAACCGTCCAACATGACCGCCATACAACAAACCCCGCCCACCCGCCCCCCCAACCCCGTCCAACATCCCCCTGCCTCCTCTGTGGGGCAGCCGGACTGGACACTAATAATAAGACTGCTGCTGTTGCTGCCTTTGTCGGATAAGTCTGCAAATAGTGCGCGGTCAGATTATCTGGGGAAGTGGGGGTGGGGTTCAGGATACATCCTTCTGTCGAACTTCAGGGTAAGTGTGGGGAAAGAGAGAGAGAGGGCGGGAGGTCTGTCATTTGGAGACAGTGCCTGTTTAATCACTGTAAACAAAAGACACGATCAGTGTTGGAAACACGTCTTTGATGTAATGTTGCTATCGGGACCTCGAGATCTCCTTCGGATAATCCAATTTTCGGATAATTGGTATTCGGATAATCGAGGTTGCTCTGTACAAGTCACGCTCCCTACCTCATACAATCGATAAATTTTTGAAGAAGAATGAGGAAACGCAATATAAAATATAAGATATATAATTCTAAAGGGAGTACAGGATCAAATATATCCAATGTATATGGGCACATTTCGTTGGCAGGACACATTGAGAAAGTTGTGAAAGGTGAGTAGGCTCTGGGATTTTATGAACAAAGTAAGAAAATTATGATGAGCCACTGGGCAGTGAACTTTATCAGGAATGTGAAGACATTAGAGTGGATAGAGAATGTAATGGCAAAGTATGGGGCGGCATGGTGCCTCAGTGGTTAGCACTGCTGCCTCACAGCACCAGGGAATCTGGTACAATTCCGTCTTCAGGCAGCTGGCTATGTGGAGTTTGCATATTCTCCCCATGTCTGCGTGGGTTTCCTCCAGGTGCTCCATAGTTCAGAGATATTCCTGTGAGGTGGATTGGCCATACTAAATTACCAGGGTGTAAGTCCAGGGTGTGCAGGTTAGGTGCATTAGCCATGGGAAACATAGGGGTACAGGGATGGGATGGAATGCTCTTTGGAGGGTCATTGTGGCCTCGATGGCTGAATGGCCCATTTCCACTGTAAGGATTCTATGATAGGGTTCCAAGGATGAGACATAAATAGACTGGAAAAGCTATCATCGGTCTCCTCACAGAAGGTTGAGGGGAGATTTGATAGAAATGTTCAAAAGTGCATAGTCAGAATATAGGAAAGAAATCTTTCCCATTGACGAAAGGGTAAAGAACCTGAGGACAGAGCTAAATGGGGAAGTAACAGATGAACTTGCACACTAAGTAAATGGTTGGTTCTGAAATGCATTGGCTGAGAGTGCATTTAAAGCAGATTAAATTAGGCTTTGAAAAGAAAATTTGATAAGCACCTGAAAAAAAAAAGGCAAGACTTCAGAGACAGGACTGGGTTGTGCAACAAGTTAAATTGCTGTTGCACAGAACAGTATATCAGGCCAAATGGGCTCTTTCAGTGCTGGAATAATTTTATTATTCTACTGCTGCTGATCTTGCAATAGCCATGCACAGATCAGTTTTCAATAGAAATTTGGCAAAAGAAAATTAAATGAAAAATAAATGATTTGGAATTGGAAATGTTACATAAGCTAAAGAAAATTCACGTCTAAATAAATGGGTTTTAACACAATGGCACAAATTCCAAACTAATAGTTTGAATATTTCTCAATACATCCTCGCAAGTCAAAATTTCTGAAAGCACATCTAAACTGAGGAACCTAATGGTTGACAGATGTGTGTACCTGGAAGTCTGAGAAACATGAGCATGTCTTAGATTGGAGTCCACATCATACTCAGACACCCTGCAAACTCCCAAGCCACCTTTACTATCCAACCCCATTTGCCGCTACCACATTTGCTTCTTTTTCTTCAAAACACACCAAATTAAAATAATATTAATCCGTAGTACTAGCCACAGAAAAGAAGTACTAATTTGCAATAGCAAAACATGAATGTTTCCAAAGGGATGGAGATAATTCAGCGAGTATTGTTACAATGTCCATGTGAGGAAACATATGTTAAAACAGAAGGCAAAATGAAACCTTTGATTTATGCAGAGCTTTTCATTACTTCACAACATCATAAACAGCAAATTAAGTACTTTTCTAGTGGAATCACTCTTGTAATTTTGAGAAATACAGCAGACAACTTCTGCAGAGCATGCTCCTACAAAGAAAACAATAAGATAACCTGCTTCTTCAATGAATTTCAGTTCGATAAGCAACATATATTGGCCAAACCTCTGAGCTGAACTCCCTTGGTCTCCTTAAAAATATGCCTTAGAGTGTTTTCATTTCCAGCTGAGATTCAGGGCCTACGAATTATCTTGCTCAGAAATATTATCATGAGTTGATATAATTTCTAATGCAAAATATTTACAATAGTCTTTGCAATTGAATGGTATTAAGGTCTTCCCTTAAAGAAAAGGAAATACATTATCAAAGCAGCCGATTCACTGCAACTTCAGTTGACATGAACAGAGGTCTAGAAACAGATCATCAGATCACCAATAACATCTGGTGCAAAAAGAAATGAAGTCATCTCAAACAGGAGACTGAAAGTGGCTACAATTTATAATGTCTTTGTTATTTTGCATTTTACAACTTAGGGCAATCAACTTTTGGTACAACCATTTTTTCATACTTAGGAGATTTTGAAAGTTCATTTCCAAGTCTCAACAAGTTGTTTGATTTCATTAGTAAGAAATACGCTGTCACCAATTTCCTATTTTTCACCTTTGAAGTTGGCCAATGCTGTTACCATGATTTCATACTCCAGCTCAAAATTATCACCTTTTCAAAAATCGGCTTTTCGTCCAATTCATTTAGATGATGCTATATTTACTAAAACATATGGTGGGCTGAATGGCCTCTTTCAGTTCTGTATCATTTTATGATTTTAACAAAAAATGGTTGTATATACCTCAGGATACTTTGGAGGCCATTTTTGTTTTCACTATTTGAGTGGCAAACTGGTTTATCAAGGGAAATGAAAATTTGTACGGTCCTGTAATGGCCAAATGATCCTGTTCTGCCAGAATATTGCACAGCAAATGCAGAAGAAATTTTAATGCATAATATTCATTTTCATAAATGAAATTGGTAAACCACAACAGCACCTTACAAATAGCAGCAATGACTTCAGCAGATAGACTGCACATCGGTTGACACCTACGCACATCAGCCAAGACTGACAATCAAAGATTAGCATCAAAGGGACAGCTGCCTTGAGAAAGTTTTCAGTAAGTCTACTAAATGGGACTGCAAAACTGAAAAAAAAATGCAGGGGTCATAAACATCTGTGAGTCATTGACAATGTAAACAGAAACTTGGCATGAACTCTTTGCCCTTACCTTGAGTCATTGAATTCTATAAATGTCCAAACTGTCCATTCATTGTAGGTAGCACATTGTGATTCAAAGCTTATTTTACCAAAAAGAAATTTAATGAACCACATAAGCTGGTGACATGGAAGGAATAGAAATTGTCCTATTGCTCATTGTAGTAAACATTATACCAGGAACATATTTGACAAATGAAATTTTACCTCATGGTATTTTGTTGTAAATAACAGTAGAGATGAAAAATTAATAATGTAACATAAAAAACACATTAATGAATAAAGTCCATACAGTCCTTTGTAAGTAATGATTGTGAGAAATGTTCCCTTTCTCTATTTCAAATCCGGACTGTTTAACTATTTGTTTGATCAAGAATCAATCCAATGCTTTGTTTAATGGGTTGATTGAATTAACAGGCATTACAAGAACTTGCAAGGGTTGATGCTCTACGTCCACATCTGTACTTATGAAGAAGTACCTTCATTGCCATGCCAAGGAAAAACACAGACAAAATTTTTGGTGTGTACACTGGGCTAACAGGTTAACTACTCCAAGCAAACGACACAGAGGTAAAATTTACATCTTTTCCCAGTTGTAGCAAAATTTAAAATAATTTACAAAATGAATAGTAGAAATCTTGCCCCATGATTTCTTTTTACTCCCTTTGGTATATAGCAGGTCAGAGTGAGTTTGTTACCCTTTCCACTTAAGGCCTTCATTCTTGGTGCAAACATGACCAGGAAAGTGAAGAGATTTAAATGTAAAGTATCCTCCCCTTCTCTCATCTAATAAAATGTATCAAACAACAATACTGGATTCCCATTTTGGTTCTGGTTATTTCACATTATCTTGGCTTGGATCAAAATGCCTCTCCGCCTGCTAAAAATTCATCACAAGAGTTCAAAAGACCATTACAGTGGTGAGAAGGTGGAACTGATTGCTACCTGTAGATGCTGCACTTAAAAGGAAATTAGATACTAGACAAAGGAAACAGGCTTTTTTGAAGCATAAGCCTGCCCTTTGACCAGCAGGGCCAAATGGTATGTGTTTTATGCAATTAATTGCAGTTTAATTTATTAAATTAAGTACATGTTATGTAGAAACTTTATCAATGCAAATATTTCCTAGCCGATCTAACCTTGGCATACAAAACTGAAAAAATTTGCCACAGAGAAAATTTCAACTTAGAGTTCCAGTAATTCATACATAAAGGCCATTACTTTGTCCTGCACCTTCCTTTAGTTCCCTGTCACAAGCATCGTGCTCCATCTACAACTGTATCATCCTCTTTACAGTGATTTTTACTGCCTTCTAGTGAACTTTATAGTCAACAAACTAACATATAAAGGATTTCCCATATCAGTTTCTAAAGGCTTTCCAATGACACTAGGAAACTAAGCACATGGGTGCCAAATTCTCCAGAATAGTTTATTTTCTTTGATAATTTTGCTTCAACATTGCAGACTGCTTATTATCTAAAATGTGAGAGGCAGCAGGGATTCAAGGAATGATGAGAGGAATGGGAGATGAAACGAAACGTGACAGGAGTGAAAAAAACTGAGAGAAAGCAAGACAAAAAAAAACTAAAAGAAAGAAAATGTTTACATGGAAGACAAACATGAGGAGCTAAGAAAAGGAAGACTGAATAAAGTGTTATGAAGTTGAAGGCATGTACTGTACCTTTAAGAGAAAACAAATGCTGTTCTGAACTGAAAAATTACAAGCACCGGTGATATGACTAGATGACAGTCCCAGAGTGTACTGGAAAATTGAAAATATGTAACAGTTAGGAGGTTCAGAGCTGAGATTTGGAGAGTTCATCCCCATTAACGGTTGAATTAATTTTTTATGTAATGTAGAGCTAAGCCGAAGTTTGGAATTGTTATAAAAGTGGCACAGCCATTTACATGGTACAGATGAGAGTTAAACAAAGACTGCAAGTTTTATAATAATAAAAGAAAATTACTATGGATGTTGGAAATTTGAAATAAAACAGAAAACACTGGCAAAACTCAGCAAAGGGGTTAACTCAGCAAAGGGGGTGACTCTTCTGCAGTGAACTGTGAATACAGCAAACTAACTTGTAAGCAGTATAAGTCAGGATGGAGGAGGTAAAAGAGCAACTATAACACCTTCTACAATTGCATTGAGATCTGGGGACAACTGAAGAATTGATCAGAGTGTTGAAGAGGGAATGGTCCCTTGGGAATGCTAAGAGAGGAAGGCAAGATTTTAGATTAGATTTCCTACTATGTGGAAACGGGCCCTTCGGCCCAACAAGTCCACACCGACCCTCTGAAGAGCAACCCACCCAGACCCATTCCCCTACATTTACCCTGCACCTAGCACTACAGGCAATTTAGCATGGCCAATTCACCTAACCTGCACATCTTTGGACAATGCGAAGAAACCGGAGGACCCGGAGGAAACCCACACAGACACGGGGAGAATGTGCAAACTCCACACAGGCAGTTGCCTGAGGCGGGAATTGAACCTAGAACCTTGGTGCTGTGAGGCAGCAGTGCTAACCACTGAGCCACCGTGCCGCCATGTTTGATGGCAGAATCATACCGGAAGTGGTGGAGAAGGGAGAGGATGATTCTTGGAGAAAGTGAGGACTGCAAATGCTGGAGATCAGAGCTGAAAAATGTGTTGCTGGAAAAGTGCAGCAGGTCAGGCAGCATCAAAGGAGCAGGAGAATCGACGTTTCGGGCATAAGCCCTTCTTCAGGAATGAGGAGCGTGTGCCAAGCAGGCTAAGATAAAAGGTAGGGAGGAGGGACTTGGGGGAGGGGCGTTGGGAGTGCGATAGGTGGAAGGAGGTTAAGGTGAGGGTGATAGGCCGGAGAGGGGGTGGGGGTGTAGAGGTTGGGAAGAAGATTGCAGGTTGGGAAGAAGATTGCAGGTCAAGAAGTCTGAGGGTTGGGACTGAGATAAGATGGGGGGAGGGGAAATGAGGAAGCTGGAGAAATCTGCATTCATCCCTTATGGTTGGAGGGTTCCTAGGCGGAAGATGAGACGCTCTTCCTCCAGGTATCGTGTTGCCATGGTCTGGCGATGGAGGCGGCCAAGGACCTGCATGTCCTTGGCGGAGTAGGGGGGGGGGGGGGGGAGTTAAAGTGTTCAGCCACAGGGCGGTTGGGTTGGTTGGTGCGGGTGTCCCAGAGGTGTTCTCTGAAACATTCCGCAAGTAGGCGGCCTGTCTCCCCAATGTAGAGGAGGCTACATCGAGTGCACGGATGCAGTAAATGATTCTTTCAATACGGAGGCTAGTAGGCAAAATGGGGGAGCGGGGAGACTCACTTTGGTTCTGGGAGGGAGAGGAAGGATAAGGGTAGAAGTAAGGGAAATGGATCAGACATTATTGAGGCTCCTGCAACTCACAATAGGTGAGAAATCATCAGTTGAGAAAAAGGAAGACATGTCAAAAGCACCATTGTGGAAGGTAGCATTACCAGAACAGATATGACAGAGACAGAAAAACTGAAAGCATAGAATGGAGATCTTACAGAAAACAGGTGGTGTTGTTGAAATAGTTGTGGAAGTCGTTGAGTTTGTAAAGAAAAGGAAGAGTCAAAGATTGATCATGTGAAAATGAGGGAAACTGTAAGTAACTGACAAATTTTCCAATTCTACCAATACAATCATTGACTTACTGGAAAAACTCTAGTGGAAGGGGTGTCCAAGCTGGCCTAGAACAAAGAATGTATCACATAACGTGCAAAAAGACAGGCATTTCTGCACGTACCCACAGCCACACCACTTATTTGATGGAGTGAGAAATGTTAAGGGTGAAATTGTTTGATAATAGAATAAACTCAGCCAAGTGGAATTAATGGATTAGGATTGTTTAGGCCTGCATACAGTGGAGAAATGGAGAGCTCGCAGACAACCATGATAGGTGATGAAGAGATTTTTTTTGTCCATAGTGATGAGATAGTTGCTAGGGCCAGGAAACTAAATATTGCTGAAACAATATGGCACATCAGAAGAATCACAAATACAGGTGGGAAGAAACTAGACAAGAAGAGAAAAACAGAGTTAAGATAGGAAAAAGTAATCTCAGTGAGCAGGAACAGGGTGATATAATAGGTCTGTCAGTGCAATTCAGTTTCCAGACTTTAGGAAGAAAGTAGAAATGGGATACATGTGGATGAGGGACTATAATGTGGAAAGCTATGGAAGGAAGACCTCCAGAGGAGATGTGGTCATTGACAGTCTGAGAAATAATGGCTTGAAGTTCAGTGATGGATTGTGGTCAGAGAGAGATAGGAAAAAGTGTCTGAGAGTTGATGCTCAGTCTTTGCAAGTTTGAGATCAGTATGTCAGATGATAACTGCACCACCCTTATCAGTAGGTTTAATAACAAAGTCAGGATTATACCTGAGAGAACATAGTACAGCAAGGTGAGATGGAGACAGGTTAGAGTGGACGAGGTGAGCAGGGAAATTAAATTTGCCAATATCAAGTTGACAGTTCTCAATGAACAGATCAAGAGCAGTAAAGGCAAAAATCTAGCGATACTTTTCAACTTTTGCAGTATTTGATTTTGTAATACAATAATGAACTCGCATTAACATACATCTGTCAAAACCTCAAAGCATGTTCCAGCAAATGAATCAGTTTGAAGTGCTGTCAGTTTTTACCACATTGAATGCCAGCTACAGTGAGATTCCAAACCTGGGCAGACAATGAATGGAAGCCCAGGGGCATAGTACAGCAACTATACCATGGACTACAAGTGAAACAGAACACCTCAAGCAAACTGAATTAAATACTGTTCTAAAGCAAATCTACCTGGCCAAAACACAAATATACCCCAAAAGGGTTTTCATTCAATCTAAATACAACAATAATATGTAAGATTCATTTTCACAGACGTACAATTCTAGCATGACCAAGGTAGTTAACACTGAGTTGTGTAAATCACACTACACTGACTTGAAAACAGCTCCAGGTTGTTTTAATTAGTTACTTGGAAATGGTCATATTGGACCATTGGAGAGCAAGAAGACATGGAATTAAAACACATTTGCATTTAAAATGTTAAACAAATGGAAGCTGTTTTAAAGAAATGGCTCAGGGCTGTACTGCTGCTATGTATTACAACACCCTACAAATCACACAGGACTTCAGTAGCCATAACATTTCCACAATATTCACATGTGAAGCAAAATCCAGTTCCTTGTTGAGTATATCCATTTTCCAATCTAGTTTGTTGTCATTTAATGGCCCATGTATGGATTGTTTATGATCCCATTGAGGACCATTAATGTTTAAAAAATGAATGCAAACACCCAACAATTATGCCACAAAAATTAGTGTCTTTTAATTAAAATGACAACATAATTGTTTCTATAAAGCAGAATTAAACGAAGCAAGCATCCCTAACATAATACAATAGCTTATGAGGATTTAGACTATATGTGCAGTTTTACATTTATTTCCCCAATAGTTCACAAACCTTAAAAGTTCTTGAAAAATCATTGACTTTTCCTATGACCAAAGGAAAAGGTATGCCACAGCCCTCTATAATTTATTTTAACTCTCCTTAATATTTCAGAAATTCTGTAAGGTACAAATTGTAACGGGACACTTCCATTAACATTTGGTAAAATAATCCAATCCCCTTCGAGCAGTAAGCTAGACCAAATCTTCCAACTGAATTTCCCTTAAAATACAGACCTAACTTGTTTGTTTCTGTCAGCAAATATGCACAAATAAATTAAACAAATGAAGCTTCAAACCAAGGCTCCATATTAAATCACTACCTCTACGCAATATAGCTTACGTTGGAATCACCCAAATAAGAATGCACATGAATTATCCTTCCTTCAACACAACATTTTGATTCTGAAACTTGTAAAATTAATTTATACTTCTACTAGAGTTTCCTGACTCTTTCACCAGACTTCCTGGCTTCATTGTAACTTTAGAAAGGGATCGTTCATGGTTCATGGCTTTTATTATTATGACCTCTGACCTTTCAAAACAAAAAAAAGTTAATTTTTAAGTATAACAAACATAAGCTAGCTTGAGTTGCACTTACATCAGAAAGCTTATTTGTTTCTGTATTTGCTTCCATTTATTTAGAGTTAACTTTAGTTCCCAATATTGAAAATTATATTCTAAACCACATAAACCATGAACTAAATTTTCACAAAATTTGAAATAAAGTCCCATATTAAAATACAGCCCAACCTTAGATGAGAAGATTTAAGAGAGGCAGCACTATTATTTAGCATAATTAAGGTACAGATAAATCTAAGAATCTACAATGGAGGAGGTGACTCATTGACAAACAACCATGTAGTGTTGCAACTTATTACTCCTTGATCTCCATGTATTTTGGTGGATTATCTTGAAATATATGAGCAAAATAGTTGCCATCAGCTGTTTTAATCACATCTCTAACCCAACAATATGATGTGATTGATTACATAGTATGCAACTGCTCAATTACTGAAAAAATCCATGCCTGAATGCAGCAAGACCTCAATAACATTCAGGTTTGCACTGTTTTATAACAAATACCATTTCCCATCACTCAAGTTCCAAGCAATAACCATCTCCAACAAAAGACAATCCAGTGAATTCCCCTTGACGTTCAATGGTATTATCTTTACTGAAGTTCCAATATCAATATTTTGGGTGGGGTGAGGCTGGTAAAAGAGAAGGATAGTGGTGATAGGATTGCCACTGACCAGAAACATAACTAGATCAGCCTATAAATAGTGTGGCTATATCGGCACGTCAGAGACTGGTAATTCTTCAATGAAGAACACCTCAATTTCTCATCTGACTCTTCAAAGGCTGTCTATCATCTACAAGGACTTGAAAGATTAACTCTGCTTTCTCTCCACATACACAGCCCAACCTGCTGAGTTTCTCCAGCAATTTCTGTTTCAGATTTCCAGCATATACGTTCCAGTTCTATGTTTTATTACGCTGAAAATCTATTGCAGTTTGGAAAGTTAGCATTGTATAATCAGGCATAAGTTTCCCTGTAGAAGGTCAATACAACATTGTATATAAGAGTAGGAGAAGGAAAGAACAAACAAGGAAGTGAAATTTTCGGGAGAAAGAAAGCAAACAGAGAACTTGCTTTGCTTTGGCACTTTCCCAATCATTGTGTCCCCAAATGTTTCATAGCAGTTTAAGATTTTTATTTTTATTCAAAATTCAAAGAATATTTTTATTTAAAAGTAACCATTGTCACACCATGAACTGCTGCTATCAGTTTATGAGTAGTAGTTGTTACAAAGCCACTTCACCTTTAATATTTCTTTAAAGCACTGTGGAAAAATGGGCTTATTTCAAATTTTGTGAAAGTACCTGGACTGGTTTCTTTAAATGATATCGTTGAAAGGCTAATGTGGACATGTGAGTTTTTTTAAAAACAAGGCTTCCTTGAAGTCACTTTACTGGTGACAGTGGTTTGCTTTGCTGTATCCCCTGCAGGTGGTTTTGAACAGTGACTGGTTGGATAGTGCTTTGATACCTGAAATTGGTCAGAGACAAGAACCTGCAAGGAAATGGTGCCCAGTTGATCCCTTCTATTTCTGAAAGAATCCTTTTGTTGAGTCCAGGGTGAAACTAATTCATGCTTCTTTAAGAGTATTTAGAGAAACTTCTCAACATTGTAATTCCTGAGCTAACTAGTTTTGAAAGATTCCAAACAACTATGCATTGATAGTGACTTGACGGCATTTGCTAGAACATCACAGCAAGAAACTTCAGATTTTTATAAACCTTACCTTTTTTTGTTTCAAGAGCCAGCCATTAGCCAAAGTTATTTTGTTGCACGTTGTTTTGCGGAGAAATCCAATTTTTCCTGAAGTTCATACTTGTGTTTGTGCATGTACTGTGGGGATATTTTGAGGGATGACATATGCACTTCTATATTACTATATGAACCAATTATTGTATCTTTATTGAATTGATCTGATTTGATAATAAACCAAATTATGTTTGTTAATAAACTTGGTTGATAAATCCTAATAAGATATATAATTGGTGATCTTGTTAACTGGGAAAAATGTATTTAATTTATGTAAAAGGATTAGAGTGACAGTGTGCTTGGTCATAGTTTGAGATAAATGACAAATTAACCTGCTAAAGAAAGGCATGCATTTATATACCATTCACAATCTCAGGACTTCCCAAAGTATTTTACAGATAATGCAGTATGTTTGAAGTGGTGTCACTGTTGAAATTTAGGAAAAAGCAACAGCCAATTTGTGCCATGCAAGGTTCCACAACCAACAATGTAATGACGACCAGATAATCTATTTTAATGAGAATAATTACAGACATTAGCTAGGCCACTTCTGGATTAGTGTGTTCAATTCTGGTGTCCCTGATATAGGAATGACGTTGTGCAAGTTGAAAGTGTTCAGAAAAGATTTACAAGGATGTTTCCAGGCTTAGAAGGCTTGTGCTACTGGGAGAGGCAGAATAGGCTGGGGCTATTTTCTCTGGAGCATCAGAGGATGTGGGGTGACCTTATAGAGGTTTATAAAATCATGAAGGGCATGGATAGGATAAATAGACAAGGTCATCCTCATGGTAGATGAGTCCATAATTATAAGGCATAGGTTTAAGGTGAGGGGCAAAGATTTAAGAAGGACTAATGGGGCAGCTTTTTCACACAGCAGGTGGTGTGTTAATGGAATGAACTGCCAGAGGAAGTGGTGGAGGCTGGTACAATTACAATGTTTAAAAGGCACCTGGTTGGATGTATGAATAGGAAGGGTTTAGAGGGATATGGGCCAAATGCTGGCAAATGGGACTAGATTAATTTAGGATATCTAGTCTGCATGGAAGAGTTGGACCAAAGGGTCTGTTTCCATGCTGTCCATCTCTATGACTCTAATTGAGGGTAAATATTAGTGAGGATAGTAGAGTTACTCCATGGAGCTCCTTCAAATTAAACTTACAGAATTTATTTAAACAAGAAAATGCCATGAAATCATTTATATTCATCTGCGAGGGCAGACTGACTTTGCACCAAATATTTAGCGCTGTAGCACTCTCTCACTATTACATAAAGTAACATGCAGTAATTCACATAAAAATTGCATATCAAAAGAAACATTAAAACAAAAGTAAAAGAAAAATATATTTATCCTTGCATCCAGGGACAAATGTGCACACGAAAAAATATTTTTTAAAGAACATTTCCTTATAAGCAGTATACTTAATACCTGAACTTGTGTTTTGTTAATGGTTTCAACACACTTGCCTTGAACTTCTGACTTTCCCCTCACTTAAAACCTTCAGTCTGGTGTATAATAAAACAAATGACATGTAAGAAGTTGTCATTCACTGACAGATGCCAAGACCATTAATCAGCACAGTTTTCTTTTAGGATAGGACATCAATCATGTAAACATTTGGAAAAAAAAATTCAGAAGCAATTGGTGAAATAAAGTGTCAGGTGCTGAGCAGAGTTTAGAGAAAGATGCCCTGTCAGATCCAGAAGTGACAGAAAATATACTTCTTGCCAAGAGGTTTTGGATCTTCTTAGTCTGAGACACAATATGTCACCTGGTCAGTTTATTTGAGAAATATGAAGTTATCATATGCAATTTTATGCATGCTGTGTACACTAGAGTACTCCAGCCTTCTCAGGTGAAGGTTAAGATTGGGTCAGAAGTTTAAAATACTGCTAAGTGTAATATATATTTCCCTTTACAATGATATTTTTGTCATTTCCTCACTGTACTCCACACTACCACCATGTTACATAAAGTAAAATCATCTTTGGAGTTATTACTAAACCTCAGTTAGAGCAGTTAGACACAACAAAACATTGCACATGCTGGGATATGTTGAAATAGTTGTAAATACATACACTGACTTGTGAATTTGTCATTATTAATTACCTCTTGTTCAGAATTTCATTTTTCAGTAATTTTTCCCTAAAGAAGATTAACAGTTGATTGTGATTTTTGATTTAAGAACTAGTTTACAAATGCTGATATTTCTGAATCCATCAATCTATTTAGAAATACGTGCAGTAGAATCCAAACATTTCAGTGAGCTGCAGATTGGATGTGATCCAGTGGAGCAGGTTTGCGGGGCTGAATGGTCTCTTTCTGTTCCTCTAAGACTTGGGTTTGAACTGCTTGGGGTGTCTGGCAATAGTAGCACCAGCTCAGGTTTTTAGGACAAAAGAAGGCATAAGAAAAATGTATAGAAGCTGAAGGAAAATGAAACAAGCCGATAGATTTAGGAGCTTTTAAATTAAGATAGTGTTAGTATGTTTAACAAAAATCAACTTACATTTGAAAAATGCATTTGAACTGATGAGTATTTAAAATAATACACAGAACCACATAAGACAGACATAAGAAATACCAAGACAGCTGAACCTTTGTCAAAGAGATAAGATTTAAGGACCACCTTAGGACGAAGAGAAAGGCACAAGTAAGTTTAGGGACAGAAGTTCATAGATATAAGCATCATCAGCAAGCAGTGCTAGAGTAATTAAAATCAGAGGTGGGAAAATACTAGAATTAGAGGAGCGCAAACATTTTGGAGGAAGAAGTTACAGAGATAGGGAGTGTGGAGCCATGCGGGAACTACAGTACAGATCTACAGATTCTTAGGTACAAAGAGGCAACCTTTAAAGCTTAGATCGAGGGCACTTGAGGATCTGAAATGTTGGTTTTCTGATCTGTTGTCATAATACCACTCAAATGCACAGAGGGGGTGACAACCTTGTGGCATTATCACTGAACTGTTAAATCCAGAGATCCAGATAATGTTGGGACTAACAACATAGGCAAGGGTAGGATGGAGGACCTGTTTGGGCATTATCAAGCACTTGGAATGAAATTAAGGAACAGGTGTTCAAGGGTCATAATCTCTGGATTACTGCCCGAGCCACCTGCAAATTGGCTTAAGGACAAGAAAATTAGGGAAGTAAACACGTGGCTAAGGGAATGGTACGGGAAAGAGGGGTTCCATTTCATGGGGCATTGGCATCAGTTTTGGAACTGGGGGGATCTGTACCGATGGGACGGTCTCCACCTGAACCGGTCTAGAACCAGTGTTCCAGCAAAAAGGATAAATTGAGCAGTCATTAGGACTTTAAACTTGTGAGTCGGGGGAAGGGAAAGGGAAAGCAACAGAAAGTATGGTGACAAATGAAAAGGCTAGCAGCAGGTTAGCATGTATGCAGGAGGGTTTAAGTTCAAGACAGACTATGAAAGAAGCAAAAAGAAAGGATAACTCAGGAGATATTAGCGATGTTGTGAATCATGACGGTAAGAAAGCTAGCAGAAAGGCACTTTGCCTGAATGCTCATAGCATTCATAAAAAGGTTGATGAGTTAACGGCACAAATCATCGTGAATGAATATGGTCTGGGAGCCATGGTTGCAGAATGGTTATGACTGGGAATTAAAGATTCAGGGGTACCAGACTATTCAGAAGGATAGACAGGAATGCAAGGGAGGTGCTGTGCTCTGATATTCAAGAATGACATCAGGGCGGTGCTGAGAGATGATATAGGTTCTATGGAGCATGAGGTCAAATCCATTTGGGTGGAAATTAGGAATTCCAAAAAGAAAAAGTCACTGATAGGCGTAGTCTATAGGCTACCAAATAATAACATCATATTAGGCCAGGCAATAAACAAGGAAATAACTAATGCCTGCAAAAATGGTACGGCTATCATCATGGGGGATTTTAATCTGCAAGTAGATTGGTCGAACCAGCTCAGTCAGGGTAGCCTTGAGGAGGAGTTCATGGAGTGTATCCATGATAGGTTTCTTGAACAGCATGTAATGGAACCGATGAGGGAGCAAGCTATCCTAGATCTGGTCGTTTGTAATGAGACAGGAATAATTAATGATCTCATAGCGAAGGATCCTCTTGGAAGGAGTGATCACAGTATGGTTCAATTTAAAATAAAGCTGGATAGTGTGAAGATAAAATCCAGTACTAGGGTCCTGTGCTTGAATAAGGGGGAGCTATGATAGAATGAGAGAGATCCTGGATAAAGTAGACAGGAAACAGACACTTTATGGTGCAACAGTTGACGAGCAGTGGAGGACCTTCAAAGAAATTTTTCAAAGTGCTCAGTAAAGTATATTCCGGCGAGAAGGAAGGACTGTAAGAGGAGAGGTAATCTGCCATGGGAGTCCAAGCAAATAAGGCAGGCTATCAAGCGAAAGAGAAGGCATACAAAGTGGCCAAAAACAACAGAAATCTAGAAGATTGGAAAAACTTTAAAGGTCAATAGAAAGCGATACAAAGAGCTATAAACAAAAATAAGATAGAGTATGAGAAAAAAAACTAGCACAGAATATAAAGACAGATATCAATATATAAAACAAAGAAGAGTGGCTAAAGTAAATGTTGGTCCTTTAGAGGATGAAATGGGACAGTCAGTTATGAGATATGATGAAATGGCTGAGGCATTCAACAGGTACTTTGCATCTGACTTCACAGAAGAGGAGACTAATAGCATGCCACTAAGTGACAAAGAGACAAAGGTATGGGAGGACCTGGAAACAATTAATATTATGGAAGAGTTAGTGTTGGGTAAGCTATCAAAGCTAAGGATAGATAAGTCTCCTGGCCCTGATGGAATGCATCCCAGGGTGCTAAAAGAGGTAGTGGGAGAAATAGCAGGTGGACTGGCGGTAATTTTCCAAAATTCGCTGGTCTCTGGGACAGTCCCAGCAGATTGGAAAATAGCAAATGTGACGCCACCGTTTAAAAAGGGAGGTAGACAAAAGATGGGGATTTATAGATCAGTGACCTTAACCTGTATAGTGGGGAAGATGCTGGAGTCTAAAGTCAAGGAAGAAATAGCAGGGATTCTCGAAATAAATTGCCCCAATTTACAGTTGCAACATGGGTTCATGAAGGGCAGGAGAAAGTGAGGACTGCAGATGCTGGTGATCAGAGCTGAAAATGTGTAGCTGGAAAAGCGCAGCAGGTCAGGCAGCATCCAAGGAACAGGAGAATCGACGTTTCGGGCATAATTCCTGAAGAAGGGCTTATGCCCAAAACGTCGATTCTCCTGTTCCTTGGATGCCTGACCTGCTGTGCTTTTCCAGCAACACATTTTCAGCTTCATGAAGGGCAGGTCATACTTCACCAATCTTTTGGAATTCTATGAAGACATTTCAAGCAAGGTAGACAACGGGAACCCAGTGGATATGGTGTACCTAGATTTCTAAAAGGCCTTTGACAAGGTGCCACATATGAGGCTGCTGCATAAGATAAGGATGCATGGTGTTAGGAGTAAAGTATTAGTGTGGATGGAGAATTGGTTGACTGACAAGAAGCAAAGAATGGGGATAAATGAGTGCTATTCTGCTTGGCAATCAGTGACTAGTGTGTTTCAATGATCGGTGCTGGGACCACAATTATTCACAATTTATATAGATGATTTGGGGTTGGGGACCATGTGTACGGTGTCAAAATTTGTAGATGACACTAAGATGAGTGGCAGAGCAAAGTGTGCAGAGAACTGTGAAACTTTACAGAGGAACATATAGACATTGAGTGAGTGTGCAAAGGTCTGGCAGATAGAATACAATGTTAGTAACTGTGAAGTCATACATTTTGGTAGGAATAACAGCAAAGTAGATTATTACTTGAATGGTAAAAACTTTCAGCATGCTGATTTGCAGACGGACCTGGGAGTCCTTGTGCATGGATCGCAGAAGGTTGGTCTGCAGGTACAAGTAATTAGGAAGGCAAATGGAATTTTGTCCTTCCTTGCTAAAGGGGTTGAGTTTAAAAGCAGGGAGGTTATGTTGCAGCTGTACAAGGTGCTGGTGAGGCCACACCTGGAGTACTGTGAGCAGTTTGGTCTCCTGGCACAGGAGGGGGTGCACAGGAGGTTCACCAGGTTGATTCTGGAGTTGAGAGGGTTGGCTTATGAGGAGAGCCTGACTAGATTGGGATTATATTCATTGGAATTCAGAAGAATGAGGGGGGATCTTATTGAAATTATTAAGAGAATCGATAAACTAGAAATAGATAGAACGTTTCCACTGGTACGTGAGACTGGGACAAGAAGGCATAGCCTCAAGATTAGAGGAAGCAGGTTTAGAACTGAACTGAGAAGGAACTTCTTCAGCCAGAGGGTTGTTAATCCATGGAATTCCTTGCCCAGGTAAGTAGTTGGCGCTATTTCAGTAAACACTTTTAAAGCTAAGGTAGATAATTTCTTTATTTTTTAATAAAAGTAGGGGATATGATGAAAACACTGGGAAGTGGAGCTGAGTCCACGAACAGATTAGCCATGATCATATTGAGTGGTGGAGCAGGCTCAAAGGGCCAGGCAGCCTATTCCTGCTCCTAGTTCTTATGTTCAATGTTCTAGGGATCTGTGTTCAAATCCCACCATGGTGGAAATTAAATTGAATTTAAAAAAAAAATCTGGAATCAAGATCACCATGAATCCTTTGCCAATTGTGAGAAAAATGCATCTGATTCACTTATCCTTTAGGAAAGGAAACTGCCACCCTTGCCAGGTATGTGACTCCAGTCTCACAGTAATATGGGTGACTTTTAACTGGTAAGGGAATTAGAGATGGGCAATAAATGCTGGCCGAGCCAGCGACCTCCCCCATTCCATGAATGAATTAAAAAATATATAAAACTGTGGTGTTACATCACAAAACATTCATGGGCTATAACTTTGGCTTGTGATAGTTTTTCTGTATTTCAGAACAAAGGAAACAGGATATTGTGTAAAGTTGAGGGAACAACTCAGTTTCCTTTTGCATTGGGAAACTTCCTACTTTCAAGAGTGTGGGACTGGATTCTTGCACTGAGTAAAGTACCAAAGTGAGTGAGCTAAATGGAACTGTTTGAACTTACTCTTCCTGGATTCAAGTAGGCAACTCACAAGTGATTTTATAAAAGGCCATGTAACGGAAAGGCAGGTGTATCACAAGGAATAGAGCATTAAAAAAAATCCTGCAAACATCAAATCTAGTAAGAAAATAAAATTAAATGTTTGAAAGATTTACATTTACTCCAATTAAGCAGCTGGTTAATGCTCATATCCTTACACTGATGGCCAGAACCTATTGTTCCAAATACTTGCAGATGCTAATTTTAACACCCCAACAGACATTAAGTTATATCTGGCCTACCAGTTGAAATTTGGTAGTTTTACTTGACCTCATTCATGCTGCAAGATATTGGTAGTAAATGTTATGCAAGTTGCACTCGTAATTCTATAATTTTAAAATAATGCGGTTTCTCAGTTCATAACCCCAAATATTCTTATCAGTGTGATTTTCTTGATTGAAGTTTTAAAATATGTTAACTTTTGAACTGATCAATATATTTGATCTTAGAAGGTAAATATGATGACTTGATTTGTCCAGCCCTTAATGACTATTTAAACAGCCTCTCCCAACAAAACACTTGCCTGGAATGCTGCAAACCACATCAGCCAATCAAGACGATAATGGTATGGAGTAATAATACATGGTCTCCGCTTCAAATCACCAGGTTTACATTTGAACTCATATTCCTCCCACAAGGCACTTGGGTCATTCGGATCCTGACTCATTGTTCCTTGAATTATGACCTCAGTCCGTTCCTTTGTAATACTATAGGTAAATAGAAACAAAATAGAAACATTACACTGAATGATTAAAAGATTTTTCCCCACCTCTATTGTCTGAGTACAAAGATTGGAAAAACAATCGTTGCCCTGCACCAGCCTCCTCCCATCCCATTTCATATAATTGTATCCATCATGTGTTTACCTGACGCCAAATGAGTAGGCGGCATGGTGGCACAGTGGTTAGCACTGCTGCCTCACAGCGCCAGAGACCCGGGTTCAATTCCCGCCTCAGGCGACTGACTGTGTGGAGTTTGCACGTTCTCCCCATGTCTGCGTGGGTTTCGTCCGGGTGCTCCGGTTTCCTCCCACAGTCCAAAGATGTGCAGGGTCAGGTGAATTGGCCATGCTAAATTGCCCGTAATGTTAGGTAAGGGGTAAATGTAGGGGTATGGGTGGGTTGCGCTTCGGCGGGGCGGTGTGGACTTGTTGGGCCGAAGGGCCTGTTTCCACACTGTAAGTAATCTAATCTAATCAAATTCTTAAATTACTTAGTTGTTTGTCCATCAAAAACTAATTACATCATCTTGCAAAGTGGCACTTAGCCGCCTAAAACAGGATTAATTTCAAATCCTAGATAAACAATTTCTATCAGAGTAGTGATGGCAGTCCTGCAATTGTTCTCAACGTCCAGGGGAAGAAAATATCAGCTAATGTTTCTACACCTGCTTACCATTCAGTAACTCCAAGGGGTGTATTAGGTTTATCTATTTGATATTTCCTTCCTCACTACTTGTTGAAATGGCTTGAACACCCACATATATACCCTGGTCTAGTGGTTATGTTACTGGACTGGAAAACAATGTTCTAGGCTCATAACTAGAGAATGTGAATTTCAATTGTAAAATGGGAGTGTGAGAATCTCTATCTGTTTAAAAAGAAAAATCTGGTAACGGAAACATGCAACTGGTAAAATGTCATAAAAACTCAACACTGGCTTCAGTAGCATTATTTTAGGGAAGGAAATCCTTACTCAGTCTGGCCTGTATGTGATTCCAGTCCCAGACAAGCATTGTTGACTCTCAACTTTTGAATAATCTGGCCTCACAAATCACTCATTTCCTTCAAAACTGTTTACGTTGCAACAATACTACATTGCCAGGCCAAACAGGGTTAGGTGATATATGCGCGCCTTTTACCCCAACAACCACCTTATGGACACTTAAACCACAGAGAAGATTCACCATCACCCCCACTTTAAACCTCCTTTTTAAGCTAGCCTAATTGTAGCCAGCTTAGTTTAAACCAACCTCCATGTTTGCCTGATGCAATTATCTTTAGTTGGTGTATCTTTCTGAGACTCGTGTAGAATATCCTCCTCTCCGGCATCTCAAAAGTTCATTGTTTCTAGAGCTTTTCTCTTACTGACCTCTACAGCTGTTGGGGTGTATTTTCTTCTCCCCTAGCTGTTTTAGATATAGTTACACTAACATTTGCTGTTGTAGCCCTTTTCTCTCAGATAATACTTGCTTACTTAGGCGAGGGGGCTGTCTAGTGGTATTATCACCGGACTGTTAATCCAGAGACCTAGATAACATTCTGGGGAATTGGGTTCAAATCCTGCCACAGCAGATGGTGGAATTTGAATACAATAAAAATGTGGAATTAAGAATCTAATGATGACCATGAAACCACTGTCAATTTCAGAAAAAAACGTCTGTTCATTAATGTACTTACGGGGAAGTAATGTACCTTATCTGGATTGTATGCGACTAGACCCACAGCAACGTGGGATGGGCATGTAGGCAAAACACATCTTCAGACATCCTGACATTACTCTCAGAACACATCTAAAATGAAACTAAAAACTACGCCCTCAAATTCTCAAACAATAATAATAGATACTGTTTTTTTATCACAATAACAATGTCTAAAGCTTTCTAACTTTGCATAGCTGAAGAATCACTTTCATGCTTAATTAAGTAAAGTATTTATGCATTCCCTTTATCTCCCTGGATAAAAATTCTAGGTTGGTCAAGCCACTCCCTTTATGCTGGTGCTCGCTAACCATGCCATTTAAACAGATTACCAGTTTTCCATTGTAGACAGCCAATAAGCATGAAAATATTTGCCTGATTGCAGCGTTCTGGGCTGGAAAGGGTTAACATTATTCGTGGCGTACAAAGTGCTCCTGTAGTCAGATGCCTCACCTCATTAATGTATGAAATATGGAGTTCGCTCTAAATCTGAATTACTGATAGGCAACACTTAGTAAATCAAAGTTGTTGGACAGTTTTTAAAAGGAGCAAGTTATTCGCATCATTTAAATTGTGTAAATTCAGCATCTGTCATAAATTTCACTTCACTTATTGTGGAGATGATATTTTAGAGAACTTAGCTTTCAATTATACATCATTATTTACCATAATCAAACTGGTCAAGGGGTCTCTCTGCTGTGCATTTCTGGACTCAAAACTTATGCTGTGCAATGAATTGCACAAAGCTTCAAATTGCCTCTAGAATCTTGATCGATGGTGCTAACAGTAAATTAATTTGGTGGTACCTCTAACAGAGTGCTTCTGACCATATGATGACAACTGCCTGAAATTGCCTCCACAGGAATAACCTTGTGGTGATTAGTTTGCATATAACTACAAAGGTTAACACTTTTCAGGCCTCACCAGTATTTTTAGAAACTAATCAAACATTCACACAACTATACAATACTGAAGAAGATCATTCAACTTGATATATCTACATCAGTTCCTTCTAAGAACTCTCCAATCTAATCCCATAAAACCCAAATGACTGCAATCTAGTCCACGACATGAAAATGTTCAATTGCCTTTTGAAAATGATGACATTTGAATCTACTGTTCTTTTAGATGCTGCATTCCACATTGCAAATTGACATAATATTTACACAAGGGAAAATGAATTAGATCATTGCTTGATTTGTGCCAAAATCATTATCAAATTGTAAATCTAACAACAGTAGAATTCACAGTGACATGCTTTAAAAAACATTACTTGATGAATAAGAACGTATTATGAGAAAGTCCAGTCAAGTCCAATTAATATCAATTCCTCTCCAAAGTTGCCAACAGAATTCTGCTATCTGCACAGGCTGCTCCATGGATCTCAGAAGATAATGACTTGACCTTTACTGCATAACAGCAGATGGTAAATGTAAAGAGCAAATATATTTCTATGGCTACAATGGGGTAAGTTCCCCCTTCATTCCCCATACAATTGAATGAATCATCTAGTTCACTTTTATCCCATTAAAATAAACGGAATGAAGATCAGGAAGTTTCTTCACTGAGAGATTGTTGCCAGACACTACAAGTCAGGGGAAACACCAATTGTGTCAAGTTGACGCATTAATAAAATAAGTTGTCTCATCAACTTTTAGTGAACTCTAGTTCAAGTAATAAAACAATGAAGGCGGTCGGTTTTCAGCCCATCGTGTCTTTGCCGACTCTTTGATCAAGATGGACAATATAGTAATTCTATATCCAACTCACCCTGCTCTTGACTCATAGTCCTGAAATTTATTTCATTCAGTTCTATTACTAAATCTTACCATTGAATCTGCTTTCATCCTTTCAAGTAATATATTTAGATCATGAAATTTGCTTTTACAGAATGTTTTATGTTGCCTCTACTTCTTTTCGACAATTATCTGAAATTTATGTCCTTTGGCCATCGGTCCTAGAGTTGTTCTTCAGAGACAAGAAGAGATTTGACAGTGATTTGTAAAAGCATGAGGGGACTGGACTGAGTAGATAGGGTGAGATTGCTCTCATTATTGGAAGGTTCAAGCATCAGTGGACATTGATATAAAGTGATTGGCAGAAGAACCAGATGCACTGTGAGGAAATGCTTTGTTATAAGTGAGTAATTAGGACCTGGAATCCGCAGCCTGACAGCATAATGGAGGCAGATCCAATTGCATCTTTCAAAACAGAATTGGATAATTCCACAAAGAGTAAAAGAAATGCATTTTCCTTAACATATGGGAGTGGGACCAGCCGAGAAACTATTCAATGATTCTACCCTGACAGCAGTTGCAATGCCAAAATCATTCATGATTTTGAACACTTCCAGTCTTTACTTCTCTGTACAAAAAAACAAAAGCTGCAGCTTCACTGGCCTTGCTAGTCAAGCTTCTGAAGCCAATTGTCAGATGATGAGCAGGCGTATTCATTGATAGGATTGAGAGGTAACACGGGCGAAATAAACTGGAAATGTCTAGTTCCCCTGGGTTGGAGGGCATAAATTTGGGTGTCATTGCAGCAGCACCAGGCCAGTCACCTAACCAACCCTGTCAAGGGTTTACCCGTCCCTGGGAAGATGTCAGGGGCTGCTTGCCTGTGGGCTAATCATCGGCAACTCAAAGGGCATGGGTGTTTTTGCATTACATAAGCAAGAGCTCAATCTATTCTGGTACATTGCCTTCCTTGAGGCATGATGATCCTGGCACAGCCCAGTCCACCCTGTCCCCAGCAAAATCCTGGGATTTATCTTTAAGTCCAGGTCTCCTCCATTTCTTTTTCAATGACAGACTACAGTCCCAGCAGATTGGTGGGGCTGGAAAGCTGCTGGCCACTTGAAAGACTACCAGCTCTTGGAGGGAGTATTTCCTTCCAGATGGTCGCACCTGCAGCCATCAAATGGCCTGATGGCCTTAAAATAACTGTGGACCACCCAGCTATGCAGAGGTGGATTCACCTTGACTTCTCGTCAACTGGACGAGGCCATTATTATGTGAAGAATTCCAAACGGAATAAATAAAGAACACTTTTTAATGTGTATTCATTCGCAGGACAAACCAGTAATGAGCAAACCAGGATAAAAAATAAATCAACTTTGATTCTATTTAATATAACTCCAGATGTCTCATAGAATTAGCAATGGCAGGTATAACTTAAATTCCAACTTATGACAAAATAATAAGATTACAATATTTGAAGATAAGGCAACTATTTCTGCTTCACACCTTCCAAAGGCACCGTAAGTGTTGACAATTCGAAGTGGATTAAAGGATGTGTTCATCATTTGTTTTGAGCTGAGCAGGTTTATAATCACTGGTAGACTGAGGTAAGCAATAAGAACCCCAAAGAATGCATTCAGCACTTGTCGAATGACGACACCTGAAGAAAGAGATATAGAACAAAATCATTTTAATACTTCATGTGGGCCACAAGTATGATTTCAGATCAGGGGTGAGGTTTGCAGGGAGAACAGGGTTATTTGGGGAAGATGAGTATTATTACAGGAACATTGTTCTTTCTTTTGGTTAACAATTCAAAGTACAATTCAATACATTTTCCTGTTTAGATTAGATTAGATTACAGTGTAGAAACAGGCCCTTCGGCCCAACAAGTTCACACCGACCCGCCGAAGCGAAACCCACCCATACCCCTACATTTACCCCTTACCTAACACTACGGGCAATTTAGTATGGCCAATTCACCTGACCCTGCACATCTTTGGACTGTGGGAGGAAACCGGAGCACCCGGAGGAAACCCACGCAGACACGGGGAGAACGTGCAAACTCCACACAGTCAGTCGCCTGAGGCGGGAATTGAACCCGGGTCTCTGGCGCTGTGAGGCAGCAGTGCTAACCACTGTGCCACCGTGCCGCCCACGCGGCACGGTGGCCGCGTTAGTAGTTGCATAACATAATTATAGTGGAGTTATTGAAGAAGTATTGTAGAAATCAATCTATATCAACTAGTCTACAATGACATGACATAAGGAAAACCCACTGGTGCAAAGCCTATGTCACCTTTGCCTCTCAAGTATACGGCACCGTGTTATGTTGAAATCAATCATTCCATGTTGGAAAATGAAAAGAAAAAGGAAAGGAAAAAAAAGACTAAAGTGCTTCACAGTTAATAATTCATTTTTTGAAATGAGATAATGGGTCAAGCATAACAGCAGATTTTTGTACACAAGCAGAAGGTCCCACAAGCAGGTTTATGATAATGATCAGCCATTTTGTTTTTGTAATGTTGATTGAGTCTGGGACACCGGGCAGAACTCCCTTGCTGAGTGGGTAGACATGGATTCGTTTACTTATTTCATCCAAGAGTGTGGAACTCCTTCAGTCTAAATGGAAAGCTCTCCCTCATTGGGACAATGAGGGGAAGAACAGAAGAAAGTCAATAACTTTATAATTTTTTTACTATCTGCGAGTAATACCATAGAGACACTGACAAGCTAACAGCCAGGTAAACTTTCCAATTCATTTCAAGTGCTGTTACATACAGAGAACATAACAACTATTCAGAGCCAATGGGAATACGATCCACAGGCATCCAACAGTAATCCTAATATCAGTGAAATAACTTTTCTAAATTTGTCTCCCTGTTATGCTCGCAGCCTTTAATAAGCTTTTTTAAGTCCTATGTCCTTGACCCAACTGATTTTGTTAATAATTGCTCCACTGAAGTGTCTCGTCACTTTTCACTTTGTAAAAGACATTATATAAATGAAAGCGGTTATTATAAGATCCCAACTTGCTACTGTGTGAAGAAAATAATGAACAGGTGAGAAAGACGAAATATGCTGGAATGAATCACTGCCCCATATGCGAGGTCATGTGTTTCACCTATAACCAGCTTGTGTTAGTAAAGGAGAATGGAACAATGGTAATGGCAGCTGACTGGGTCTGAAAAGCAGTAAGTGAATCTATAGTTCCCACACTGGATTCATCAACTCCTGAAAGATGCATGTGTGGACAAGAAAATCCCCATGACTCAAATATTCCCAACCCAAGGAACGTGCAGGATAATATTGAGAGAGCTCCCAAGATGTTTTCCGTTTAAAATCTGTGACTCAATTAAATGCATAAAGTTCAAAATAAATACTAACTTTCAGGACTTTAAGTAAATGGAATATTTTTTGTAAGTCTTAGTCCGCAACTCTTACCTCACAGACTTTGGCAATGTATCTTCGTATGAAGTCAGAGATATTACTATTCTAATCAGTCTAAAGATACAATTAAATTTACACGGTCAACTAGGCTTTCACTTATTCACTCCATTAGTTCTTATTTCTGGAGATGGTTGTTTACTGTAGCAAAGTTTTAGAAAGATTTTAAAGTACGTAGGTTTGCTCGCTGAGCTGGAAGGTTCATTTTCAGATGTTTCATCACCATACTAGGTAACATCTTCAGTGAGCCTCCGGATGAAGGACTGCTAATGATTCCTGCTTTCTATTTATATGTTTGGGTTTGTTTGGGTTGGTGATGTGATGATGTCATTTCCTGTTCTTTTTCTCAGGGGGTGGTAAACTGAGTCCAAGTCAA
This sequence comes from Chiloscyllium plagiosum, assembly GCF_037043375.1. NCBI lineage: Eukaryota > Metazoa > Chordata > Chondrichthyes > Orectolobiformes > Hemiscylliidae > Chiloscyllium > Chiloscyllium plagiosum. Next base: position 22,615,422 of record NW_028270158.1, on the reverse strand, counting down.
TGTGTTTGTTGATAGAGTTCCTGTTGATACCATTGAAAAATTTACTGCTAAGCTCCCAGGTGAAATTACATTCCAGATGTACTGGGGAAATACCATTGGGAAGAGGGTCTAAATGGTTACTGGGTATCACTCAGTGAAGAGCACATTCATGTCCTGAGTAAGAAGATCAAAGGTTTGAGCGTAAAATCTAAGCTAACATTCCAAAGCAGTGCCAAAAGATGCTGTACAAATGGAGATTCTACCTTTTTGGATGAGACATTGGACCAAGATCCTGTCTTCCCTTCCCATGGCATTATTTAAAGAGGAGCAGGGGAGACCTAACTGTGTCCTGAGTAATTCCTATCACTCAACCAAACCCATGACAGCAGAATACCTAATCAAGTATCTCATTGCCATTTGTGAAATCTTGCTATATTCACATTGGCTCCTGTTTACCCACATTACAACATTAACTTCACTTTAAGATACTTTATTGACCATAATCCACTTTGGGATACCCCTAGGACAGCATAAATGCAAGACTCTTATTCATTTCCTTTCACCCTTCTCAAAACAGTTCCTTCTCCTTTATCATGTTCTTCAGTTTTAATTCATTTTAAGGATTGTTCTTTCTTTTCCTTTTGTAGCACCTCCGACAAGCTTAGGCAAAGTAGACAAGGGTGACCCTCTCTGGGTGCCTTGTATTTGAAAGAATGCGAAAGCAACACCATATTGAGGACAGGGGAAATGATTTTTGATCAATGGTAATTTTGCTCTACGATCTGAAGGATATTAACTTGGATTCACTATTTTGAGCTGTAGTCTAATTCACGAAGATGCCACTTGTTTATTTTTTGTGCTGACTCATGGACATTTGGAATTCCTTGCAGCAGTTTCCTCAACTCAATCAACTCTAACTGCTTCATCAGTATCCTTTTCTCTGTCATAAAGTCAGGAGTGGAGATGTTTTCTATGACTCCTTATTATTTATTCTCATTCATAACTCTGCCCTACAGTCTAAGCAAGAACTGAATAGCAGTTCAGATCGCATCAACAATTTGTGGGAACACTGGCGAGTCATTTAAGTGTTTGGAAACCACCATTATGAACAAGAGAAAGTCAGTTGGGTCTTCGATATCATTAATGACACCCTCAGTATCTCGCAAATTCTTGAAAGTCATCACAGAGCAGAAGATTAAGTGGAATACACTGACTATAACAGTAGGACAGAGGAAGGGTATGCTGTAGAAAGTAGCTGATCTTCTCATCCCCCAAGCCCCATGCACCATGTAAAAGATGCAGTTCAGAATGTTAAGGAATGCTCACCACCTTCTGGATGAGTGCAGCCACAGTAACATTAAAGACGCTTTCTGCCATCCTGCTCATTCAGATGGCACCTAATCACTAAAATCCGCTCTCTGGATCAGGAGCTCCCCACAGCGACAGTATGCACTGCAACAGACTAAAGTTATTTAGACAGAATCTACCTGCCCCTGCAACCTCAACCTCTGGGAAAAAGAGAAGTACTGTACAAGCTCCATCAACTTCAGATTCCCTAAAGTCATCCACCATCCCACGTGCAAATATAGCACCACACTTAAATTATTCCTAGATCGGCATTCTGGGGGTTGTCTACATAATAAAACCATTGTCTAAACACCCTTGCACATCAGTATTTTCTCAGGGCTTCTATGAATGGGAAATAAATGCAGCAAGCCAGCATTAACACACATCCTGAGAACAAAGTAAAAAAAGCAGAACTTAGTGCTTGTGCTTCCAAGCAGTTAAAGGCCTTCTATGTTCAGAAACACCAGCAGGGTATGAGAGATTCTTAACAACACAAAACTGAGCTACTCAGTCCAACAGTTCCATCACAGCATCACATAAATCTCAACCTATTTCTCTTCATTTAATCTTATCAACATATGCTTTTGTTAATTTCTCTCACATGCTTACTCTACCTTTCCCTTAAAGGCACCCATGCTATTCTCAAGTAGTCCCAGTTTACCATTTGAACTATTCCCTGGATTAAAAAAAGTTTCCCTGAAATCCTTATTGGAAAAATTGGCGAATTCCTTATACGAATAACCCATAGTTCTGGTCACACCCACAATTTTGACACTTAATTCAATTTTCTATCCTTCTGTAACAAGACAGAAAATACAGCAATTTACTCTGGGTGGATTTTGTGTAGGTGGCTGCCTTAAATTTAGCTGCTGTGGATTTTATGCAACAATCATGAAGATATTGTTACATTATCTACAGTACAACAGATAAAAACCTTTGCAGATTTCCTCATATCACTCTGGCCTCACAGCCAAATATCCCAGTGATATTCAAGAGGAGTGGGGAGAAAACACTATCAGTGGTACAGCTTCTTGCCTTTTTCAAAGTCCTAATACCAAATTAAAACAGCATTCTTCACAAATTGGAATTTTAGTAACTATAAAATTACACTCAATGTAACCTGAAGCAAACCTGGCTTTTATTTCATTTCAATCCAAGGACATTAACATTTGGCGTCTGGTAAATTAACTTTTCCCAAAGCACAAGTGCCATAAAACGAGTATTTATTAAATGCACGTTCTTGATATATTGGTCATTACAGCAAAATAATGAGCCAAAGTGACAGCACGCAGCCGAGCGTTCAATTACTAGACTGGCATAGAGTACTCACTAAGTAATAACATTTACTTCAAGTGTACTGTTTAACAACACAGGTGTTAACACGTTGTTTTAATTGCACGTATACTGTGACACACGTGAGCAATTACAATTTCGAAAACAATCATGCAACAATATGAAAGCAAATGTGGTGACAATATAATATGGTTGTTATTCCTTAACGTAGCACGTTTTTTTTTTAGAAAGGAGTAAATTAAACTGAAAAACAACTTGGTACACAATTAGAGGAAAGCCCAAACTTTACCATGTAATCTATCTGATCTCATTGGGCTGACAGCAAGAACAATGCATTTTCAATCCAACAATGCTGGTCTAGAAAGTGGAAAAGCAGTCAGGATAGATACAGAATGCTCAGTAACCTATAACCTTATGCATGCATGAGAAAGAACAGGAAAGACAGACAAATGTCTGTGTACTTTGTGTGCATAACTAGTCAATTCCTTACATCTTGCCTCTGACATAAAGAATAGTTGCATTACTTGGAATGTACTTCATGGCACTTGTAACTACATCTCAGAAAGCATCAACTCTTCAGATAGATGAAGAAAAACAATCATATTTAGAATTATTTATCTAAATACTTTTAGTGCCTTTCAACTATTATTCACTTACCTAGTTGATACAACAGGTTGATAAATTGCAGCTAGTAAAGACCATTTTGCATTCTCTCTTCAACGAAGGCAAGAATGAAAGAATTGTAACTGTCTGAAATAATTGTACAGAGGTCGGTGTCCCATCACGAAGTCACCCTTTATTGACTAGTGCACAGTACAATGGCTGTGGCCAGCCTGCTCAGAGTCAGTCCTCAGCTGAGGAGATTCTAATCTGGTTATACATTTTGATGCATTCAACTTAAATACAGCTCATCCTTACCAAGCTTTGGCATAACAAGCTCTCCTGGTTACATTGGTCAGCCATGGACTTCCTGATTGGCCCAGGTTAACAACACAAACCAAGAACATTGTTGTGAATGAGGTCCACCTGATTCCAAACACTACACAATCCATCTGTTTTGTCTTAAATTCTCACTTCTGAAGATTGGGCCACAGACTTCCATAGGATTAGTCCACATTTATGGATGAAATACTGCAATAGTTTGGCACTGACCTCTTCACAGGAGGGCTGATCAGGAAGCTCCCCTACTCCGACCATCATCAGTGTACTGAAAGGATTTACAGGTGATAAGCAACCTGCTTTACTGTGTTATAGGAAGGATAGTATTAAGCTGGAGAAGGTTCCAAAGAGATTTACCAGGATGTTGCCAGGAATGGAGGGTTTGAGGTAATGGGAGAGGCTGGATAGGCTGGGATTTTTTACTGGAATGTAGGAGGTTGAGGGGTGACCTTATAGCAGTTTATTAAATCATGAGGGGTATAGATAAGGTGAATGGGCAGGTGTCTTTTCCCTATGTTTGGGGGAGTTAAACATATTAGAGGACATATTACCCATATTACCCTTATGCACTTTGCATGATATGATCTTCCTGTACTGCACGTAAAACAAAACTTTTTAATGTACCAAGTTACATGTGGCGATAATAAATCAAGTCAAATATTTTTAAGGTCAGAGGAAAAAGATTTAAAATAGACCTGAGGGGCAATTTTTTTTACACAAAGAATGGTTCATTCGTAGAATGAACTTCCAGAAGAAGCGGTGGATGTGGGTACAGTTACAACGGTTAAACGACATTTAGATAAGTACAGGAATAAGAAATGGTTGAAGGAATGTGGACCAAGTGCAGGCAGGTGGGACTAGTTAATTTGGGATTATGGTTGGCATGGACTGGTTGGACCAAAGTGTTTGTTTCTGTGCTGTATGACTTCAAGACTTCATGTTACAAATATGCATTTTGCAAGCAGGGTGGCACACTGGTTATCACTGCTGCCTCACAGTACCTGGGACCCAGGTTCAATTCTTAGTGATTGTCTGCATGGAGTTTGCAGGTTCTCCCCATGACAGTGTGGATTTCCGAGCGTTCTGGCTTCCTCCCAGGTTCAGTGCATTGGCCATGATAAAAATTGCCCGTGTAGTGACCAGAGATATGCAGGTTAGATGACTTAGCCATGGTAAAAACCCCATGCAGGCTAGGGTCTGAGCAGGATGCTCATCAGAGGGTTGGTGCAGACTTGATGGGCCAAATGGCCTCTTTCTGCATTGTAAGGATTCTATGAATCATTGACAATAAGTCCTGTTGTGGTGCATGAATATGGGGCTTGTGACCCAGATATAGGAATGCCAACACTGCACCACAGCTCTCGTCAGTTCATAGATTACTTTTGTTGTTGGCTAAAATTTGACAGAAACAATTCTCAAGCTGCTTTCATGGAGTTACTTGATTTAACTGAAAAAATGAGGTGCTTGTATTTATACAGGTCAGAGTAAACTGAAGAACATTTGATGAACAATTCAGATTCCAGACTTCCACCAAGATAAATAAATAGTAAAAATACTACAGCTATCAGGAAAGACCGAACAAGCAAAGATTTTTTTCTCTAGGTAGAGAAAGCTGCAGCAAGATCTAAAAAAGCTATTTAATAGAGTAAATACAGGGAAAATTTGGGGCAGTCCAAATGTGAAGGTCATAAATGTAAGACAGAAAGAAGACAAGATTATGTGGATAGCTAGACGAAGCAGGAGAAGGCTCACATGAAGCATAAATATTTACATATTTTGGCTGAATGGCTTGTTTCTGTGTCGCAACTTTGATGTAAGAGTGATTCATGAACAAATTTGGATATACATAAAGCAACTTGATTCAAAGTAGCTAATTCAATTTATAGTGATTTGGAATTCTTATCCATACTCATCCTTAAACTGTTCTTAAATTTAATTGTTACGCACAACTAACTGTAAAGTCAGTAAGTTGATTCTGCTAATGGAAGTGATGGCAGCATTAGTTTGACGTTTTGGGATCAAGGGAGACTGTGGAAAGGATACAAAACGTTTATTGCTTAACCATTCACCACAAAAGTAGAGTTCATGGAAAAGGCAATATGTCAAAAGCATGGGACAGGCTGTTAATCAAGATCACATACCATAATGAGTAGGTGGTTTATGACCCGCTGCCTCCTTAGCTTGAATCTTAGATACTTGATCTTTGACCCCCCCTTGTCGTGAGCTGAAGAAAAAGGCCAGATTGGAGTCGTCAAAGCAGGCAATACTTGGAACAATAGTCAACCAGTTCAAGAAGCTGAGATTCCCACTTATGATGAGTAAGACCTGTAGAGAAGGGAGAAAAAGCAGATTTACAGCTGCAATATACCAAGGAAGTGACACTGTAAAGGTCTTGTACACATAATGCAGTTTATCTTGTTGATATAGTGTTCAGTTATTATCAAATCACTTTATGCCATAGCCCATTTTTATAGCATTATGTCAAAACACCAAACCATTTTCTATTTCTTTTATATACTACATGTCAGTGTGTTTTGTAACATAATAGAACACAATTCCTGTCTTTTCTTTTTTACACTGTAACACTTCAACAAATTCAATGTGAAATGTAAACAACTTTTTTGGCTTGCCTGGTAGGAATTTCTATTTTCAAAAACAGAGCATTAAATTTCTCTTCAACAGTATGCACATACACTTGTAAAACCTTTATTGTCCTATTGTTTGCTGTCTTGCCAATTCAGACATTATTATAGTACTTCCATAATCCTTTCACACATATACCTTTAATTTACATTGTTGTCCTATAACTTTATTTATTGTAACTGCCACTTACATCCACACAATGGCTTTAACACATTTTACAGAGAGGGGAGAGTGGTGGTGAAAAAAGGCAAAAACTGAGCCATGAGATATGGAATGGCAACTGAAAATGGGCAACACAATGACAAGGCTCAATAGGTTTAATACTTTTAGTGAACAATCAATCTAGAAAGACAGCAGTAAAAGAGACATCACTGAAAATGTGCAGTAGAGAGTTGACTGGGCCCAGATGCATTGGTATGCAGACGGACCTAATTTTGAAGTCTAAGGCCAGCATAAAGCTAGTCTGCACATGAACAAGGAACAAGAGTAGGCCATTCTGCCCCTCAAGCCTGCTCTGACATTCAATAAGATCATGGCTGATCTGATTTTAACTGTAACTTTACATCCCTGCATACCCCCGATAGTCAAGAATCTATCTCTGCCTTAAAAATATTTAAAGTTTCTGTATGCACTGGCTTTGGAGGAGGCGAATTTCAAACAGACTTAACCCTCAGCGTCTCTTTTTCCTCATCTTCGTCATAAATGGGAGAACCATTATTTTTAATCTATGATCATTAGTTCCATTCTCCCTCAGGTGGAAACATTCTTCCTATATCCATCGAGTTAAATGCCCTCAAGATCTTATTTGTTTCAATTGAGTCACCACTGACTATTCTAAACTCCAGTGGATACAGGTCTAGCCAGTCCAGTCTTTCCTCATAAGGCAATACAGTCATTCCAGGCATTGGTTTAGTAAAGAATGTCTGAACTGCTTCCAAGCATTAGCATGTTTCAGTGAGTACAGTGGTCAGTACTGTACACAGTAAGCCAGATATGGTCTCACCAGTGCCCTATATAACTGAAACATAACCTCCCTACTCTTGTATTCAAATTCTCTCGCAAAAAACAAAACATTATATTATCTTTCCAGTTACTTGCTATACCTGCATACCAACCTTCTGTGCTTCATACAACAGGAGACCCATATGGACTCTGCATCTCAGAGCTTTGCAACCCCTCATAATTTAGATAATATGCTTCTTTTTCCTTATTTCTGCCAAAATGAACAATTTCACACTTACTCAAATTATACTCCATTTTCTAGATCTTTGCCTACTCAATCTATCTATATTCCTTTGTAGGTTCCAATGTCTTCTTCACAACTCACTTTCCAATCTATCTTTGTCATCCGCAAATTTAACAACCATACTTTCATCCAAATCATTTATATAAAATGTAATGAGTTGAGGCCCCAGTATCTAATCCCTGTGGCACACCAATTATAACACCCAGCCAGCCTGAAAAAGACCCATTTATTCCTTTCCTCTCTTCTTTCCATGCCAACATGTTACTGAAAACATTGTGTGTTTTTAATTTCTGCAATAATCTTTGTATAGTGCCTTATCCAATGTTTTCTGGAAACCTAAGTACAAGACATGTACTGGGTCCTATTTATCCACAGCACAAGTTACTTCTTCAGAAAATACCAGCAAATTAGTTAAATATGATTTCCCTTTGACAAAACTATGTTTGCTGTCCCTCATTACCTTGAACTAATCCAAGTTTTCTGCTACAACACCTTTAATAATACCTTCTAACAGTTACTCTCTTACAGATGTTAAGTTAACTGATGTGTAGTTTCCTGCTCTCTCCCTCATTTCCCTTAAATATAGGAGTTACATTAGCTAATTTCCAACCAAACCTTTCCAGAAATCCAATGAGTTTTTAAAAAAATAGACGAATGCAACAACTATCTCACTAGCTACTTCTTTTAAGACCCCAGGATGAAATCCATCAGGGCCTGGAGACGTGTAAACTCATAATTCTAACAAATTTACTCACTACCACAACATTTTAGTTCATGAGTCTTTCCAGAGACAGTTCAGGCATTTGAATCAAGGCAATGTTGGTCTGTGGGCAGATGATTGCAATGCCTGCAGCTCAGGTGGGGAGTGGGAGTTACACCCAGTCGTCCTGGTTCTAGAAAACGTTTATAGTTACTAGCTTTAACTAAGGGCTGTGTCTATTTATATCACACACATGCAAACGATGCACTGTTTCGAAATCTACACTGGCAGAGCCAACTCACTTCCCTTCACTCCCCTCTCCTGAAGGCTGCTTCAAAAGTGTATTTTTTTTCTACACATGTTCAGTTTCCTTGCATATGATATCACTGGAATTCGATATAGTGCTTGGTTGCATATGTGTGAATTTGATACTGGCAAAATCATTAAGCATGCATCATTCTGAATTTCTGTGCATGAGTGGTTCCAGATTTGTGTGCATGCACACTTGGAAGCAGCACTGGGTATCAGCAAACACTAGCTTAACAAAAACTCCTTTAATGTGGTGGTTGCAGTGGAGGTTGAAGAATCCTGAAGTTGATGCTGTTTAGTTCCATAGAGGGAGATTAAAACAGGCATGAGGCACCTTATTTCAATTATGTGAGGGGACCTAACACATCTTTTAGATGGATGCTTGATCCAATTCCAAATCAAATGCATTTCAGGCAGTCTTGGATATTTTGTTTCCAACTTTGGATGTTATTGCCCCTACATTTACCCCTCTCAGAAGGGTGCAAAGAGATTCAATTTCCATGCAGTGGAACACTAAATGTTACTGAAACAAGGTTAAATCTGAATATTCAAAGTATACCAGGGAAACAGAAGCAAATTGACAGAATTCAAAATTTACAAATATTAAATTTAAACCAAATTTAAGAAGAGCTTCTGCATTTTAAGGAGAGACTATAACTATAGATTTTATGAGACAATTGGAGAACTAATGATAAGAGCCCAAAAGAAGGCATGGCACTTTTTACATTAAACTCTTTGTGCATACAAATTCTCTTTGTCTGCACTGTGTTTAAACAAAATAAAAATAACAAGAAGAGACAAATTAAATTACAACAATAAAATCAGGAGCTGTCAAACAAAACACACCGTCAGAAGACATGTAGGAGTTCAGCGGTATCAGGAAGGTTATCTGCGTGAAAACTAAAGCTGTAATTATAGGCAAGAAGTTGCAGGAAAGCATTAATATATATATCCTAGATTGTGTATCGTTTGAATGACAATTTGGGTGGGCTAACTCTTCACAGAATTTATAAAGACCTGAAGTAAAGGATTTGAGTTTGACGAATTGACAAATGTCCCTTGGAGGGGAGTTATTTGATGGTTTATTTTCACAGGGCAATACTTTGCCAAATAAATGTATTATTGTCATGGAAGCAAGGTTCATGTTAACATGTCCAACTGATAATCACCTTGAGCATTCTCCCACTGCATCACACCATTTTCCAAGGACATAACTCTGTGTATGAAGCTTTAGAATTTTGTTTGAATGAATTGAATATTAACTTGCTATTTTTATCCAAAGTACCAAATGGAATATGAACAGATGAGGCAGGATGGGAACTTTGCTTCAGATACTGTCATTTCAGAAAAATGCTTGGGTAGGAGCAGAAGAATGTAATAAATCATTGTGACAAGAGTGTGTCATTCTCGAAAGAAAGGCTTCATATCTGTGTAACGTTGATATCAACTATACTTGTGTAGGAGAGTAACAGAAGGCAGTGTTGAACTTGTGAAGGATAATGCAATAGCCTGGGAAGACAGCAACAATTACAGATGTCAGTGGGAGTATATTAAAGGAAAGCATAGAAAGTTATGCCCACTGGTATTATCAACTAGTTTTAGACTTATTTGACATGCAACCTACTTGCTGCAGGTCATTCTGCATGAGTAACCCTTACTTCACCACATGTTTTCCTCTACTGTTTGTCAAATAGCTGTAACTGAAGGTATTACTGTTGACTTCTACTGGGCTCCCTGTACTCTTTAAAAAAAAAACTGATAGTTATGTGCTAGACCTTACAGTAAATGCCAAAAATCTAAAGTTGTATTGGACCCACTTCACCATTCATGGCTTTATTCTAGTAATGTCTTTGATTGAGCCCATCACCATGATATTTGATCAAAGGTTTCCAAATCATGCCAATGCTCTTTTGCATCAAATAGTGTAAATTACCTTTCCTTTACTCCAACCAGACTGTGGACATAGCTTGGAGACATGATATTATTGTGTTGGATAATAACTTTGCCACAGTACCAGGGTGCAGCTTAATGTGCATTGTGTTCTCTGAAAGAGGTACTTTTTTAAGAAAACTCTGAGCATCCGATTGTTTACATCGATGATGCTGCACTCATCCCTTTTTAAAGCTAATTGTAACAAGTAGCCAAGTTTCTAGATTTTGTGAAGGCTCAGGATGAGCAATAAAACACTTCTTTCAGTCTTCAGCTTTTCCAGTACAGAGTGCTCATATAATTGTGTGCCATTTAGCCAGCAGTATTGATTTTTACTTTGCAAAAAGTTCTATTCTAAGCTCCTTCACTGTTACAGATTAATCAAATAATCGGTCAGGATCTGGGAATCTTCCCAGTCTCTGTCATCCACAGATTTTCCATCCTGTTACTTGCCAAGATGTATGTCTTAATGTTCTTGATTACAATGTGTTTTGAATCAGGGGATACATAACACTGACTTGTGTTCCTGAAATTCTGTTTGACTATGTTGTTTTAAAGGTGCATCCATGACATGTTATAAAATGATGTCTTCAGGCTACACTTCAAGTTGACCAGAATTGGAGTAGATGCATGGAAAGTCTTTGCTGCTGACCAGAGTGCCTGAAGACAAACAGTTGTGAAGGGTGTAGAAAAAGCAGAGGATAAAAGAAATGATTAGATGACTGAAAAATGAGCTCACTGCAAGGAGAAAGCATCAGATGACCTTAGGCCATCTGTACCAGTTGCAGAAGGAACTCCCACTTTCAAATTAGCCTATTACAGCCACAACAGACAATGTTCAAGCCGATGGTGATGTACATCCTGGATGTAGAGATGGATGCCATAGCAATATGAAAAAGTATTCTGAAAAAGGCTTCTTTCTAATAGGTTTACACAAATATAAGGTATAACATTTCTTCTCCAGATATAAATAAAAAGCTAGAAATTTTAATGAAATTGTCTCTGAATGCAATGCCTAGTCAGGATTTGACCACAGCCCAAATCCCAGGCTCAATGAGCATTGAAACACTAGGTAACTGAGGACAACATGTATTGTAACACCAATCAAAGAACTTATATTCGTGTATTTATGATATTTCATAATTTAAGAACGTTCCAAAGTATTTTGCAGTGAAACACTTTTGCAGAGTAGTCATGGTTGTAAATTTGCACACAACAGGTTCCTACTCGATAATGACCAATCTGTTCTGGTTAAGTGCTAAATGTTGACCGAAGAAATCCTGAAAACTCTGCCCACTTTCCAGCACAATCGTGAGATCTCTAACTCATCCATTTCAAGCATCAGATTAATGTCTTCTCCAAACGATGACACCAAGTGCAGCACTCTGGTCGTTACTGCATTGATCTGTCAAACTAGATTTTGTGCTCAATTTTTTGGTGTAAAACTTAAATCCACCATATTCAAACGCAGTGCCATGAATCCTGTCACTGCACTTGGACAAAGGTGATGACCTGTTTGAGAAGGGAGGAAATTAACTTTACCCATTTCATGGCATAAGTAAGCCCACAGACCGATGCTCACAAAACAAAATATTGCTCTAAGGTTCCATATGCCAGCTTCCTGAAAACAACTGGTGATTCATGGCTTTGGAGAAGAGTAGTCATTTAAATCACCCCTCAAGGGTTTTAGCAATGCAGAACACCAAGAGTGCAGATGTACCTTTTAAGACCAGCTAAGGAATAAATCACATGAAAATTATTGTAATTCTCTCTGTATATAAGTAAACAAGTATATTATATACTGATCATCATTTGTGGAAGAGATTTCACAGCTAGCTAAATGCCACCAACCAGACATACCGTTGTTTCCTGCTGACTACCAGCACGTGTGGATGGGTAGATGACGAAGCAAACAAGTAAATTTGAGATCCAGTTACATAATGTGCTGCGTAGATAACTAAGATATTAGGCAGTACAATTGGCAAATGCCAAGCACTGTACTCCAGAATTAGTTGGCCCAGTAAAAGAACATTATTTCAGATAAATTCAATGATGACCAAAATATGGTATACAATTCAAGCCATAAATGTTTTATGTGTAAATATAGTATGTTTCCTTCAAATGTGCTCTGCAACAACCGTTTTTCTCCAAGTAAACATTTAGATGCAAATAAAGAAATCTTCATCCATAAAACCAATCTCCTCTTATATTTATCAGATTTTGTGACTGAAATTAGGTTACATAAATATACAACCAGCCTTAACTTGATCATCAATTTTCAACTGTAAGATTTCAGAGTCTAAACAAAACAAATCTTAAGTCAAATCATCAGCAATGGATTTCCTCCTCATCTTAGATATCCAAGTTTCTGACCAACACATGATCCATCCCTCTTCTATTCATCATCTCACCAATGGCTGACATTTCTTCCTTATACCACTCTGCCTCTCAAGACACCTTTGAGGTACTCCCTTGAACCTGCCTCTTTGATCAAGCCTGTGGTCACCTGTCCTAATACCTCATGTGGCACCAAGTAAAATTTAGCAAATTTCAAAACCTGACAATGTTCAAGGCATTATACAAATGCAAATTGTCATTGATGCAATAATGCACATGTTGTGTGTTTTCAGTATTTCTTCATTTCAGCTTCCAGACTTTCACTTAAATATCCTTTTGCTTATCCTTAAATATCCAGGAGCTCAAGTGAACCATCTCAGACAATATAATTCAGTCAGAAGTGGCAAATAACTATTTACAAACATAGAAACTACTTCAGACAGAATGATGCTTAGCTCAAATAATCATTGAAGAAGTGTTTAGGTTTACAAAGAATGGAAGATTTAATCTTAGACAGGAAGGGGTCCTCCTATTACACATACTTAAGCTAGTCCACCTGCTTAAATGAAGAGGGAAGTTCATCCTACACCATCCTTCAAACCTCTTGGCAAACAGGAGAGTCGATTGGCCATTTTCAGTTTTACATTTGGAATGGAATTTGACTTGAGTACAATTGTAAAAATGAAACTTAAGCATTTTATTAGTTTATTAAAAAAAAGTTTAGTTACACAATCATGAATGTTACAAGTCACATTATAATATTTTATTTGCTTCGTTTCAAAGAAGTAGTTAATATAAACCTGAAAATATCAGTCTAAAAATAGGTTCAGACAAAATTCCAAAAATAAAGAACCCTTTGGCAAAGTTGGGAAATAAAAGAAAAACACTTGTATTATTCAGTGCCTTTCCTGATCTCAAGATTTCTTAAAATGCTTTACTGCCAACTAGGTACTTTTGAAGTATAGTTATTATTGCAGCCAATTTTGCATACAGTATAGACCCATAAACAATGAGATAATGGATCAGTTAGTTACGTTTCACTGATACTGTTTGAGGGATAAATACAGATAAAGAAAACAGGGAGAAACTCATCACTATTCATTAAAGTTGTGCCACGGCATCACATCTGCACATCTGAACATGTCTAACATCTCATGTGAAAGAAGGTGCCTGCTGATTTTAAGATCATCAGGCACAGAAGCAGATTTTGGCCATTCAACCCATCGACTGCTGTGCCTTTCGATTATGGCAGCTATGCTTCTCAACCCTATTCTTCTGCCTTCTCCGCATAACCCTTGGTCCCCTTTCCAATCAAGAACCTATCTATCTATCTCTGTCTTAAGTGCACTTAATGACTTGGCCTCCACAGCCTACTGTGGTAATGATTTCCACTGATTCACCACCTTCTGGTTGAAGAAATTTTTCCTCATCTCAGCTCTAACTCTGAGACTGTGACCTCAGGTCTTAGTCTCTCCTAATGTGGAAACATCTTGTCTTGTCGACTCTAACCAGAATGCCTCTCAGCATTCTGTAAGTTTCAATCACATCCTCCTTCATCCATCTCCACTGAGTACAGACTCAGCTCTCCTCATAAGACAAGCCCTTTATCATTGGGATCATTACTGAAAATCTCCTCTGAACCCTCCAACACAAGCACACCTTCCTTAAATAAAGAGCCCAAAACTGTTCATAATTTCCCAAATGTTGTCTCACCAGAGCCTTAATCAGTCTTAGCTGGACATCTTTGCTGTTGTGTACTAGCCTCTCAAAATGAATGCTAACATTGCATTTGCCAGCTGAACCTGAATGTTAACCTTAAGAGAATCCTGAACTGGGACACCAGTCTAGTGCATGCCTCTATTCTTGCTACTAAAGTGCATAACCTCACACTTTCCCACATTGTATTCTATCTGTCACTTTTTTGCTCACTACTCTAGCATGTCCAAGTCCTTCTATAACCTCCCCACTTTTTTAATATGATTTGACCTTCCACCAATCCTTGTGTCATCTGCAAATTTAGCAACAATGTCCTCAGTTCCTTCATCCAGATTGTTAACATTTAACATGAATAGTTGTGGTCCCAATATTAACCCCTACAGAACTCCATTAGTCTTCAGCTACCATCCTAAAAAAGACTCCTTTATCCCCCATTCTCTGCCTTCTGTCAGTCAGCTAATCCTCTATCCATGCCAGTACCTTGCCCATAACACCATGGGCTCTTATCTTATTTTGAGGCTTCTGGGGGACACCTTCTCAAAGGCCTCCTCGAAATCAAATAGTTCATGTCCACTAGCTTTTCTTGCTCATTACCAACTTAAAGAATTCTAACAGATTTGTCAGGCGTGACCTCCTTGATCTGAAGCCGTGCTGACTCAGCCCGATTTTACCATATACTTCAAGTATTCATAATCTCATTAAAATATAAACTCGAAAATCTTACCAATGTCCAAGATCAGGCTAACTGGCCTATAATTTGCTATTGTGGTACTTCACTTCCTAGCGTGTTACATTAGCCAGACCTCAGAGATCCTCCCCGACTTCAGCGATTTCCAAAAGATCACCACCTATGCCTCCTCAATCTTCTCAGCTATCTCCTTCAAAACTCTGGGGTACAGTCCATCTGGTCTGGGTGATTTATCTACCTTCAGACCTTTCAGATTCCCCAGTAGCTTCTCATTAGTAATGATCACTACACTCACCTCAGCCTCTTGACTCTCTTGAAGATCTCATACGCTCCTGGTCTCTTCCACCATGAAGATTGATGCCAAGTATCTATTCAGTTCCTCCGCCATTTCTTTGTTCCCCATTACTACTTCTCCAGCCTCATTTTCCAGTGATCCAATGTCCATTCTTTCTTCTCCCTTACTTTTTAGATATCTAAGAAAACTCTTGCAGTTTTCTTCTATATTACGAACCAAGTTACCCTCACATTTCATCCTCTACCAACTTATTTCTTTTTTAGTTGTCTTCTGCTGGTTTGTAAAGGTTTCCCAATACAGTGGCTTCCCACTAATCTTCACCATGTTGTATGCTTTTTTCATTTGTTTTTATGCTGTCCACGACATCCCACTTCAGCCACGATTGCCTCATCCTCCTCTTAGTATGTTTCTGCTTCCTTGGGATAAATTTCTGCTGTGTCTCCTGAAATAATCCCAGAAACACCTGTCACTGCTGGGGTCCCCCTCCAATCAACTCTGGCCAGCTCCTCCCTCATGTTCTTGCACTTACCTTTATTCATTTGTAATACCGTTATATCTGATTCAAGCTTCTTCCTATCAATGTGCACGGTGAATTCAATCATATTATGGTCACTGCTACCTTGGCGTTCTTTCAACACAAGCTCCCTAATTAAATCTACCTCTTTACACATCACCAGATTCAGAATTGCCTGTTCCCTAATGGGCTTGAATACAAGCTGCTCCAAAAAGAAAACTCGTAGATATTCAATGAATTCCTTTTCTTCAGATCTGCTACCGAGTCCACATCCATATTGAAGTCCTCCATGATTATTGTAATAGTGCCTTTCTTACATGCCTTTCCTACCTCCTGATATATTTTATGCCCCACATTGTGACCATTGTTGGGAGGCTTGTATACAACTGCCATCAGGACCTTCTTTCCTTTGCAGATCCTCAACTCTAGCCACACAGATTCTACACCTTCTGACTCTATAGCTGTTCTTGCTATCGATTTAATTGTATTTCTTATTGACGGGGTAACGCCAACCCCCTCAGCTTGTCCTTTTAATAGGATGCATATCCTTGATTATTTCCAGCTCTGATCCCCCTTGTGACTATCTCTCTGTGATACCAACAATACTGCTCCTGCAAATTTCAATCTGTGCTACAAGCTCATTTACTCTTGTTTCACATACTGCGTGCATTTGGGTACACAGAGCATAGAGATGTACAGCATGGAAACAGACCCTTCGGTCCAACTCGTTTGTGCCGACCAGATGTCCCAATCCAATCTAGTTCCACCTGCTAGCACCCGGCCCATATCCCTCCAAACCCTTCCTATTCATATACCCATCCAGATGCCTTTTAAATGTTGCTATTGTACCAGCCTCCACCACTTCCTCCGGTAGCTCATTCCACACACATACCACCCTCTGCGTGAAAAAGTTGCCCCTTAGGTCTCTTTTATATCTTTCCCCTCTCACCCTAGATCTATGCCCTCTAGTTCTGGACTCCCCGACCCCAGGGAAAAGACTTTGTCTTTTTATTCTATCCAAGCCCCTCATGATTTTATAAACCTCTATAAGATCACCCCTCAGCCTCTGACGCTCCAGGGAAAACAGCCCTAGCCTATTCAACCTCTCCCTATAGCTCAAATCCTCCAACCCTGGCAACATCCCTGTAAATCTTTTCTGAACCCTTTCAAGTTTCATAACATCTTTCCAATATGAAGGAGACCAGAACTGCAATCAATATTCCAGCAGTGGCCTAACCAATGTCCTGTGCAGCCGCAACATGACCTCCCAACCCCTGTACTCAATACTCTGACCAATAAAGGAAAGCATACCAAATGCCTTCTTCACTATCCTATCTACCTGCGACTCTACTTTCAAGGAGCTATGAACCTGCACTCCAAGGATCACAGTCCTGCACTGACTGCCCCTTATTCACAGTTTTCCCCTTTTCTGCTGTATCTTAAGTTCGATTCCTAGGTCATCCCATGCTCTTTATCCAATTATACTTGTCCTGGAAACTTTAATAATCTCCATTGACCTCTCCCTCACCTTGTACTTTTTCCACAATTTTCCATGCCACTGACCCTAACCGTTTACTGTATAGCACATGCTTGGCACTGCACTTGTATGTTAGCCCAGACTATCTGCTCAAGTTCCTCGACTGGATCCACAATGTTCTGATTCAGTTGACAGACTGATACTTGTAGTGCAACGCAGTTATCAAGCAGTACCTTTAGGAGATAAGTTTGTGATATCATCACTGTATGAGATTTGAAGGGTCAATTCATCTTAATTAGGATCATGAAGCTTAACATGCTGAAAGGATGCTATTGTTTGTAACCAAATAGCTTAGTATTAGTGCAGAACTGAAGTGCTTGTGACTTTAACAGATGTATACAGCAGGATCTACAATAAATAACTGTTGAACCTTCTCAGTACCACATAACCAATGTTTAGATTTTATGTTGCAAGAGTTAACATAATCATTGCCATATCAGGCACAAATACCCTGCTGCAGGCAAAATCCAAACCACAGCTATAGACAAACCATGACCCAATGAGCTACAGTTGAGCACGTCAACCACGAGGCTGGGATTTGAAGGGAGAGAACATGAGACTTCATGCAATGGAATTATTAAACAAACATTCAAAAGCTATTTCAAGTTCCAATATTGAATTCAACATATTTGGATTCAACTTGACCCAAAATGAACTCTCAGGAGTTCAAAGACAGGGTATCTTCAACACATCTTTTTAAGCTGAGAAGTAGACTTTTGATGCAGGTCAATGATGCAGAAAAATGCACTCTCATTTGTATTTTGTTACATTAGTTTATTCTGCTGGAATTCCTCAATCTTTAAGCTTTATTCTTTATGAATAGTTTGTCACTTCTGGCTTCTACTAGCATTCAAATCACACTCCACAAACAGGTAAAAAAGGCTGTTTGTCTGGGGGTCAGAAGCAAACACAGACTTCAGCTGAGGCACAGGCTTTCAGCTTAAGTCAACAAATGCTCTGATCCTAGTCACAAATAATTATGTCTGGGATTTAAACCTGAGCAGAGTTTCACAAGAGTTGTGGCATCTGCTGTATAATGACCTGCAATCAACATCTGTGTCAAACCTCTTTCCATGGAAGGAGATTACCACAGCATGAAGTTTTCATGCGACCACATCCTTTCAAATCACCCCCAGGATACAGCTGCTGCATCTGACCATCTGCAATACAGACTTGTAGCAGGCGAATGACAGCTGCTGCATTTTCATGGGGGCAACATCTTCATCTCACTCCCCACATAGGGCATCCAGCTTCCATTAGTGGTAGGGTTCCCTTGAATGCAGAGTCACACATGATGAGTAAAAACATCCCGCATATTAATCTGGTAGTCTTGTGGAAAGAAATAGTTTGCATTCAATTACATTATCATATATGCCAATGGCTGTTATCCAGGAAACATGGTTGGGCAGTATATAATTTCCAAATTAATTCAGAAAGGAATAATACAGTGGGTGGAAATATCTCATTGGTTCTCTGGATCTGCTGAATTGCACCAAGAAATCCCCAGACAGTAGAGGAGCATACCACCTCAGCATCCATTGGTATTCCTTCAGTATAACCTCCACCTTGAAGACAAAAATACTCCTCTTTTGAGTATTTTAGAAAGGCATGTTTTAATGCAGAATGGGAGATACTTCCTAATTTGAGTTTCTATTATGTCTAATGGGCTTCACAAGACACATCTGCAATCATGCGAAATACACAACATTCACCTAACCTCTGCAGTGGGTGACTGCACTGGCCTAGATTGTGGTCTCCCACCGTTCCACGTGCAGCTATGCTATTACTACAAGGTGGCTTCAAATCCACAGAGAATTCCTTCTTTGGTTGCAACAGTGGCAGGAAGTTCTCCATCAGTCGCTATAACAGGCTTGTCCACAAGTTTCACCACACTAATGACAATTATTCCTGTTTTAAGCTCATGCGGCAAATAACCCTTTTATGGTCTGCTGCTGTCCTTTGCAGGGAAAAAGTGTGGGGTGATAAGAGATCATCTCAGTTCACACGACCATGATGTAGAATCAGTATGCATAGAAATAAGACTTTGCAAAGAGGGAAAAAATCGGACTAGATTGTAGGGCTTCTGATGGTGGCTCCAGTGGAGAATGGAGTATAAATCAAGAAATAATTATGCCTTGTACAATAAGTGGGAGATTTTAAACTTCAAAGAATTGGATGAATCAAATGATAAAAATGGTCCAGAGAATGTGTATTGAAGTGTCGCCAGGACTGTTTCCTAGATCAATAATTTCTGCAATATAGAATGGCATGATAATATATTATGAGAAAGGATTAATTAATTCTTTAAAGGATCATTTTAGCAAGAGTGATCATAACGTGACAAACTTCCACACTGATTTTGGAAGTAAGCAATGTAGGTCTGAAGCTAGAGTCTTGAACTTAAATAAAGGCAATTACAAAGGCATGAATATAGTGCTAGCTGAAGTTGACTAGGAAAATAAATTAGAAGTTAAGATGGAAGAGAAGCCATGGCAGAAATTTAAGGAGATATTTTGCAACTTTCAAAATGGATGTATTCTATTTTAAAAAAGATGCTATGGGGAAGATTCACCTCCCATGGGTAACTAAGGAAGTTAAGGATATTATCAAATTGAAAGAAAAGATGCACAATGCAGCAGAATAATTGTAGGACAGAAGATTGATAAAAATGATGGAACCAGCAAAGAATAAAAATCAAAGTAATAAAAAAGGAGAAACTATAAGAGAAAACTTGCAAGACATATGAAAGACAGTAAAACTTCCACAAGTATATACAAATTAAAATGGTAGCTAAAGTGAGGACTGAACCCTTGGAGGATTATATTGGAGAATTAGTAATATGAAACAAGTAATGGCAGAGACTTCGAACAAGAACTTTACATCTGTCTTCAGACTAAGAGACATATGAAGCATTTTGAGTACCGTAGAAATGTAGGGAGCAAAAAGCAAGGAGATACTTAAAAAGAATCATGGCCGGTGAAGAAAGTTAATGAGACTAAAGATTGACAAGTCCATGAGAACCTATAGATGGTGGATTCTATACCCTGGAATCACCCATATGCAGGTTTGCAAATTGCAATTTGTGGAGTGCCACCTAATTAGGATCGATTTTGTTCACTTGCATGAAATGGCCAACTCTATAGTAGACACATTTACCAATGATGCAAAGATAAGTAGTACACAAAGTTGCAAAAAGGATGCAGAGTCTGCAAGGATATAAATTGACTGTGAGTCGGCAAATGTTTTGAAGTTTCTTTGATACTGTGGGAAATAGGAATATAGAATCCCATAGTGCGGAAACAGGCCATTTGGCCCAATAAGTCCTCACTGATCCTCTGAAGAATAACCCACCCAAGACCCATTTCCCTACCTAACCCCAACTCTATATTTCCCCTAACTAATGCACCTAAACTACACAACCCGAAACACTATGGGCAATTTAACATAGCCAATTCACCTAACCTGCACATCTTTAGACTGTGGAAGAAAACCAGATCACCCAACAGAAACCCACGCACTTGTGGGAAAAACGTGGCAATTCTACCCAGTCACCCAAGGCTGGATTTGAACTCAAGTCCCTGGCAGTGTGAGGCAGCAGTGGTGAACACTGCTGCCATGTCGCTTAGTTCAGAGAAGGTTAACTAGAATGATTTTTGGGATGAATGGGTTGGTTTTATGAGGAAAACTAAAGCAGATTGGCTTATACTAATAGAAGTTTAGAAGGATGAAAAATTATCTATTAGACATAAAGACTCATGTGAAACAGAATAAGATGGTAAGGTGATGTTTCCCCTCTTGGCGAAATCTAGAATTGGGGACACAGTTTAAAAATAAGGAATTTTTCATTTAAGATAGAGATAAAGAGCAATTTCTTGTCTCAGTGGACAGTCTTTAGAATTCCCTTCCACAGAGACTGGTGGAGACTAAACTGAATACGCAAACTTGGTTCGAGACAAAAAAACTGAAGATGCTGGAATCCAAAACAGACAGGCAGGAGGCTGGAAGAACACAGTGAGCCAGGCAGCATCAGAAGGTGAAGAAGTCGACATTTCGGGTGCAACCCTTCTTCAGGACTGGGGGTGGGTGTTGGGGGAGCTGCAGATAAAGGGGGTGGTGAGGGTAGGGTGGTAAAGTGGGGATAGGTGAAGGTAGGTAGAGGGTACAACCTGGTTGGTCAATGAGAGGAATGAATCCAGCTGGTGGCAGGGAGGAGTGGAAAGGAGGGGGAGGGGCTGGGAAGGGAGTCGGGGGATGGGGCAGAAATGCCTCCTCCATTGCCATGATCATCCTTGGCCTCCTCCATTGCCAACCTGCTGGTACACCACCGCCTCACCTCTATCCAGGGCCTCAAACAGGCATTCCTCCAACCTAGTTTACTGCATAAGGTGCTCCCAATGTATTCTTCTCTACATCAAGGAGACCAAATGTAAGCTTAGGGAACGGTCCGCCAAGCATCTCAGCTGGGCATGCAGTGGCCAACTGGACCTCTGAGTCACCGCCCAATTCCCCTAACCACTCCCTTTCCGACATGACCATCCTTGGCCTCTTTCATTGACACAGCAAACCACACCGCAAATTGGAGGAACGACACTCATCTCCCACCAAGCAGCCTACTGCCCGGAGGACTCAACATTGAGTTCTCCAATTTCAAGTTAACCACTCTTCCCATCCTCCAACTCCCTTCCCAGCTCCTCCCCATCCCTTCCACTCCTCCCTGCCGCCAACTAGATTCATTCCTCCCATTCCCCAACCAGGTTATACCCTCTACCTGTCTTCACCTATCCCCACCTCACCACCCAGCCCCCACCACCCACTTTATCTGCAGCTCCCCCACCACCCACACCCAGTCCTAAAGAAGGGGTATGCCCGAAACATTGACTTCTCCACCTCCTGGTGCTGCCTGGCTCGCTGTGAGCCTCCTGCCGGTCAATTTTAGACTGAATATGCAAGGCTGAGTTGGATAGACATTTGATCTACAATGAGTGGAAGGTTATGGGGACAGTAGAGTTAAGGTCACAAAGATCAGCAATGATCCAAACGAACGGTATTGCAGTCTCAATTGGCCAAAGCTCTCAATTCTTCTGCTCTTATCATCTTATAATTATTTAAAATCTGTGCTTTTATTATTATTTGACAGGATTCTGTGTTTCTTGACTAAGCGTTCAGAAGGCCAAGCTCTCTATGCAAGCTTTTCTTGTGATTGGTCATTTCCAAACTAAATGTACAGACACATTCATGACTTCTGTTCTGCTGGATTACACTAAGTCCAATGATCTACTCATTAACGATATATTGGTACTGTAGTGCTTCTAGATTACCTATATTATAGCTATCACCATTACTTATTTTAAATCCGCTGCATAAGCTTTCTCTGATAGCATAATAATTACAGAGAAACCTCGATTATCTGAAGGACAGGCACGGAATATTTCATTCGGTTAATGGAATTCCGGATAACCAAATGCCAGATAACATAGTTTAGCCAAGCATCAGGGCCTTGCGACCTTGCTGGATAACCCAATATTCAGATGATCAAATGCTGGATAAATAGATTCCCAAGGCTGGCACCCAAGCTGAGTTAGCTAATCTCAGTCAGGAAACAGCTTGAAGTGCCACAACTGGTATCAATAAATGTTCTTCCACTGATCGCTATTTAGTAAACCCCTGCTAAATTCAAGAGCTCAATCCACCATGTTCATGGTACTTCAGTGTTATTTGTTATTTTTTTAAAAAACAGAAGCAGTTGATTCCTGTGAAAATAACATTTATATAATTTTAAAGTATGAAATGACAGCATACTTGTGACTTTGTCACTTATCCGCAACTTATTCACCTCCACTTGCTCTAGAATGGTTTCCATTGGAAAGTTACTGGAAATCCTCTGCAATCCTGATGATTGACCTCAATTACAGCTGCTGAAGAAAACCCTCTTATTCAGTGGTACAATAGCATCAACCAGATAGTGGGAAACCACTGACCAACTGACTTAGAAATACAACTTGTTCAATTAACAATCAATCGATAAATGATTTACAGTTCCCCAACTTGGCTCCTCAATATTGTCTAGGTATGTGAATATGTGAAAACCCTCAATGTTTTGCAGAAGTATACACAATACTGTGAAAGAAAATCCCATGGTAAGATTTTATTTTAAAACTGTGGCTCACAATTGTTTCATTTTTGAAAAACAAGTGATTAATCTGTTTTGTTTTTAACCTTGCTAATCCTCCAATCAGGGCTGTGTTTGGCAGAGATGTAGTAAGACAATGGGAAAATACTTTGACTTTCCTCTATACCAATAGTCCATCATTACTTATGTTCGTTAACACAGTTATTATATGCCATACAATTCTGTACAACAACATATAAAATATGAGTTTGCAGACATTCACACGCATGAGACAATATAACCTCCTTATATTATTTGACACACTATGTCAAGATTAAACTGAGTGGTTACATCCAATTTTGTGGAAAGTCACCTAAAATCAACAGCATTAATACTGAGTTCCATTAATTTGCATTATATATTCCAGTGCACTGGGAGCAGGACTGAGTGTGCCACAATTTACTATACAAACAGCCCTTAACAGTTTACAGAAACCCTCATCACCTCTAAACACTGTATAAAGTGAAGTCCAGAGGATGAAGCGATGGCGTTTGGAAATATTGCACTAATGCGGTTCTGCCCTAGCTGTCTCTCAAGAGCTGGGCAGCTACAAAATAATTTCCCTGAGGTACAGCTTGGGAATCCAAAATACAGGCAAACCTTGTTCAATCAAATGAACATATTTGTTTTTAATGGAGTTTTTATGAAGTGCAAAACAAAACAACATGCATTTATTGAACTCAGAGGAATAATCAGAGACACTGTTTTTGCAACTAATAAAATCCAAAATTATTCCTCATATTTTCTGACAATTATCAGTAAGCAAGCAGTAACGAACAGTGATTAGTTTAGTTTCAACTCACATCAATTTCTTTGCAGTTTGTGCACATCTTGTAGCACTTCAGATGGCTTGTAACAATGGATTCACATTAATAAGAATTAGTTGTGCTCTATCGAAAG
Source organism: Chiloscyllium plagiosum (assembly GCF_037043375.1). Lineage (NCBI taxonomy): Eukaryota > Metazoa > Chordata > Chondrichthyes > Orectolobiformes > Hemiscylliidae > Chiloscyllium > Chiloscyllium plagiosum. Next base: position 22,590,881 of record NW_028270158.1, on the reverse strand, counting down.
TGCAGAAAAAAACTGCAAGAAGCAATTGAGAAACTAAAAGAAGGAAGGATTGAGAAAAGTAGATGCATGGCTGCCACTAAAGTTAGTGTTTTGCAAGGTTGTGTCATTGACTGGGAAGATTGAAGCTTGGAATTTCCTGAAAGACTGGCTGCAGGACTCTTGTCAGTTCAAGTAGTGGATCGATATAGAGAATAGTCCAAGGCAGATTTGGAATGCTGGCCAAAACTGTCTCTATGGGGATTGATTAGAAAGTTAGATAATCAATTAATTTGGCAGGAATCGAGGAATGGGAGGAAAACAAAAAAAAGACCTCACAAAAAAGCAGAAAGAGTAATAAGCTAAAGATTTAATTGGTGTGAAAAACGAGTAAACCTGATTCCTTCTAGACTGTTATGAAATAACCCTCATTGGAAACATGCAGCCATCATGACCAAAGAAGAGTGTTTGGATTTTATGTGTTAAATCTATAAGTGATTAGTCAAATGCCAATCATAATACAGACCCAAACAGGAACAGCTGCCTCTCAAGCAAGGTATAAGAAAGATGCCCCCCTGTCTGTTGGATTCGATTCAAACCTATGACTGCATTCAGGAAAAGGGATAAGTAAAGATAGTGGGGAAAAGAATGGAGAGACAAGATTAAAAAGCAAAGCCTAAGGCAACCATACCAAACCTATTTCCTCTGATGTACAACAATGATAGCTCAATCAATTCCACGAAGGACGTCAATGATACAAGTGTAAATATTTCAAGGAGAAAGCTCAACGATGGTCCTGCTTCTGTTGCACAATACTAATGCTTAGTGATCAAATTCAGAATTTCTGTATTTGTATCATGCTCTTCATCCCCTCAAGCATCGAACAAGCTGGGGAAAGTATAGAGGCAGACAAACGCAAAAGACAACAAATAAGAAATAAAGAAAAGAAAGAGAAAAGACTGTCAGTTCAAAAATAAAGTAAGAGAGATATCTAAAGCACCATTAAAGGAAACTTAAGTTAACAGATGCGTGGAACATTGGGTTTGGTGCTTGGAGCAATGGGCAAATGTCAACCTCATTAGATTAGGATTATTTTCATTAGAAAGATAGAGGTCGAAAGGAGACCTGATTGAGGTCTACAAAATTATGAGAAGTATAGACAGGGTTGATAGCAAGAGGTTTTACCCCCAGAGTCAGGGGACTCAATTACTAGGGTTCACGAGTTCAAAGTGAGAGGGAAAAGTTTAGGGGAGATATGCGTGGAAAATTCTTCACGCAGAGGGTGGTGGTGCCTGGAACGCGTTGCCAGCAGAGGTGGTAGAGGCGGGCATGATATCGTCATTTAAGATGTATCTAGACAGATACGTGAATGCTGAAAATGTGTTGCTGGAAAAGCGCAGCAGGTCAGGCAGCATCCAAGGAGCAGGAGAATCGACGTTTCGGCATGAGCCCTTCTTCAGGAATGAGGCTTTTTTCTTTTTTGTAGAGATGAGTTCGGTGGGCAGGAGCAGGCTGAGACAATGGGTCGGCCGGGGCAGTCAGGTTTGTGGATTTTGGGCAGGAGATAGAAACGGGGCGGTGCGGGGTTGTGGGACTATGAGGTTGGAGGCGGTGGATGGTGCAGAGATGAGTTCGGTGGGGCAGGAGCAGGCTGAGACAATGGGTCGGCCGGGGAATACATTAATGGGCAGGGAGCAGAGGGATGCAGACCCTTAGAAAATAGGTGACAGGTTTAGATAGAGGTTCTGGATCAATGCAGGCTTGGAGGGCCGAAGGGCCTGTTCCTGTGCTATAATTTTCTTTGTTCTTTGTTTTGTTCCTTGGACAACTACAGATATTCTCAGCTCAGAAAAAAAACCAACTGAAATTGTTCTTAATGCTCGTAGTTATTAAATTGTCCTCCAACTAATATGGATTTTGATGGAATTTAATGAGAAACAGGACTGAAGTTTTTTATCCCCCATGCTGGTAACACTATATCAATTGATTCTGGAAACTTTTAGCAAGTTGTTGCATGAATTGGAAATATTTCAACAATGTCCGGGTACAGAGCTGAGATATGAAGTATTTAGAGATTGAGGGTGAAATCAAAATTCTGGAGACTTGAGAATCTTCAGGAATTTAGGGCCCCGAGCTTGAAAGTTCACCACTGAGACTGTGGAGATTGCAAAAACAGGAACCCCAGTGCTGAGGTTAGTGACAGCAGCATTGCCTGTACTTAAATATTAACACCACGACTGAAAATAGTCAATCATATAAAATTACTTCCTTAAGATACATGGTTTAATCTTCTTTATTACTGGTTCAGCTTTAGAGTTGCCATTTTTCTGGGATTTCCAGGAATTAAAGTCAAATCTTTGAAAAGACTGCTGCTCTTTAAGCAACCCTAAAGTAACCCAATACAAAGTTGTTCATTTTTTGAAGCTTCTGGAAAGATTTTCATGCAACAGCTCCAAAAATATTGGAGATGGAGGGCATTAGTCAGGACTTGCCAATTAGGGTAAGACATGTTATTCATTTTCCTATCACTGTAGGAAGGTAGTGCACTGTGAAGATGGACATATCAAGATGACCAATGGCAAGAGTTTGGGGTGATAAAGAGGCAGGAGACCATGTGGTAAAATCTGTAGAAATATACTGGACAGAGTGAATAAACCTACGAAAATGTAACCTTCAAAGGCTGAGAAGAAGGAAGTTTTGGATGAGGAACTTTTTTTTTAAGGATGAGTGCCATGCTAGCCAACTAGCCACAAAAAGTCATGACCCTCTCTCACTAGTGTCCTCACATACGGATGAGGAAGGACACCACTTCGACTGGGACAATACATCCATCCTAGGACAAGCCAAAGACAAGCACGAGAATTCCTAGAAGCACGGCATTCCAATTTGAACTCTATCAACAAACGCGAGTTAGACCTCAACTACCACTCCCGAGAAAAAGAACAGGAAGTGACTTCACCACAGGAAATAACATCACCACAGGAAATAACATCACCAACCCAAAGAAACCCAAACATATATATATAGAAAGCAGGAATTTTCAGCATTGCTTCACATAAGGTCCATTGAAGATGTTACGAAACGTCTGGAAATGAACCTTTCGGCTCAGCGAGCAAACCTACATCCAAAGCCTCAACCTGAGCTACAAATCTTCTCAAAACAGTTCATGGAGTGGTGGTCATACAAATGGTCAGCCGTGTCCATTAAAATTTCATGTAGGAACTCTGGATGTGCACAGCAGCCTAAGTCAGACCACTTCAGTTTCAGTGAATTTGGTTTAGCCAGGATATCCCTGTGGATTTGATCTCATAACATGATGGTGATGTTAGTCGCTGTTTCAAGTGCTGAGAATTCTTAGGAGTGCGGGTGAGATGCCCTTTGGGATTGCAAAAAGCAGACAAAGAATTGACACAAAGTACCAGACTTATTGGGTCTAACAAAACCGTCAAAGCTATAAGACAACTTTGAATATATATGTTTTGTTCATAGGAGTAGTTGAAGAAATTGAAATGTATGGGTGATTTTAATCAATTAGATTTTTTTTAAGCAATAATATCATCAATAGACACTAATTTATAGCAGCATGGCTTCTGGAGTTTGCATATAGTGAATTGATACTAAGTTAGTTGACCTATGAGTAAGAGCAATGGATTCTTGTGGAGCCAGGGATTGGCATGAGTTGTCAGGAAGTTGACATTAGGCTTATAAAAGGCAAGGCATATCAAGCAAAGGTTGGCACATGGGGTATGATGGGCCAGAACGATGTGCACCATGGGAATGTGAGATGATAGCGATAGACAGTGGGACACAGAGTGTCATGAAAGGAATGAGGTGTCATGGATGGGGCATAGGGAGTGTGTGCAGGGTGAGGATGTCTCAGGAGTGAGTATTGAAGCAATCTTTAAAAATTCTTTACATAAAAACTGCCGTACTGCACTAGTCAACAGAAGTGACTCTGAGGGTCAAATTTCATTCAGAGCCAGAAACCTCTGCTATTTTTCTGGGTCACCCTGCACCGCGCCCGCCCTCCACCCCAACCTCCCAAGGCAGCCTGCTATCCGAAAATGAAAATCTGACTTTACAAGGCACTTTTTTTGCATTGGTTACGCAGTTGAACCACTCTGCGCAATATCTTTATTGTGTCCATATGACCCAGCTTTCTAATTCTCTTCCTCATTTATTTGATAAGGTACACTGTCAACATCAAACTCATCAATTTCATATTTAGCAAGGAATTGGCCTGTCTCTGCACTCCCAGAACGGGGGTGAAAATTGGGGCCATTTAGGGTGTTTTATAAGCTTTACTTCATCCTAGCATCATATCAGATGCTAACTCCACAGAGTTAAAGTGCAAAGAGGCAATGTTTTTAATCTCTCTCCCTGGTAAACTATCTTTATACAGTAGATGACAGTGAAAGATCTTTTGCATAACAATGGCACAAAAGATGGGAGATTGCTCAAAGTGGTAATATACAGTCAAACTTGAAGCAGCAGGGCTTTTAGTTATCAAGGGATAAATTACAGACCTGCAGCAAGGAACTGATCTCAGTGTCTCCATTACCACATGATTTATTTTTAAATGTACATTTGATAAGAGTATAATTAGGCTAAATATGTAGCATTTCTGAAAATCATTCTCTGGTCACACCCAGCAGCTTTGACTAGCAGTGATAATTTATGATTTGGAGAATTTTGTATTATCATGTGAACAACAACTTATATTTTTATACCAGCTCTCAGATGCAGGAAGGAGAAGATTTGTCAAGGAAAAGAATTAGCCATCTTTTCCACTCCAACCTGTCCCTAGCATTCTCTGGGCCAGCTACTGCACATGGTCATGATGATTAACCATTCACTCTATCAAATTATATAGATCGTGTCAATTGGGCCCACTTTCTTGGATTTGACCTCTCTGGCCTGAAGAGACTGTCTCCACAAAGTGAAGGAACAGTGAACGTATTAACAGCATGTGAAACTCCTACTGCATGGTATTAACATGATATTCCTGCTTTAATTAAGGATTCTAAGTTTTCCATTTTCTTTGTCAGTTATTTTTGTGCATGCTTTACGAATACCAATCGTGTTAAACAGTGTAAGTTTGTGTGTGTTTGCCAAGGGAGTGGATGTCCATTATGAATTCGCTAAGACATTTGAGAGATTAATTTGTAAAATATCTACAGTGTGACCCCAAATTTCTAGTTACCTTCCATTTTAATTCTCCCGTCCACTCTCACTCTGAACATTCCTTGCCCTTCAACATCATCCTCAAGTACAGAACATCAGCTTTTATCTAGAATTAGAATTAGAGTTAGGTTCATTGTCACATGTACTCACATGAGCACAGTGAAAAGTTTATAAAACACCACTTAGGGTGCCATCTTAGGTACCAAGGCTGAGGTTCTTTATAGACCGCGAAGCAGAGTGAGAGATAGAGACAATAAAATGGCCTTCAGTTGTCTTTGAGAACTTGCTGTTACAGGTTTCTGAGCTGAAGCTACAGCTTTGAGTGGAAGTGGTTTTCTTATACCATATCATAACAGACAGCTTATTAATATGATCAATATTTTCAGGACACAGGCATCAATACATTAATAGGTCTAACATTTACAGGATACAGTTATCAATTCATGAATGCATCAAACATTTACAGGATGCAATCATCAGTTCATTGATATGTCCAGCTTTTACAGGGTGCAGTTATCAATTCATTGAAAAGTACTTGAAACTGACCCATTCAGACAGATACTTGAGAATTGTCTGTTCAGTTAAAGTGGATCAGACCAAATGTAAACACTCTCAGTTGCCTCCTGCTGTGCACTCAAGGGCTTTTACAGTGTTAAATGGTCACACCTACCTGCTCTCTTTCCTTCCCTTTTTATCACTATTGTTGCCATTGGAAACTTTGATTCTAATGAAGTTTCCATGATGCAATTAATTCTCCCCTTTTATTTTTTCCTGCCCTGTGGGTTTCTGCTGATCTCCACGACTACAGTAATGGGTTGTTTTAATGTTGTCCATCTTGTGATAGTAATGATGTGGAGGAACTGGTGCTGGACTAGGGTGGACAAAGTTAAAAATCACACAGCACCAGGTTATGGTCCAACAGGTTTACTTGGAAGCACTTGTTTTGAAAATCTGAACTCCAATGTCCTCTGTTCCACTACACTCCTTAAGGCCCATGAAACTCCAACATTGATTTGACATACTTATCGATATTAAACTCCATTTGCCATTTCTTGACCCACTTCCCCAGATGATCAAGGTCCTGCTTCAATTTCTGATAACCTTCCTCACTGACCATGATACCGCCTATTTTAGTGTCATTGGCAAACTTACTAATCAGGTCTTGTAAATTCTCATGCAAATCACTGATATAGATAACAAACAGTAATGGACCCAGCACCGACCCTTGAAGCTTCCGGTCCAACGAGCATCCTTCCACTATTCCCCTCTGCTTCTTACTATCAAGCCAATTTGTATCCAATTTGCCAGCTCGCCATGGATTCCATGCGACCTAACCTTCCAGAGCAGCCTAAATGTGGAGCCTACCATGTGTTATAGTAGGGATTTATGAATGAGTAAATATAAAGTACTTGTGAGTGAGCTAGTGCTAAGATCTGTAATCTCGAATTCCCCACAAGTGCAGAATCTTAGGTACAAAGCAGAAAAATAAAGAAACAAGGTTAAAAAGTTAAATATTATAGTCCTTCTTACTAAAAAATAGAAAACCAAGAAACACAGTTAAGAGTTCAATACCGTAGTCTCTAAGCGCTTGGCCATGCTGGACTCTCACTCCTTACAGGGACTCGACCTCCCTGCTGCCCGGTGCTGCCTACTTTCGCCACTAACAGCCTATTCCTGCCACCGTATCAGGCTGCCTGCTCTCACAGCCTGTTCCTGTTCTTGCCGCAACCCTGGGCCACCTGCTTCTGATGCCTTACAGCCTGTTCCCACTCTCAATGGTTGCTGTCCTGGGCTGGATGTTCCCATTCTCTCCTCCTGCTGCCCATAGCTGCACATTCCTATGGTCTCCACCAGTCACTTCAGGCCACCTGTTCCTGCCCTCTCTGCCTCAGACCACATGTTCCTGATGTCTCTGCCTCAGACCACATGTTCCTGCTCTCTCTGCCTCAGACCACATGTTCCTGATGTCTCTGCCTCAGACCACATGTTCCTGCTCACTCTGCCTCAGACATGTTCCTGCTCTCTCTGCCTCAGACCACATGTTCCTGCTCTCTCTGCCTCAGACCACATGTTCCTGCTGTCTCTGCCTCAGACCACATGTTCCTGCTGTCTCTGCCTCAGGCCACATGTTCCTGCTCTCACTGCCTCAGGCCACATGTTCCTGCTCTCACTGCCTCAGGCCACATGTTCCTGCTCTCTCTGCCTCAGACCACATGTTCCTGCTCTCTCTGCCTCAGGCCACCGGTTCCTGCTCTCTCTGCCTCAGACCACATGTTCCTGCTCTCTCTGCCTCAGGCCACCGGTTCCTGCTCTCTCTGCCTCAGACCACATGTTCCTGCTCTCTCTGCCTTAGGCCACCGGTTCCTGCTCTCTCTTCCTCAGGCCACCGGTTCCTGCTCTCTCTGCCTCAGACCATATGTTCCTGCTCTCACTGCCTCAGACCACATGCTCCTGCTCTCTCTGCCACAGGCCACATGTTCCTGCTCTCTCTGCCTCAGGCCACATGCTCCTGCTCTCACTGCCTCAGGCTGCATGTTCCCACTCTTGAAGCCTTGCGCTGCAAGTTCCCGTTCTCGATGCCTCAGGCCACGTGTTCCCACTCTTGATACCTTATGCCGTATGTTCCCGCTCTCGATGCTTGCAGCCACATGTTCCCGCTCTCATTGCCTCAGGCCGCATATCCCCATTCTCGACTCCTCAGGTCGTATGTTCCCGCTGTCATGCCTCAGGTCACATGTTCCTGCTCTTGATGCTCTACACTGTAAGTTCCCGCTCTCGACGCCTCAGGTCACATGTTCCCACTCTCACCACCTCAGGCCATATGTTCCCGCTCTCACCACCTCAGGCCGCATGTTCCCGCTCTTGATGCCCTACACTGTAAGTTCCCGCTCTCACCACCTCAGGCCGCATGTTCCCGCTCTCATCACCTCAGGCCGCATGTTCCTGCTCTCGAATCCTCAGGTCACAAGTTCCCGCTTTCACCATCTCAGGCCGCATGTTCCTGCTCTCGATTCCTCAGGCTACATGTTGCCGCTCTCATCACCTCAGGCCGCATGTTCCTGCTCTTGATGCCTTACACCGTATGTACCTGCTGTAGACACGTCAGGCCGCATGTTCCCGTTCTCGAGTCCTCAGGCCACACGTTCCCACTCTCACCACTTCAGGTCACATGTTCCCACTCTTGATGCCTTACACCATATGTGCCCGCTCTCGACATGCTAGGTCACATGTTCCACTCTCACCACCGGCTGCCCCAGGCTGCCAACTCCTGCTCTCTCCGCCTTCAGGATGACTGCCACTAATTCTGGGGACCCCTCTCACTGCCTCGTTGGGCTCGCCCTCCCCATTCTGGCTCACAATCACCTCACATAAGGTAAGTAGATTAGACTAAGAACAAAGAAGTTGTGAAAGGAATCAAAAAGTAAAAGCAGGTGGAGCTCTGAGCTGGAGCCTCCATGCTGCACTTCTACTCAGCCACCATCTTGAGGATCTTAGGTACTTTGTCAATATTAATTTCCCCATTTTCAGATTATGAGCTCTGCTCCCATTTTATTCTTTGCATTTTTGTTGATTCCAGACTGCAGCGTTTGGTGATGATTCTGCCTCTCAATTTACATGTCTTCTTGACATGTCTTTTGTTTCTTTACTGGCCCTATCGCATATCTTTTTGTCTTGCATAATCCTCACTTTTGTCATTTAATCTCTTTTGCGTTCCACCTAGCACACAGCTTCAGTTTTGATCTTTCCTCCACTCATCAATTTTCCCTGCTTTGGTTAAAAAAAGAAACACTCCTAGTCAAAATGAAAGGTTAATGAGTTCTCTCCACAGATGCTACCAGACATGTTGAATATTTCCAGTGTTTCCTTTTTTATCCCCAGACTACTACGCATTTTATTTGGGCTATTCTAACAATTAAAGGGACATTTCAGTTCAAAACTAACAGATTATCTGCCTCTTATCACTGTGGAGCTTGTGTTATACAAACTGACTGTTACATTTTATATTCTTCAACAATAACTGTATTTTTAAATACAAAAACAAAGGCAAATGTCTTGGGATGTCCTAAAATCACGAAAGGTGTTTATATCAATGCAAATCTTTCTTCTCCATCCTGGGACCACTTTGGAAGCTACATCCTGTAAAATGCTCCATCTGGACATCAGAACTCAAAATCACCAGAGATTGTGAACGCAGAAAATGTAATTACTAATATTTTCTGTTGAGAAACTGCTCAATTGAAAATCAGTTCAGTTACCCTCAAGAATGCAACGGCAAACTCTAGAGTAAGGGAGGCGATGGGCTAGTGGTATTATCAATAGACTGGGAATCGAGAGACCCAGGTAATGATCTCGGGACCTGGGTTCAAATCTAGCCATGGCAGATGGTAGAATCTGAATTCAATAATTATCTGGAGATAAGAGTCTAATGATGATAGTCAATTGTCAGAAAAAAATTATCTGGATCACTAACGCCCTTTAGGGAAGGAAACTGCCACCCCTACCTGGTCAAGCCTACATGTGACTCCAGACCCACAGCAACGTGGTTGATACTTAATTGCCCTCTGGGTTATTAGGGATGGGCAATAAATGCTGGCCTAGCCAGTGACACCCTCATCTGTGGATGAATATGAGAAAAAGGCCTTGGATCTCAGTTTGACCAAGGAGAAGGTAGTCAGGAGTTAATGGTGGGGCTCAGGCCCGGTGATGACATCAGTGGTGACAAGTGGGCCCAGCAGTGTAGACTCACAGCGGAGATGAGTTTGGATTCCCGACAGGTTCTGGTGAGGCAGTCCTAGTGCTGGCCCAACACCTAGTTCAGGCTTCATTTGAGGTAGAAGTTTCCGGGAGGCTGCAGCAGCGGAGTGGATCTGGCTATTCCTTGTGGCTGCTATGGCAGTGGCTGAAGATGAAGCCTTTTGGTGTCCTCGGCAGGGTGAGAGCGGGCCTGGCCTACTGAGCAAATGTGTCAGCGGCAGCAGGAGTTGGCTCCCTGGGAAGGGGAAGCCCAGCACCGAGGAAACAAGCCTTCAGGGAGCTCATGATGGCAGGGATTGTGGATAGAGCGGCGAGTGATGGTACTGGAATGGTCGTCTTCGATGCTGCTGGGCCTAAAGCAGGACTTGAGGCGGTGGCAGCAGCAGCGGCTTTCAACAGCAGGGCGGCATCTGCGGTCGGTGTCAGTCAACTGCGGCAATGGGGTAAGCCCCAATCAATACTTTGGGTAGATCAACAGGAGCAGCATTGCTTTGATGGCAGCATGATAGGGCCAGTCCGGGAATGGACTCTGCAAGGAAAGCATGACAAAAGAGGAGGCGATCGAGCCCAGTAGGAAGTGCAGACCCAGTGTGGCTAAGCACTTTTGTAAAACTAATATTTGACTTTTAGCTTTATTTCTTCATTTTTCTACTTAATACTAAGAATTACTGTAATGTTTAACTTTTAACTTTGTGCCTTCTTTCTACCTTGTTCTTACGATTCTGTACCGACATACTTGTACCTAATTTGGTAACATTATACACTTTCCACTGTATTCCTGTACTTTTGCACTTGAGTATACTTGACAAGAAAAAAATCTAAAAAAAATCGAAGCTAAAGAAATCTAAATCTAATGTCAAAGCTCTCTTGTTGGCCTCATTAGCGGGTCATGGTTTTAGAGACAACAGTCACCCTTTGGTAACCTATTCAAGTACCCATATCTCATGGATAAAGTTCAGCACTGAGCGCTGCATGCTATCCAACTGCACAGCATCACAAGTAAGTGTGCTCCTATCCACACTCAGCAGTCACACAGCACCACTTGGAGCAGGAATAATGTAACTAACTGTAGCATTCTTACAGGGTATCCCAAAACATGCTTTTGATAAAAAAATAACTGTACTAACATTTCATGACTAGCCTCTCTGCCAGATCAGCCATTTAATTATGAAGCAGCATTGATAACAAGATAGAATTAAAATTAATTATAACAATTTTAAGGTAGAGAATTGGAAACAGGGTTAATGGGAACTCAAGAGTACACTTGCTGGGCAAAGTTTTAAATGGTCATCTTCTGTGCTGCAAGATTCTATGATCCTGTTAATGACAAAATGCTCAAAAATGCACACAGTGGGCAAAATTTTAACAAGTAACACTCACCTGGTAGTCTCCAAATGAGTTTTAGTGTCAGATCACAGACAATTAACTGAGATGTTAACCAGAGCACATAGGAAAACCAATAAAAAACATAATACTTAAAAATGTATGTTGTGGTCATTCAGGATCTCCATTTTGAAGTACACAAGATGAGTTGGATTAGTTAGTGTCATTCGCCAATTTCACAGGGTGTTTCCTTCTAAGAGATGGCACTTTCATTCTGGATTCCTGGTACCAGAATATATCTGCTTCAGCAAACTCCAACCTCTTCAGCTGAGGCAAGGATTCAGTTAAATCAGTGTTGAAGGGAATGGGTGTTCAGATTTACTGCCTGTTGCCAGCCCCAGATGTTTCGAATGAAAGGAGAGCCACTGGGTGTATTCTAACAAATACGCAGGGCCATAAAATTACCTTTAAAAGTTTGCAAATTTACAATTTGTTCTAATTAGAAATTGCTCTAATTAGTCTCCCAAAATCACATCAACATTGCAGCTGGGCTTTACAGAGAAGCATTTAGGAGGAAACACGCAACAGAAGATGATAAAGTAGCTGCCAAGATTACTGAATATTTACCTCTTGTCGTACTGTGCGCTCTGTTAACATACACTATACTTACCCAAGTCCAACTGAAGTAAATCGATTCTCTAAGAAAGAAATATTATAATCTGTAGCAATTTGATTGCCCTCCAATACTAGCTGAGTTTCCTGAAAATGAAAACGTAATGCCAACAAAAGTATTCTATTCTACTCTATTCATTCTACCAAGATTGCAGCTGGGGACATCTTCCTTATGGAACACATGATTTGGGTCGACTGCTTTTATCCACTGACTTTCCATCTTTGCAAGACTGCTGGATTTTGACAAATGTTATCCAGAAGGGAAAACCCAGTTCACGACACCATAGCAGATGTTCCAAAGCTCAAAGCAGATGAGGCTACTGTTGAAATACTTTCTATCAATATCAGAGGCCAGACCGGAATTTGGCAATATTAATGAACCAGTGTTTCAGAAGGTAAAAATGATTTTATGTTGTGCACTACTTCAATGAATGCATGAACTCATCCAATGCAAATGGGCTCCTGCTTCCGTTAAAGTGGGGAATTATTACATTGTGTTCAGATGTTATCACATACTGTGATTCAGATGTTACCACATACCATAATTTCTCATGTCAAATCCAACAACAATTTATATTGATATAGTAAAGCATCCCAAGGGCAGCAGCAAATTCAACCATGCAAACAGGAGAAGCATTCCTCTCAGCTCCACAACCAATTGAAACCATTAAGTATTCCTTTCCAAGACGAATCTTTAGCCATATTTTTAAAGGCCACTCATTTGGCTGTCAAGCATTTTAAAACTATGGACAGAAGAACGCCTATTTACTGCAGCAGTTTTGAATGCTAATGCAACAGCTTTTACCAATAGAATAGTACAGGCAGGACATATCCATCATGGAATAACCTCCTGGTATATCAATATCTATTTTATGTATGATAAGTACCCATTTTATGCCAGTAAATTATGTGCATGGCTATCACATTTCTCGTCTACTATGTCGACACTTAACCCACCTTCAGGATTCATTGTCAATACTGAAACATTGTGGGAATGCTAAATGAGAATGAGGAACTATATAATTATTTCAAACTAGCATCTTAATTTAAATTAAATAAAAAGGCAAAGCAAGTCAAGGATGTAAGCCTAATCTTATGAAAGAATTCTCCTGGAAAGAATCTTCACTTTCTGGGAGAGGACATCCGGAACTCAAACATAATGCTCCAGCCATTATCATTTAAAGGCATACAAAATAATCAAAACACTTTCCTGGTAGGGTGGGGATTCCTACTGGGAACATGCTTTTCAAATCAAAGACTTTTGGGGAAAATCCTACCTGACACAAAGTTCAGAATTTTGTGCATGTGGATTTGATGCATGTTATAATTGGGCATAAATTATTACTTCAGATTTATTATAAACAGACAGTGTTATACTTACTAAGGGTAATACTATACTTCAGTATGTCTGTTATGACCTCAACTGATGGTAATATTGGACAAGTCAAACCACAGAAAGAAATTTTGCTTGATAGATAATACATTTAATTTGTTTTTCTGAAAGGGGGTGGGTCACTGTACGCAAAACGTTAACTGTTTCTCTCTCCACAGATGCTGCCAGACTTGCTTAGTTTCTTCCAGTCATTTCTGCTTTTTGTCTGTTTCAGATCTCTAGCATGCATAGTTCATTGTTTTACTGTAGTACTTGTAGGGCATTTCTTTAGTTAGGAAAACAAACCTGCTGAGTTTCCACAAATTTCTCGACAGTAATTGGAACTGGATATCCATGGATATTCTACACTTAGAGAAACAGAGGAGCATTTTTGTGGTTATAAACTTGATTCCAGCATGGTACGTTGACTCCTGGTAAGGGTCAAGGATGTCACGGAATAGCAGCAAAACATTAATATGAAGGAGAGCGAACAATCAGAGATCATGTACTATGTTGATACCAGGAAGATGGATCACGTCCTGTAAGCAGATTTCAAGGAACTAGAAAGTGTTATGAAATTAAATGCTGTTCTGAACTGAGATTTTACAAGCACCTGTGTAGATGACTAGATGGCAGGCCCACAGTGTACTGGAAAATTGAAAATATGTAATATTTGGTTGTAAAATGGATACCTGAGTTTTGGTTGCTGTTTTAACAACAAATCATATTTAACCATTTTAAATTATGCTCCAGGATACTAAAACCCAATTAAGTTCGAATTTATTGTTTTACAAACATCGAACCCATGAAATGATCTGATGTTGGGGTTATAAAATGCGGATATTTTGAAAACTGATCAGAAAGCAACCGCTGTAGAGCCAGAGAGCTAACTGCCAATGTAGCATCTTGCTCTCTAAGAAATTAGAAAATACTCTCAATCAAAGATACCTTTTCATGTGAAACATACTCGCAGTAAAAAGAAAGACGGTGACCCAGGGAGATCAGCACTCAGAATAGTGAGGACACAGAAGAAGACACAGACTGTATAGTTTTGAAATTTAGTTGATGTAATTTTAATAACTGTCTTATTGGAACAGCATATTGTTATCGAGCTGGAGGCAGATAGTAAGCAAGTAAAAGAAAGGGAGGTTTAGATTTGTGAATAGCTGCTGTTTAATGTCCACTTTTAGAGTTAGAAAATAAACTGATGCTATTTCCTTTAAATAGTGGAATTTGGGAGTTCTCTGTCACTCATATTTCAACAGGTTATAAGGCGAGGTGAGCTTTCCTGGGTGTTTGGTTTAATTAACAGAGGTGCTCACCTCTGTATTGTAACAGTTGGAATCTAAAAAGCAGAAGCTCCAAATGTAGGAATCTCAGGATTACTTCCAGTCCCACATGCTGATGACCATAGAAACAGGGGAATTGCATGATTGAACTTGTGTCTGGAAAACTGGTATAGGAGCGACGGCATGTGATTTCTGAGGAATTGGAAGCGGGTTCTGCACAGGTGAGACCTGTACAAGATTAATGAGTTGCATCTTGGAAGGACGTGCAATAACGTACTCACAGGGAGATTTGCAAATGCTGTTGGGCAAACTAGGCAGGGGATGGGAACCTAAGAGGGAGCTCAGATTGAAAGATAACAAGTCTAGTGAAAGGAAGTAGAAACATAGTAAGTAAAACAGAAGATAGGCAAAGCAATGGCAAACATCAATTAGCTTCACAATGGAGAATAATGTTTAAAGGCCTGAATTAAAGCATTTCCATTTGAAATGGATGTAGCATTCACAAAAGCTTGATGATTTGAAGACACACATTGAGATAAACGAATATAATTTACCTGCTATTTCAGAGGCAAGGTTATAGAGTGACCAAGATTAGGAACTGAATACCAAAGGATATTTTATATTAAGGAGGGATAGACAAAAAAAGAAAATGAGGTAGGGTAGCATTTCTAATAAAAGATGACATCAGTACATTAGTAAGAGAAGATGATTGATCGTAGGATCAAGACATTGAGTCAGTTTTGGTGGAAGTAAAAAAAAAGCAAAGGGAGACAAACATTATTGGAGGCTGTTTATAGAATACCAAATTAAAGCACTAACGTTGAGCATGTTATAAAGTAGAAATGAGATGCACATGTAATGGAGACGATACAGTAATAATGAGTAACTTAAAATTACTTGTAAAATAGATTAACCAAGTCAGCACTAATGCTGTCAAGAATGGAATTCCTGGGTACGTTCAGGATTAATTTCTGGAACAGAATGCTGAGGAGTCAACTGGGGGTAGGGCAATTTGAATCTATAATTTAGCAAATAAAACTGGAACATGCAGGAAAGGGAAATATGCCAGTTTGGATAAGGATTGAAAGCAGGCAGTGCTGTAGGAATAAACAGATCTTTCTCGGGATGGAAGGCTGCTGCTAGTGGGATGCCATAAGGTTCAGCGCTAAGTCCACAACTGTTCACAATCTACATAAATAATTTGGATGTGTGGAACAATTGTAATATTTTGAAATTTGATGATGTAAGTCTTGAGCAAAGTATAAGGAAGCTTCAATAGGACTCAGACCAACCTGTGAAAGTGCTCGATCATGGCTCAATCATGCAAATAAATGAGAAGTTATTCACTTTTTCTTAGAAAAACAAAAGGTAAAATATTTCTTAAAGGATATCATGCCAGAAATGTAGGTGTTAAAAGGTGTCCTTTTATGTGAATCACTAAAAGTTATCATAAAGGTGCAGCAAGCAATTAGGAAGGCAAATGATACGTTGGCCCTGATTTTCAAGGGGATTTCAGTTGAGAAGATTTGTTGCTGCACTTGTAGAGAACCTTGGTGAGATCTCACTTGGAGTATTGTGTGCAGTTTCAGTCTCCTTATCTAAGGAAGGATTAATCCAGAGAAGGATTAATCTCTGACACGATTGTCTCATGAATACAGATTGTGGGAACTGAAACTTGAACACAAGCTCCAAGCTGATTTTCCAATGTTGTATACTGAAGGGCTACTACAATGCTGATGGTACCGCCTTTTCAATTAAAACGCGAATCAAGATCTTATCTTCCCCCTTGGATAGGCATAAAAGATCTCATGGCATTATTTTGAAGAAAAGTACAGTGGTTTATCATGGCCAGCAGTTGTCCTACAATGATCATGCTATGAAAAATACCTATTTGTTACCACACTGCTATTTGTGCGGCATTAGGTAAAAACAAGGACTGCAGATGCTGGAAACCAGATTCTCGATTAGAGTGGTGCTGGAAAAGCACAGCTGTTCAGGCAGCATCCGAGGAGCTCTATTTGTGAGGCATTGCTTTGCGTAGTTTGGCTGCCACATTTTTTTATATCACAATAGTGACCACACTTAAAAAGACTTAATTGACCATAGAGCAGTTTGGGATGCTGTGAGATTATGAAAGAATTTATACAAATTCATGTCTTTCCTTTTTTATCCAGTGGCTGCGCTTCAAGTACAACACCCTAGATACACCAGCTAGAAAACTCAGCATACGGGTCTTTATTGGTGCCTTTTCCTTCACTTAGGTCCATTAGTGGCTGTGCTTAAAATGTAATTGATAGACACCTTATACAGTGGGAATACATTTATTTCATGTATCCATTCAATGAAGAGGAACAGCAGTCCATCAACAAGGCTAGGGAGAGATTAAACTGAATGAAAGAGGACCTGAATGTGCACCCAATTAACCAGGTTCACACCAGATACAGTTTTTAGATAGACTAACGGCATGTTTCTCTTACAATTTCTATGAAAAGAATCTATTTATAATCATACATTTCAACTCTCAACTTAGTTAATTAAAAAAACTCCATAGATTTTAAAAATATATTTCTCACGACAAGCCAGACATAAACTTGATTAAAATCAAACTGTTGTTGGTTTACATGACAGCTATTGGTACTTTTTCCCTCTAACGACAGGGTTTATTTCGGTTAAATATATGTATTTTTTAAGGAAAACTTTTATGTTGGTTTTACAATGTAGTCTGTAATTAGATATAAATAAAAAAAAAACTTATATGGTAATTGATAATTACAGTCATCATTCTAGGTTAAGTCTCCAGCTGCCTTCAAAACTATTGAAAACAAATGTGTGACATTTCCTTTTACATGCCCCATCCTGCCCATAAAGTCACAATCTGTTTCCGTGAAACCATCTCCAGATGACACTGGGTTTGATAAATTTTGAAAGTGTCTGGCCTCCATCTTTAACAGATGACAATAAAATGCTTTGCTTTGCATTACAAGAATTCAAATGTTAAACAGTAGGAGTCTGGAGTACGCAGGTCTTGCTCCTTCAAGGTAATCTGTTAAAGATCTGATGTCTTGTTCTTTTATAATATACCAGCCAGGGGTGCATAATTTAAGGATCCACTTCCTGTGCCCCTTCTCCAACACCCCCACCCAAGGCCAAATCCGGTCCATTTGATTATTTACTCCAGTCTGTAAAGAATTTTGTAATTAGTCAGAAGAGCTGAATACTATTATGTTACTCAAGATGGCAGTTGTCCAATTTATTGCGCTGCAGACTGGCGCAACTCATACATGGGAAAGCTCCCAGCCTTTACAATGTTGTTGGAATAGATACCAAGCATGGAAGGAAAACCTACAGCCTGAGTCAAGCTAAATTACTTTTGAACACTTCCTATTGACTCACCTAATATCTTGGTTGCGTGTCTTATTGGCCAGTGACACTTGGGTGGGGTGAATATTCTAATTTTCACCAAGCACTCTCTGCAAATTGTGGTCACCTAAAATTGCTGAAAACTGTCCTGACCCCACCAAATCCCACTTACCCATAATCTCTGTGCTCATTTACTGACAGCAGCTCCCAATCCTGAAAAAACCCAACTTTAAACCACTTATCACTCTTTTTAAATGCCTCAATTCTCTCTGTATCTGAATTCTCCTTTAGCCCCGGTCCCCTTTGATGTGCCTACACTTCTCCTATTCTAATTTCTTACACATTCATGATTTTCTTCACCCACTACAATGGTTGGGCCTTTAATTCTCTTGGCCCTAAACTTTGGCCTCTTTCCCTAAAGACTCTGTTTCCGCTGTTCTTTCATCCTTTAATAGGCTCCTTGAAATCCACCTCATTGACCAATGTTTTGGTCACTTCTTCTAATGTCTCCTACAGACTGTGTCAAATTTATGCATAATAAACCTCTCCCCAGATACCTTGGAACAATTTTTCACGTTAAAGATGTTATATTGAGAAAGAATAGGCTGTATCATTCCTTCCCGTGGGAAGTAGAAAAACAGAAACCATGACAGTATTTCCTTCAGCATGTGGCTGGGGAGTGGGAAACAGGGTAAGGGAATTGTTGAGGGGAAATGTTGGGGTATGTTCTGTACTCAGCAATGCCATTATGCAGAAATTCTGTTTTTACACACAAACTGTAATCTCTATAAAATTATGGCGATGGGATTGGAGAGGATCAAAAGAAACGTAGTTTTCTCATTGTTACACCTTGTACCATGATTGCCATTCCTTAGCTGGAGGCTGAAACATAAGAAACTGGAGCTTAAAAAAAATAAAATGACTCTGAAGGCACAAGTTGAAAGTCCCATACAGCAAACAGCAACCACATTCACAAACAAATCTCAATCAGCAGCATCACCAAAGCCCATTAGGTTGAAATTGGTGGCTAGTAGAGGATCCAAAGACTAAATTAATAACATTTATCTCGTATGATTGGAACCTTAGGGTGACAAAGGCGTCATTGATTAATGATGAGTATGGTAACTGGGCTGTAAATTTTATCAAATGAGTCTTCCCAATATCATCCATTCTTCACAATTTACAAGCCATGGTTCAATGGGAGCACTGACACTTACAAGAGAGAAGGCTGTAGACCCAGTCCCCAAGCCAGTGATTGAATACTGAATCTATGCTGTCCTAGTACTGACAGGGTGCTGCACAGTCAGTGCTGGCACTATTACTGCAAAGCCTAATTTTTAAAGAAGCTACTTTGCATGACAAATTGTTTCTTTTCCCAAACACTTTAAACTATTCTATCAATGAGAACATTTCCCCTATTTGCTCTGTCCAGAACCTTCATGATTTTGAAACTCTCCAAGGAGAACAGCCCTGGCCTCTGCAAACCCAGCCATGTTACTGACGTCACTTATCCCTGGAACTCTTCTCTATTTAACATCTCTCCGCAGTCTTTGACTTTACTAATACAAACAATTGGATGTATTTTATCTTGAGAGTTTTTACTCTGCAGTAATGGTAGTTTCCATGTGCTTTCCTGCAGTACTGGAAAGTTATCCTGTGCTGTATAGCTGCGGTGGAGGTTTTGCCACCCATTGTGGCTGAAATTGAGACTTTTTCACATTTTGGAGCATTGCTATGTCTGCCTGTGCTCTTCTTGTTTTACTGAAAATTTGTGTTAGAAGAGATTGTGCACTTCCTTAACTTCTATAACACCTGTAAGTGACTTGGTTCGCATTTTCGCCGGCTCTCGCACTAAGAATAAATGAGTTCTCTCTCATGGCCTTCTTAATGCCGGTTTCTCAGCCTTGCCTCATGGTATTTGCACACTAAGGTGCTGACACCTGATTCGAGCTGTAGCTTGTGTTTTTTAAGTGTATAGTTCTTTCAACCAGTAATATTTACCAATTTAGAGTTCCTCTTTTAGTACAAAACATTTTCGACTTTTATTCATGCAATCTCTGATGTGAGGTTAGTACACTGGCTCAAGTACTGACTTGGGACCACTTCCACAGACCATGCCTTGTGATGTAGCCTGTACCTCCATCATGAAGCTGCAATTTTTTTTCAGTTCCTGCATATCTTGTGTCAGGCCTGAAATGTTTTTTGTGTCATTCTCTGAAGTATCTTCATTGTTGAGTGTTGTTATGAAATTTTTGAAGTTTACTATTGTCAGCAATTATCAGTATCAATTTCTCTTCAAGTCTTCTGGGTCACCAGCATGCTTTTTCCCTTTTTTGGTATCTTGAAGGTCTAAACTGTAACTTATCTCAGTTATCAACACTAGAAATAATGCTAGTCACCCCCATTCAGTGTTTTGTGGCAGGGCCTACCATTTCCACAATCTTGTACAAGTTCCTTCAAGCTTGACGTGATCTACTGCATTAAGATAGCTTCTTTTCTAGTCTAACCAGAAGAGTCTTGATTAAAGAATATGTTTATTGCATTACCTCCAGCCATTTACAGACTACATGCATATGAGCTACATTATATCATGGACTGTTAGCATCACACTAGCCCAGATCCATTGCAAACAAGCTCCTTCTTTACTCTGACCAAGTCTGCAAGACATCATCACAGTGGGTGGTGCTTACTGTACTCAATGAAAAATTAACCTTTTGCGACCCAAATACAACATAATTCAGCTGAGGTTAAACCAATGTCCTGTAGAAGTTCATCATAACCTCCTTGCTTCTACATGCCATATGTCACTTATTCATAAGACCCAGGATCTTATATGCTATTTCCATACTACTTTACATTATATCCCTCCCTTGATCTGACGATGATGACAAATTTTCTCTTCTCTGCAATAAATTTTCATTTGGCATGTATTGGTCCATTCCACCAAAATGTCTACTCTTGAAATCTATCAACAAATTCCACATAGTTTATCATATTTGCACCATTTGTAAATTTTTAAATTGTACCTTGTATACCAAAGTGTAGGTTATTAACATACACAAATTGGATTCAAGGTCCCATGACTGTCGCCGATAAACCCCACTATAAACCTTCTTCCAGCCTGAAAATCAACCACTCATCACTTCTCTCTGGTTCCTTTCACTCAGCAAACTTTGTTTACATATTATTGATGTACCTTAAATTCCATGGACTTCAGATTTGTAGACAATCTTATTGTGTGGCACATCATCAAACATCTGTTAGAAGTCTGCATCAACTTCATTAACCTTTCCTGTTCCCTCATCAAAAAAAAAACTCAGTCAAGTAATTCACACAATTTTCCTTGAACAAATCCTTTGCTGGCATTCTTTAATAAATCCACTCTTGCCCAAATGGCTATTAATTTTGTTCCAGCTTATGGTTTCAAAACTTTTTCTTATCACAGAGGTTATATTGCTAGGTTTATCATTACCCCATTTTTGAACGAGGGTCAAGTGTCCAATTATGAGGCACCCCTGCTATGTCTAAGGACTCTTGGAAGATTATGGTCAACATTTGAACACTTTACAGTCTTAGAATAAGGTGTAGACCATTTAGGAATGGGATGAGAAGGAATCAGTTCACTCAGATTGTGGTGAATCTTTGAAATTCCTTGTATCAGAGGGCTGTAGAGGTAAAGCTGTTGGGGATGTTCAAGACCAAGGAGTTGATATATTTCTACATATTAAAAATATCATGGGATACAGGGATAGTGCAGGAAGCTGGCGTTGACATAGAAGACCAGCCACAAGCACACTGAACAGCAGAATGAGCTCAAGGGCTGAATGGCCTAAACCTGTTCCTACCTGTGCTCTTAAGCTCTCATTTCAAGCCTTGCATATTAATAGGACTCACTATAATGTGCAAAATTGACATGTATCCACAAACTCTTCATTTATTTTATTTTGTTTTATAAAAAATAGGAAACACGAGTCTCTCTTTAAGGGTGGGATTTTCCACTTCCTAGAAGTGGTGGTCAGGTGATCTGCAGGGCCAATAGTATGGCAGGCTAGCACCCTTCCCACCAACTCAGCTATCAAGTTTCTGGCAGGAAGGTTCATGAGCAACTTTCCTGACCAACCACCAATTAAGACTTTGAGAGTCAATTAACAAACATTTCAGGGTCTCAAACAATGACTGGCCAGATTACCTGCTTTCCCAGCAGGTCATTTTCCCAGCAACAGGGAAACCAGATCAGCGTGCGTGCCAGGTTTGGATGGGGTTGAAAGCATGGGTCTCCATCTGACTCAATCTGGCGCAAGTGGGTGGCAATAATCCAGCAGGCTTTCACTTTGCTGCAGGAGCGCTCTCCGCTTCATCAAAGAGGCCCAACTCCACGGTTGCATACAAGGAAGTAAACCCTAATCTATGTCTACTCTTCATATTGGGACAAAATCTGTGAAAGCATTGTTACTCTTCCTACTCTCTTACTGTGCTGCTGTCTCATATTATCATAGCCTCTGTGGTCTGAACAGTTTAACAGAAACATCCTTCCAGCATAAACTATAAACCTGTAAACTCTACCCAGATGCAACACAAAGACTGATGCAATCCAATTTGCAAACTCACCCAAAACAGCATTACAAGCCAATTTTACAATTGTGTTCTACCGATGGATGACAATATGAAGTGAGAAACCAGCCAACTTACTTAACACACTGTATTCAAATTCCAGGAGCCTCTACCTGGCAACAACATTATTGGAATATCTTTATCACATGGACTGCAGCAGTTCAAGAAAAATAACGATCATAACTTCTCAAGGGCAACAAGGGTGGAAAATAAAAGCTGGACTTACAAGCAGTGCTCATATCCTGAGATCTAGCATTTATGTTAAAAATGAACAAAATAACAGGTTCCTGAACCTAATTTTTGCAGAGGGAATACTTGCTGTCAGCATAGGTGGTCAGAAAAATTATAGTCAAAACTAAAGTTACTGCATCATAACACTAATATTAGTTTGGTATGAAATGATAAATTTTCTAAATATATACCTTGCCCAGTTAACATAATCTTTGTCTTATTGGCTTCTTGATTCTTGTGAGTCATACCACATCCTTTAAGCAGTTGAATCCTAAAGTCATGCTTGACTCATTAACTGATGAAAAATAGCTAATTTTCAAATCTTGGTCTTGCAGCCCATTGAATATATTTGGTAACTTGATCTAAGAAAAAAGATTAATAACAGCTAAAAGTACCATCTTGCATTCAGGTGATTAGACTTTAAAAATATCCTCTCATTCTGGGGCAACTGATCAACTCCAATTAGAATACTCAAGAGACAAGTTGCAGAGATTTGAAAGATTTCAAGCTTGGATTATAAAGTTATTTTCACAGGCTTGGCAATACCCTTGTGTGATTCTAGAGCTAATGTTTCCAGACCTTCCACCATATAAAATATGGGGAGGGAGTCTTAACAGGATATTGGGAGGGTGTTTCCCTATACAGAAAAAATATAGAATGAGGGGTACAATTTCAAAATAAGGTGTCTCTCATGTTTGACAGAAACAAAGAAGGAATTCCAGTCTTGGAGGTTCATTAATATTTGGAATTCTCTTCTCCAGAAAGCAGTTCAGCCTAGATCATATTCAAGGATGCATTAAATAGATTTTTGATCCACATTTGGAAACAAGGCTTACAGGGGACAGACAGGAAAATGGAGTTAAGGACACAATCAGATGAGGCATGATTGTACTGAATGGATGAAAAGGTTTGAAAGGTTGAACAGGGTCTCCTATCCTTACTTCTTATCTATCATACCTCTACTCTGTTTCTCTTCCAGTTAATTTTTATCTGTCTCTTTCTCCTCCTCTGACTTTACAAAGGCTGCCATAGATTGAAATGCTTTTGAACACTTCTGAAGAATATTAGGATACTAACCCAACATAGTCGGCATTACTTTGCAGATTCACTAAAATTTATAACTTTTACAAAATAGATCACAACAAAGAAAAGCCAAAGGACAGGATAGGTATAAAACACATATGCAATTGCATCACACACTGCAAAGGCACAAGACATTGCAAAGCATGACACACAGCAATCATGTGTAAGTCCTTTTGAAATGTACTCATTACTGTAATGTAATAAATTCAGAGCTAATTTGTGCCAACTAAGTGCTCAGGAACAGCAATGTGGTCAGTGTTAAAATGACAAGTAGTCATGCCGGTGGTTAGGATAATCAGTTGACTGAGTATATATAAAGGGAGAACAGTTGGAACTGTAAGACTGAGTAGTAACTAAACTATCCACAAAGAAACATGTCTCATTTTCAGTCTCACCGAGGTGTTGTGTGTCTCAAGGAATTATTAAGGTAGATATGTCCCCAGTGCTGATGGGATCAAACCCAGAATATTGAGGGAGGCGAGAGAACAAATTGCTAGAGCATTGACAGACATCTTTGTATCCTCTTTGGCCACAGGTGAGGTCCCAGAGGACTAGAGGATGGACAATGTTGCCCCATTGGGTAACAGGGATAATCCAGGAAATGACAGGCCTATGAGCCTCACATCAGTGGTAGGGAAATTTTTCAAAAAGACCCATGCACAGTTAGAAGCAAATGGCGTTATCAGTGACAGACAACATGGTTTTGTGCGGGGGAGGTCACGCCTCACTAACTTGATCAAGTTTTTTGAGGAGGTGACAAAGATGATTAATGAGGAAAAAGTGGTTGATGCTGTCTACATGGACTACAGTAAAGCCTTTGACAAGGTCGCTCATGGCAGACTAATACAAAAGGTGAAGTCACATGATATCAGGGTGAGCTGGCAAGATGGATACAGAACTGGCTTAGTCATAGGAGACTGAATGTAGCAATGGAAGAATGCTATTTGGAATAGAGGGCTGTGATGAGTGGTGTTCCACAGGGATCAGTGCTGGGACCTCTGCTGTTAATGATCTACACAAATGATTTGGAGGAAAACATGGCTGGTCTAATTAATAAGTGTGCAGATGATACAAAGATTGGTGGAGTTGCAGATAGTAAGGAAGATTGTCAGAGGATACAGCAGGATATACAGGCATGGACAGAAAAATGGCGGATGAAGTTTAATCTGGACAAATGTGAGGTGATGCATTTTGGAAAGTCCAGTACAAGTGGAAATTACACAGTAAATAGCAGAACCTTTAGAAGTATTGATATGCAGAGGGATATGGGTGTGCAAGTCCACAGATCAATGAAGGTGACAGCGCAAGTAGATAAGGTTTTAAAAAAGGCCTTTGGCATGCTTGCCTTCATTGGAAGGGGCTTTGAGTATAAGGATAGGCAAGTTATGCTGCAGCATTATAGAACTTTAGTTAGGCCACTCTTGGAATATTACGTATTGGTTCTGGTCACTACACCACCAGAAGGATGCAAATGCTTTGGAGAGGATACAGAAAAGATTTGCCAGGTTGTTGCTTGACGTGGGGATTTTAGCTTTGAAGAAAGGGTAGCTAGACTGGGTTTGTTTTCACTAGGACGCAGGAGGTTGAGGGACAACCTGATGGAAGTTTATAAGATTGTGAGTAGCATGGACAGAATGGAAAATATGAGGCTTTTACCCGGGAGGAGGGATCAATTACGAGGGGACACAGGTTTGGGGAGGGGGGGTGAAATCGATGGGTGAGGCAAGCTTTTCATACAAAGGGGGGTGAGTGCCAGAAACGCTTTGCCAGAAGATGTGGTGGAAGTAGACACAAAACCAGTATCCAAGAAGTACCTGGACAAACACATGAATAGTGAAGACAGTTTTAGTATGGAAGGGCAAATGGGTTGGTGCAGCCCTGGAGAGCTGAAGGGTCTGTTCCTATGCTATATTGTTCTTTTTTGTTCAAGTTCTTTACATGATGCTTGCTGTGGGTGTCGGGTAACCTGCTTCAAAACTGCAGCTATCTTTTCAAACACTGGCTTTTAAAACAGCTTTTTCACATTTCAGTCCTCAACCGTCAAAACTCAAAATAAAATGACACGGTCTTTACAATGTCCGTCTTTCCATATTAAAGGGTGAAAGACTTAGTTGAGAGATAAACATTGATAAGGAAACAGGATAACTTTGCTCTTGTTCCTCAAAATAAATGCCATTAGTTATTCTATGTTCATGTGGGAGGACAGACAGGGCCCTGGTTTAAAGTCACATCTGAAAGAATGGGACCTCTGCCAATGAAACAATCTCTGAATCCTACACTTGAGCATTAGCCTAGATTGCTGGGTTCAAATTCTGGCATTAGAAATCACACTTTCTGACTAACGTGATGGTGCTGCCAACAGACACATGATTGACAACAAACATCAATATTACTGATCAGCTCCATATACCCTACCTTATCTTGATGTAACATTGCAAGTTTGGAATACAAACAGTTAAGAGCACTTACTCCATGGGTCTGTTCTAGAACTTCTTAGAAAGAAAGACTTACATCTCAAAAATGTCTTTTATAACCTTAAAGGTGATGAAAATTTGACAGCTGAGGCTTAAGTAAATTCAGAAAATGTCCTAAATATTCAGCAGATCTGGCAGTATCAGTGGAGAGAGAGAGAAAATGAGTTAAGTTTTGCTTAGTATGTATGACATCGTTTCAGAGCGCTTTCATTTTGCGCAATCTTATTTGCCTTGCAACTTTAGCATTATCTTTTTCTCTCCCCAAAGATGCAACAGCTGAATATTTTGAGCACTTTCTATCCTTATTTCGAATTTCCAGGATTACTTTGCATCTTTTCTTGTCATGTATTGCAGGTAAGAAAGACATGGATTGGCTGAGACAGGTAATAGTTGCAGATGCTCAAAATTTGAAACACCCTGGACAAACTCACCCTGGGAGGTACGGCAGCATCTGTGGAGAAAGAATTAAGTTTTCAAGTCTGGAATGGGTCTTTTTCAGAACGAAGGTAGAATATAAAGTCAACGAAAGTCATACCAATGCACCAGGTGCACCCTGAAACAGATACCATTGACTGGGGTTGAAACCCATGGCTTCAGCTATGTCAATATTTGGCTGGAATAAATTGCAGCTTCTCTAAAACTGATGTCAGATAGGAAGGCTGATGACACAGCCAGCACGGATTTGTGAAGGGTAGGTCTTGCCTTACAAGTCTGATTGAATTCTTTGAGGAGGTGGCCAAGCATGTGGATGAGGGTAGAGCAGTGGATGTAGTGTACATGGATTTTAGTAAGGCATTTGATAAGGTTCCCCATGGTAGGCTTATGCGGAAAGTCAGGAGGCATGGGATAGAGGGAAATTTGGCCAATTGGATAGAAAACTGGCTAACCGGTCGAAGTCAGAGAGTGGTGGTAGATGGTAAATATTCAGCCTGGAGCCCAGTTACAAGTGGAGTTCCGCAGGGATCAGTTCTGGGTCCTCTGCTGTTCGTAATTTTTATTAATGTCTTGGATGAGGGAGTCGAAGGGTGGGTCAGTAAATTTGCAGATGATACGAAGATTGGTGGAGTTGTGGATAGTGAGGAGGGCTCTTGTCGGCTGCAAAGGGACTTAGATATGATGCAGAGCTGGCTGAGGAGTGGCAGATGGAGTTCAACCCTGCCAAGTGTGAGGTTGTCCATTTTGGAAAGACAAATAAGAATGCGGAATACAGGGTTAACGGTAGGGTTCTTAGTGAGGTGGAGGAACAGAGGGATCTTGGGGTCTATGTTCATAGGTCTTTGAAAGTTGCCACTCAGGCGGATAGAGCTTGTAAGAAGGCCTATGGTGTATTAGCGTTCATTAGCAGAGAGATTGAATTCAAGAATCGTGAAGTGATGTTGCAACTGTACAGGACTTTGGTTAGGCCACATTTGGAGTACTGTGTGCAGTTCTGGTCGCCTCACTTTAGGAAAGATGTGGAAGCTTTGGAGAGGGTGCAGAGAAGATTTACCAAGATGTTGCCTGGAATGGAGAATAGGTCGTACGAGGATAGGTTGAGAGTGCTAGGCCTTTTCTCGTTGGAACGGCGAAAGATGAGGGGTGACTTGATAGAGGTTTATAAGATGATCAGAGGAATAGATAGAGTAGACAGTCAGAAACTTTTTCCCTGGGTACAACAGAGTGTTACAAGGGGACATAAATTTAAGGTGAAGGGTGGAAGGTATAGCGGAGATGTCAGGGGTGGATTCTTTACCCAGAGAGTGGTGGGGGCATGGAATGCGCTGCCTGTGGGAGTGGTAGAGTCAGAATCTTTGGTGACCTTTAAGCGGCAATTGGATAGGTACATGGATGGGTGCTTAAGCTAGGACAAATGTTCGGCACAACATCGTGGGCCAAAGGGCCTGTTCTGTGCTGTATTGTTCTATGTTCTATGTGATGAGGTCACATTACAATTAGTGTGGAAAGGTGGTCCACAAAGAGGACTGACACATTGGAGGAATGGAGGCTAGACTAAGCAACTGCATGCATGGGTTCAAATGATTAAATCTCCTAGAGTCCATTCAACCAGAGATAGTAATGCTTCATTGGGAGGTCTAGGTACATGGCAATGATGGAGAAGACACGTGATGGCCCATGATGTTGCCACCAACAGATGGGAAGTCAACAAGTAGAACTTAGCTGTAGCTGTGGAGTTAAAATAACCCAGGTCTTTTTTCTGGAGTAATGTGACCAACTACACAAAGGTGACCCACAACAACAATCATTGCCGAGTCATTGTTCTTTTCTACATTACCAGCAGTGAAGTAGGCCATGAAATAATTACATTACCATGTCACATATAACTTCACATCATGGAGACCACTTAACAAAGAAATTCTTCTTTAATTACTATGCAATTACTTTGGCATATTATACATGGGGAGTTTATTGTGGGGCCCTAACTAAGGAAATAATCCTTGTTTTATACTTCACACGTCAAACAATAATCAATGATTTGGTGGAAAACACATCTGTAATACATTATCGGAATGCTTCAGCACGTTATTAAATTTTAAAGAGGTTGGAATCAGCTGAACATCCCCCATATGAAACATATCATACATAATTTTTCACAATCATTTTTATGATCGTAGAAGCAATTGCTTCAGCATAAGTCAGAACACAGAAAGAAGGCTTCTGTGATCCCCTGTGCACAAGTGTCACAGACAGAGGAACAATGGAGTGGGTCTGCTCTGTCATGCTTCACTAATCTGTTAAGTGGCAAAAAAAATTCTTTAATTACATTGCTTAATAAAATCAATCAGTCTTAGCTGTAAGATAAACAACTCATGTGACAGCAATTGCTATTTGTGGATAAGATATCCAAACTTCTAACTTTTGATGTGTAAAAGTGTCTTCTAACTTTATTTTTAAAAGAAAGATAGAAAGTGCTGGAGATACTCAGAAAGTCTGGCAGTATCTGTAAAATGAGACACAGAGTTCATGGCTGGAATCTTCTTGAAGTGTCTCACCTGCTGCCTGGAGAGCCTCCACAGAAGGTCTGCTCAACCACACACAATCAGGCAGTAGTAAAGATACCAGCAGACCTTCCCTTGTAATAAGGTCTCTGGGACCACAGGTTCTATCTACTGAAAGCTGCCAATCTGAGGCCAGTAGGTATTGCACTCAGCAGTGCCACTGAGGCAGCTGCAGCTGGAAAAGCATGTCTGAGGTCCCAGGATTGCAAAGTGCCAAGGTCAAAGGTAAGCAATGTGGGAGGGGATTCTTGAGTTGGGGATTGCAGGGAGGAGGTGATGGGGAGGGTGAGATCCCTGCATGCAACTTCTTGCCTGATGTCCAGTCCCTCAGTCACTTGATCGCAGCAAACTCCCATACCTACTCAACTTCACAAACTGCCCAAGGGGTATCTGATAAAATCCAGCAGTGGTAGCCTAAGGACCTTAAGTGGTCCTTAACTGGCCACTTAAAGGCCTCAATTGGCAGCAGGTCAGTAAAGTGCACCATTTCCCTTACCATCCAGAACTTAACCCTCGCAGAAATAGGGAGGTGGTAAGGTTTATGTATGCCTACATGCTGCCTAATTAAATCCCATCTGAAAATGTGTTGCTGGAAAAGCGCAGCAGGTCAGGCAGCATCCAAGGAGCAGGAGAATCGACGTTTCAGGCATGAGCCCTTCTTCAGGCTCATGCCCGAAACGTCGATTCTCCTGTTCCTTGGATGCTGCCTGACCTGCTGCGCTTTTCCAGTAACACATTTTCAGCTCTGATCTCCAGCATCTGCAGTTCTCACTTTCTCCTCCTAATTAAATCCCATGTCCACCTCCAAGTTCACAACCACTTGGAAAAGAATCAATCTTCTATTAGAACGCCAGTTTTCATGATAGGTCAACCTAACTTGTTAATTCAGTTTCTTTCTCCACAAAGGTTGAGTTTTTCTAAGATATTATTCTTTATGCAAATTCCCAGTATCTGCAGTATTTAGAATTTTGATCATTCCGAAAGATTTGGCACCAATTATTGGGCCAACTCCTTTAATCCAGCTAAAATAATTTCTCTTCACCTATCCTCTCAGTTCCTTTTAATATCTTCAAAACATTGAAATCTATTAAATTCCAGGGAAGTCAATTCTGATTTTTGTAATTTCTTCCCTTAATTGATTCCAGGCGTCAAGTTATTAAATTTATGCTTGGCTCCCTCTTAAGTATGATTTCCCAAGCTGTGGTGGTCAGAACTGATTGCCAGGCATGGTCTACCAGTGATATTGTATACCTACAACATGACTACAAACTGTTGAATTATCACCCACAAAATATACAGCATGTAATCAGACCCTTCAGTCCAACTTATCTATGCCGATCAGATATTCTATGTTAAGCTCATCCTATTTGCCAGCATTTGGTCCTAAACCCTTCCTATTCATATACCCATCCAGATGCCTTTTAAATGTTGTAATTGTACCAGCCTCCACCACTTCCTCTGGCAGCTCATTCCATACACGCACCACCCTCTGCTTGAAAAAGTTGTCCTTTGGGTCCCTTTTAAATCTTTCCTATCTCATCTTAAACCTATGCCTTCTAGTTTTGGACTCCCCCACCCCAGGGAAAGGGACTTGGCTAGTTATCCTATCCATGCCCCTCATGATTTTATAAGGCTGTATAAGGTCATCCCTCAGCCTCCGACACTCCAGGGAAAACAGCCCCAGTCTATTCAGCCTCTTCCATAGCTCAAATCCTCCAACCCTGGCAACATCTTTGTAAATCTTTTCTGAACCTTTTCAAGATTCAAACACCCTTCCTTTAGGAGGGAGACCATCATGAGGTCAGAAGTGGGGATGTTCACTGATGATCACACAATATTCAGCACCATTTGCAACTTCTCTTGTACTGAAACAGCAGTCCATGCCCAAACACAGCAAGACTGGACAATATCCACATGCATGCTGATAAGTGACAAATAACATCTGAGCTACACAGAGTCAGGCAATGATCAGCTCCAGCAAGACAGAATCTAACTGTCACCCCCTGAGATTCAATATATCACTCTCACTGAATTTCCCTCTATCAACATCCTGGGGGATTACCATTGACTAGAAACTGAACTGGACCAACCACTGTGGCTGTAAGAGTACATCAGAGGCTGGGAAAACTGCAGTCAGTAAGTCTCCTCCTGACTCCAAGGCCTATCCACCACCTGCAAGGGGCAAGTCACAAATGTGACAGATTGCAACACACCTGCCTGGATGAGTGCAGTTCCAACAATACTCAAGAACCACAACATTCATGACAAAGCAACTTACTTGATTGTCACCACATCCACACACATTCAACTTTTGTACCAAAACCTATAATAGCAGCAATGCGTACCATCTGAAAATGCATTGTTAAAATTCACCAAGGCTCCTCAGACAGCGCCTTCCAAATCCATAACCGCTACCATCTAGAAGGACATGGGAAGAAGATACATGGGAACACCAACCACGTACAAGTTCTCCTCCAAGTCACTCACCATCCTGACTTGGAAACATTTCACTATTTCTTCAGTATCACTGGGTCAAAATCCTGGAATTCCCTCCCTGATGGCATTCTAGTTTTCCACCACTGTAAATGTACTACAGTGGGCTCAAGAAGTCAGCTCACCACTTTCTCACGGGCAATTTGATACAGGCAACAAATGCTGGCCCAGACAACAATGCCCCATTCCATAAATCTGTATTGAATTAATTTGGATCAAGCAGCCCTAGCAAAACTACAGTCAATGATTTTTTATTATTATTGTTTCTGTTTGCCGCACCCAATTTTAATGATCTCTAATTATGGAGCTCTACAGTCTCCATTCACCTTATGTACATCTGCAACATATATACGATTACAACATACATGCATGTACATGGAAGAATTCATAAAGTAGAGAATTGGCTACCTACAATTTCAGAAAGGTCAATATGAATTTTGTAGACATTCATTAAAAAGATCAGCTTGATGGGGGAAAACGTTTGTGTGATAATGATCAATGAAATGACTGAGTTACCAACTGTTGTTAACGACTTATGACAGATATTTTCTAATTCCAAATAAATTTGTTTTTTCACATTTTCCCCTTGCACCTACAACTGCATCAGTGCATCTAAATGTCACTTGTTCAGAATAACATTTTTCAACTGAAATTTCCCAGGTGCTGTTCACCATTTGAGAAACAGGGGATCCAGTTTCATTTCTAAAGGGTGAGTTGAGTCACATCTACCCTATGGCTCAGCTGAGTCTCTTTACTGTAATATCAGCCAGTGACACATCCTCCAGCAACGACACACCTGCAGGACCAATCTTAAATGCAAAACTTCTAACATTTGCCTTCCCCTTTTTTCCTGCTGCTTTCAAAGAAAATCAGACTCACAATAAAGGACAGAAGACCCATCTGAGAGGGCTCACGTTTCTTTTACTTTATTGCCCTGCAACCACTCCAACCTCAGTGATGGTCGTTTAGAGTTTCACCATTATTTTTAAATTCTGCCTCCAGGAGGAAGTAATGCATCTTTAGTAATTGCAACTAGCACAGTTGAAATGTCTAAGAGTGTGGCTGCAGAGCTATCTGAAATTCAAGTCACTGGGAACTGCAATAGATTGAAGTCTGAAACATGTTGAAACTATCCTTACCCGCATCTGCTCTGCGCTGTTTCAATAGTTGCACCCTCTACTCACCCCTTTTATCCACTGCCCCAAAAAAGTGAGTGAAGATTAAAATATATGTTTCTGAAGACTGTGGTGAGAAAATCCAATCTGATTCTTTTCCCGGTGAGCAGAATCTGGCCAATTTTCAGTTCAGAAACCAAGAGGAAGATTTGAAAATTATATAAATTTTGTTAAACGATACAATCAAATTCTGTTCATGAGATGAGAAAGACAAAAAGTGCCCTTTCACAACTTCAGGATGTCTCAAAGTGCATTACAGCTAATTATGTACTCTTGAAGCATAATCATTGTTTTAATGTGGTATCTGTGGCAGACAATGGTGATGTGGTAATGACAGGATACTTTGCTTTTGTGTTTTTAATCAAAAGTTAAATATTGGCAAGGGTACTGGAGACAACTCTCCTGTTCTTTCTTAAATAGTGGCATGGAATCTTTTATATCTGCCTGGAGAGCAGTGTCAAACGGGAACTAAGTTTAACAGCTCATCCAAACAAGGATATCTCCCTCAGGCTGCAATCTCTCCATATGGCACTTAATGCCAACCTGAATTTCATTCCCAAGTGTCTGGGAATGGAACTCAAACCCACAACTTAATTTCCTCAGAGTAGGAAGTACTGCCCACTGAGACATGGTTGGTGAATATAGAACAGAAAATACCTCACTAATGGGTGGAGGGTTTGAAAGAATTTTAAATCATTTTATGGTTATGGAACAAACAGGCTGAGCTTTAAGACAACCATCTGGGGATTTTAGAAATGGAGTGTTCACCATATATCTTTGTCTTTTAAAATTAAAAAGGGTGAATTTATTGTTTTTCAAATGTCTCTTGATTCTGAGACATCAGCGACATAAGCCTCTCAAGAAAATTCTCAAACAATGCCCCCATTCCTACTCTATCCATTGTTCAACTTTTGACTTGATCCTGTACCAAAAATACACTACTTTTTTAGCGTACCATTACAAAAGAGAATCACCTATAACTATTCACTTGCAGCCAGTGACATGCAGCTAGGATGTACCAGTTTTATCTTTTAGTGTTCTGGTTTTTGGTTTGGAACTGAATTGCAGTTGAAAATTGAACCATGAGCAGCAGCTTGTTTTTAAAACAAGGAGAGATTTAAAGACAGATGCTTGCTATTGGGAACTGGCCTGAAAAGATAATACAGGTTAATTACTGTTCTATGCACACTGTAAATATTTCAGCACAGAGATATTGCTATGCTCAGGGATGTTGAATTGGTCAATCATAGAATCATACAGCATCGATACAGACCCTTTGATTCAAATCAGGCATGATGACCGTGTTCCCAAACTATACGAGGTCCACTTGCTTGCATTTGGGCCATATCTCTCCAACCTTCCCTCTTCATGTACTTACCTAAATGTCTTTTAAATGTTGTAACTGTAGCTGCATCCACCACATCCTCTGGCAGTTCATTCCACACATGAAGCACACTCTATGTGAAAAAAATTGTCCCTCATGTCCTTTTTAAAACTTTCTCTTCTCACCTTAAAAATATGCTGCTATGCACAGTTGCTATTTTGCTATAGACCCTTTCTATTCACCTGATCTGTGACCATCATGATTTTATAAGGTCACCCCTCAACCTCCAAGATCCATGGAAAAAGTCCCAGCCTATCCAGCCTATTTTTAGAACTCAAACCTTCCATTCCTGGCAACATCCTAGTAAATCTTTTCTGAACCCTGTCCAATTTAATAATATCCTTCCTAAAGCAGGGCCACAAGAACTGCACACAGTATTCCAGAAGAGGCCTCACCAACGTTCTGTGCAACCTCATATACTCAAATGTCACAGCAATGAAGGCCAGTGTGCTAAATGCCTTTTTAACCACCCTGTCTACCTGTGATGCAAATTTCAAAGACTTATGGACCTGAACCCCTTCCTCTCTCTCTGTTTTACAACACCACCCAGGGCCTTACCACTAATTGTATAAGTCTGGCACTTTGTATTACCAAAATGCAATACTTCATATTTATCCAAACTAAACTCCGTCTGCTAACCCTCAACTCATTAACCCAATTGATCAAGATCTCCTTCTAACCTTAGATAACCTTCCTCACCATCCACTACACCACCAACCTTGGTGTCATCTGCAAACTTATTAACCATGCCTCCTATATTCTTATCCAAATCATTTATATAAATGACAAACAAAAATGGACATAATAACGATACCTTGGAACCCTGTTGGTCACAGGCCTCCTGTTCAAAAAACAATCCTCCACAACCACCCTATATCTCCTACCGTCAAGCCAATTTTGCATCCAATTGACAAGCTCATCCTGAATCCCACGTGATCTAACACTACTAATTAGTCTACCATGTCAAAGGTTTTACTAAAGTCCATATATACAACGTCACCTACTCTGGCCTCCTTAATCATTTTGGTCACTTCCAAACAATCAAGTTTGTCAGACATAATTTCCCTGGAATAAAACCATACTGACTATCCGTAATCAGTCCTTGCCTCTACCAATGCACATAAATCCTATCTCTCAGAATCCTCTCCAACAAGGAGGTCTAGCCAGCCAACCACAGAGAATGCTGATTGTTTTTTAATTGGCTCTGACTGGGTTTGGGGCAAGAGGCACTTTTGGTTTAGAAGCTTCTGGACTGAAGCTGTTTTTGGATTTTGATTTCTCAAGTTATTCTTCAGTTATTGACAGATCTGAAAAAAAATCGCAGTCAGTAAGAAATAAGTAAAAGTCTCCTCCAGAAGTCTGCAGAAGCTGTTTGAATTGATTAGTAACTTCACAATTCAAGCAGATACACAGTACGATGTATGCGAAATACAACCCTTTGATCAAGGATTTCATGAAGGCCTGGTATTCATTATTAAAGTGGTTGTTGAACTGGCAAATTACAATCCTTTTTTAAAATTTACCCCTGAACTGCGTCTATCAGTGAGAGAATGCTGGTGTTTATGGTCAAAGAAGGTTGGGCTTCCATGTTAGATACGAGCTTGCATTGTTGTTTATCTATGTTCTGTTAAAGTTAAAATCTGTTAATTTTTTAAAGTTATAATCTAGGTATGCAAGACTTGTCACTTGTAAAATCTGGTTAGGAACAACTGAGCAATTTTAAGGGTTAGTGAATTTTCTAATTTCACTATGTTGTGAATCCAATAAGGAGGATAGTTTGGTTTGGTCTGCTATCACAGTGAACATGAAGCATTCAGGAAATGTGGAGTTTTAAAGGCTCCAAGTTGAACAATTATTGCCTGTAATTCTTTTGAGAAATGAAAAGAAATGCATCCTCAGCTACACAGGGACAATAGATAGGGGTGGGGAGAATTGAAACAATTGAATTCTTTCTCACCTTTGTGCCTGATCTCAATTCTCTTCTTAGATGAAGTTAATAATGTTGATTTAGAAGATGGCAGAATGTAGTGTGTATTTTATGACTGAAGTAAACACAGCAAAGGAGCAAAATTACATGCCTGCCTGTCACACTACACTAAGGCTTTGTGAATTAGTTAACAGTTTTAAAGAGCTGATTTTTGTTTATTCATTGTGTATTTTTTCCACATCTGGAGTACGTAAAGAAGAACAAATAATCTTTTAGCAGCTTGCAAGCCTTTTCCAGGGTTTGCTAACACCATATAAACCGAGGCAGCTAGTTTTTGTTGAAAAGTTTTTGATAATTAATTTACTGCTTACTTTTTAATATGTCAGCAAATTCCCAAATCTTGAAAATTATAAGCAAGTCAGTCTACACATAATGTAATTCAAAAGACTCCTACATTAAGTCGGGATAACTCATTTGATAGCTTAGTTGGCACAATATTTGTCATTACACATGACTATAGATATATAACAGTCAGATAATTTGGTGCAAATAAATTGCTAAAACTACTATTTTCGGATCATTTGGAATACTCCATTCATAATTTGGCCATGGAGAGGTAAATTTATCTAGGGCTCCAAGTTTGTGTAAGTATGAGAGAGTACAGGAACTGTGCAAGACAGTGAGTGATTGTGTGACAATCTTTAACTTGGAAGTAGTAAATCACATGACAGGGGGTGGTAATGGCCAAGTGATATTATCGCTAGACTATTAGTTCAAAAACTCAGCTAATGTCCTGGGGACTACAGCAGATGGTGGACTTGGAATTTAATAAAAACAATTTGGAATTAATAATTCATTGATTCTACCATGAAACCATTGTTGATTGTTGGAAAAGCCCATCTGGTTCACTAATGCCCTTAGAGGAGATCTGCCGTCCTCACCCAATCTGGTCCTCACCCAATCTGGTCTACTTACTCCAGACCGACAGCAATGTGATTGAATTTCAACCGTCCTTTGAGAGAACCCTGCAAAGTCCTTACTACCCTAAAGACACCTTTCAGACAATCTCCCAGGCATCACCTTCACCATCCTTGGTTACCCTGGGAGTCCTCAACATTGACTCTAGGCTCCATGAAGTCTCATAGTTTCAGGTTAAACATGGGCAGAAAGCCTCCTGCTGATTAACACACACTCAGGTGTTGAATCAATACTCCTGCAAGTTGAACAATACTTTGAAGCAGCACTGAGTGTGGCAAGGATGTAAATGTATTCAAGGTGATGGAGCTCGGCAGCAGCACTACTGATCAAGTTGCTTGGGTCCTAACGAACACAGCTGCTAGACTGGAACTAACAAGAAGGAAAAACATACTTGTCCTCATCCTAATCAATCTACCAGCTGCAGATGCATCTGTCCATGACAGTATCGGTAAGAGTGACCACCATAAAGTTCTTGTGGAGACGAAGTCCCAGCTTCAAATTAAGCATACCCTCCATTATGCTGTATGACGCTATTGCCCTGTTATATGGGAAAGACTTCAAACAGATCTAGCAACAAGACTCAATCCATGCTGCTTCAGTATCTGAGCAGATACAAATAATGCTGAACATTGTGCCATCGGCAAACAACCCCACTTCTGACCTTATGTTGCAGAGAAAGTAATTGATGAAGCAGCTGAATATCGTTGAGCCTTGACATTACCTTGAGGAACTTCTGCAGAGATGTCCTGGGGCTCAGATGATTGCCCTCCAACAACCACAACCATTTTCCTATGTGACCGGTAAGACTTGAATCACTGGAGAGTTTGTCCCCCAATTCCCACTACTTCCAGTTTGTAGGGCTCTTTGATGTCACACCCAGTTGAATGTGGCCTTGATGTCAAGGGCTGTCCTCTCACCTCTGGAAATTAGTTATTTTGACCATGTTAGAACTATGGCTGCAACTCCTCAGACACTGAAGGAGACCACATTCAATTGCAACAAGATCTGGATAGGCACTGACAAGTGTTAAATAACATTTGTGTCACCCAAATGCCAGACGATATCCATTTCTAATAAGAGATTATTTAACCACTGCCCTTTGACATTCAATGCTGTTACCATCACTGAATCACCTATCAACATCTTTAGGATTACCATTGATCAGAAACTCCACTGGACTTGCCACATATATACAGTGACTATGACAGCAAGTCACAGGCTAGGAATACTGTGGCGAGTAACTCACCTCCTAACTCCCCTGAGCCTGTGAACCATTTACAAGGCACAAATCAGGAGTGCGGTGAATATTCCCCACTCGCCTAGATGGGTGTAACTTCAACAACACACAAAAAATCTTAACACCATCCAGAGCAAAGTAGCCTGCTTAATTGGCCCCACATCCACAAAAACCCATTCTCTCCACCACTGAGACTCAATACACAAAGCTGCTATTATCAGGGTGCACTGAAGAAACTCACCGAAGATCCTTAAACAGTACTTTCCAAACCCACAATCACTTCCATCTAAAAGCACAAAAGCAGTAAATATGTGGGAACATGACCACCTCCATGTTCCCCTACAACCCACTCAGCATCCATACTTAGGTATATCACCATTCCTTCACTGTTACTGGGCCAAAATCCTGGAATTCCCTCCCTAATGGCATTGTGGGTTCAAATGCAGTAGTTCAAGAAGGCAGCTCACCAGCACCTGCCCAAAGACAACTGGGGACGAGCAATAAATACTGGCCAGCCAGCGATGACCAGGACCCACGAGAGAATGAAAAAGAAATGAAGACACATTTTTTAGTGTATTTAAAACGTCTATGGAATCTCTCAATGTTTTTAAGAGTGTTTAAAGGGAACTTTTAAGAGTTTGTTTCAATTGGCAAGAAATCTATTGAAATTTTCTTGGAAAGTTAAAAAAAAATGTTCCTGTGATCTGGCAATCTTTGACATGGAAGTAGTTGCAACAGGAATGAAATTTTTAAAAAGGTACGTGGCTGATAGGCAGGATTGGATCACAAGCAAGGGAGTTGGACATTAAGGCAATCATCATTTAGGAAAGAAAGCATGCAGAGGCAGACGGAGAAAGACAGAAAATTGTCACAGAGAAGCATCTCTCTTTCTCTCTCAAAAGATGTCACTTAGGTGTTTGACAGAAAATAAAACTGCAACCTTGTGAGCTAACTAAAGGAGTCTAAAACACTGAAAACTGTGAATAACTTATAGATGCGAACTAGCTGCATGTTTTCACAGAAGTTTCAAAACTGTGAACCAGGAGTTATTTTCGTCAGCTGAAAAGTAACAGCTGTAAGCAACGGCACTGGGAGTCTTGTGACCTGAGGGAGGAATATTCGTAAAGATATTTCTTGCCGATGATAATTCTATCGGTGAAGCACAAAGGTGAAATTTGTTACCAGCTAGAACTCCTAACCTATCTTGCATGAATAAAGAATACTGTGCAACAGTCTAATTATGTAGTACCAAACATTTATAGGATGCAATGTAATTGCTTGTGTAAGACTTATCTGTGTTATTTTGATGATTTGAAGCCTAATTTGAAGTGTAATCTATTTGTTATGAACAGGTAAATGTGGAACAAGAGAAGGCCCACTCAGCTTTTGGACAGTAGTTGAAAATGGTCAACACAATCATAGTGCTCAATAGAACTGATACTTTCAGTGAACAATCGATCTAGCATTAAATGAGATATCACTGAAAAATGTGCAATAGAAATTTGACTGGGCCTAGATGCATTTGTCTGCAAGCAGACCTAATTTTGAAGTACAAGGCCAGACCAAAATTAATTACACATGAGCAAGGAACAAAAGGACGCCACTCTGCCCTTGAAGTCTGGTCTATCGCTCAATAAGATCATGACTGATCTGATTTTAACTTCAATTCTACATTTCTGCATAACCCCAATAATCTTTCATTTAATTGGTAATCAAGTATCTATCTACCTCTGCCTTAAAATTCATGCTTAAATTGCATTCGTTCTAATATGTGTTATAAGTTACCATCTCGGGTTTGAATTTCAGGGTAAATTTGGTTACTTTGGTTTTCAAGTCCCCACAAGGACCTCAACAATTGTATCTGAGAAAGAAAGCAATTAGGAGACAACAGCAAGAAAGCATGAAAATGAAAAGTGTGTGAGATACAAAGAAAGAGAAAATGTGAGGGTGGAAAAGGGAGAGATAGTCAAGAATATGAAAGAGCTGTTGAGCAGAGAGGAGAGAGAGTATAGAGAGACTGATGTTAAGTGTGTTCAAAAGAAAGCAAAAACAGCAAGTGGAGTATATGTGAGACTGCAAAGGGAGAGATGGCAAGTGATTGAGAGTGCAATGGAAGAGATAGTGGGGAGAAAAATGAATTGAGTATGAGATAGTGGCAAAGTATGAGATAAAGAAAATGCGAGAGATAGCCGGAACATGAAAGCATATGTGAAAGAGAGCAGAGAGAGAGAGAGAGAGAGAGAAAGACTGAAGAGGCCATCTTGGCAAGTGAAAACTATATAAGAAAGGAGCTTATGTAAGCAGAGTGAGAAAGAAAAGAATATTGAAGTTGTCATTATGCTAAATTGTGATGTTTCACTTCCCCTTCAAGCTGTGGCCAGTTCACAAGGTCCAAGAGAAGTTTTCAGCACCCATCAAATTTTAGTCACAGCATGCCGCAGGGCCTTTGAAGAAGATAACAAAATAAAGCAAGGTGACATTTGTGAGACCTTTCTGATATACTGAGAGACTTTTTGGTTTGTGAATGAAGAACATCCCTTCAGAGCAAGGCTTCTATTATGGGCATTTACTTGTTTTTAGAATTACCAATTACAAGCCAGTAAGATCCACGCTTTGTAAAGCGACCAAAAAGATATACACAAGAGAAAATCATTAATAATGAATGACTTAAACAGTAACAGAACAACTTGTTTTAATTAGCTTATGTCAAGGGCACTTCTGAGTGTATTTTGAGGACTAACAACACCCCAAAAGAATCTGGTTAATGTACTTAAGTCCCAAAGGTTTTGTACATTTAGCTAGTCATTTATAACGGTGATTTTGTTCAGCAGCTTTTTAATCACCAATAAATTATTATACAAAGCTATACTGGTCCTCCAACGTATTGTCAGAACGGTAGGAAGTTGGTTCGAAGCCACAATTTCTTATAACAGTGGCCTGTCAAGGGAGTCACTGAAGCAGAAAGAGGGTAGCCAGGAACAAGCCAGAGGTGAATGAGAGAATTTCCAGTTACCTGACTGCAAAATAAGTTCATTAAAAAAAACCAAAACAGCCCTCATATGGCTTTGCTGCCACTGGCTGCTTCCCTGTTGCTCAGAATTTAGTGCTGCTAGCACATTTCTTCTCTTGTGAAGAGGTGTGGACTGCGAGTTCTCACAGTTACACCAACTGCATCTCTGTTATGTCCTATTCTTGAGTCCTTGCAGCCGTCATTACTGCTATGTAATAAAACTGAATAGGGCAGATCTTAGAAAGATGAAATGGGAGCTGGCTCAGGTGGGAAGACAGGACTGTTGACTATCAATAAGATCATTTCATAAAGGAGATTCCTAAATGTCAGAATAAATAAACATCATTTCAAAAGGCCATGCATACAGTTTCAGGATGTAATATTCTAAGTAAACTTCCAAGCCCTTGCTGAAGAATAATTTTAAGGTCCCTTCAGAAACTCAGTCAGGTTCCACTGTTGCAGTGGTAGCTTTTTTTAAAAAAATAATTTTCCCGCTGCTCCCTTTTCAGAGACACAGTAGGAGGAGTCTGAAAATTGTTCCTAATGTTTTGAAATCAAACAATGCTGTTATTGGTCCTATGACTACATGGCATGACCTATATCTAAGAGAATGTATTGTTATTTGAACATTTAACATATATTTTGAAATTTTCTTAAAGAGGAGTTTAGTGTACATGTTGAAACAGAACATATAGTTTCTGAAAAATGGTTCTGGCATTTTCCATGACTGAAAAGTGAGGAGAATGATGAGACATAAGAAGCATGGCCATTGGGGAAGATAATAATTTGATGAAAATGAAGAACTGAATTTATGGAGGAAGCAGATTTATCTGCCGTTTGAAAGTGCTGGGATCATTTCTTATAACTTTGGGACCTTGCATATCAGCTGACTGGATGCAACAAGCCATTGTGACCAATTCACAGTTCATTAAAATTAATCAGAAAAATTGGACAATAAATGAATTTGGGTTATCTGGCCTTACCCAAAGTGCTAATATACATTCCAGTCAGAGAAAGCAATGCATTGTAAAATTAAACCACTTTCTTGCAATAATCTTGCATATTAGTATGGTTTACGGTATGTACTCACAATTGCATAGATGGATACAGACCTGAAAACTCCATCAGGATTATCGACCTGTCCTAAGTTAATCAGCTGCTGAAAATGTGTTGCTGGAAAAGCACAGCAGGTCAGGCAGCATCCAGGGAACAGGAGAATCGACGTTTCGGGCATAAGCCCTTCTTCAGGAATGAAGAAAAAAGTTAAAGCTTATGCCCGAAACGTCGATTCTCCTGTTCCCTGGATGCTGCCTGACCTGCTGCGCTTTTCCAGCAACACATTTTCAGCTCTGATCTCCAGCATCTGCAGACCTCACTTTCTCCTCTAAGTTAATCAGCTGTCAATCTTAGAACATTTACAAATGTATAAAAATCACTGGCAGCAAAAACGTAACTGGCTATCAAGCCTGCCCCACATTAGTAATGCTTGGAGTATCTATACTAAGAGGGAGTCCAGAAGTCCTCACCCAACACATCTGCACAATTATGTAATCTCCTGGGATATTCATTACATATTAAAAACTCAGAGCCAATAAGAAATATAGTCACCCAGCTCTTCAATTTGGCACATTCCTTCCCAACATCTTAGACAGAAGGAGCATTTCCTTTTTAAAAAATTAAGAGTCTAGGTTCTTTATCCTGTTGTGAAGAAGCAAATCTTCCTGGGAAAAAAAATGGGGCAATTGACCTGACCAGAATTTAACTTTTTTGTGATATCCTCTGTGACTGAACAGAT
The DNA here is from genome assembly GCF_037043375.1 of Chiloscyllium plagiosum. Lineage (NCBI taxonomy): Eukaryota > Metazoa > Chordata > Chondrichthyes > Orectolobiformes > Hemiscylliidae > Chiloscyllium > Chiloscyllium plagiosum. The sequence goes on along the minus strand of NW_028270158.1, from coordinate 22,547,556 downwards.
CGACAAATACCAAGATGGAGGACAGGACGAGGTACAGTTGGATAGCTCAGAAGTGTTCTCAAAGCCAATCTCTTCAAGGATTGGGAGTTCACTGGAGATGGAATATAGCATTCAGTTTGATCACAAGCCTTATAATAGCCATGGCAGAGACATCAAGTGCCCTATGTCAAAAATGAGACCTTGATTAAACAGTTAATTTTTTCTGTGGCTTACCACAACACTCAAAAATAATCAAACTCAGTGATGAATTTAGAGAGCTATGGGGTTGGGCTGGAGGACGGGATTAGCTGGATGGTTCTTTTGGGAGCCAGTACAGACACGATGGATTGAATGGCCTCTTTCTGTACTGTAAAATTCTATGATTCTTTGATTATAATTCCCATGGAGATTGAATAATTTAGAAAATAAAATTCTCAATGGCCAATTTAAAGATTTGCACAAGATTTCAAGTTTTAAAACTTTTACACTAAGAAACAAAAGCTAAAAGCAACATTGACTAAATGCTATTTCACAGGCAAATTATACCCTATACTAAATAAAAATTCTCTTATTGATACTTTAATGCAACCAAAATCTCACTTCATGTTTAAAATATGGTTCTCTCCATATACTCTAATCTGCTGGAATCAGTTTCACGTGAATCTTCGCTCACGAGAGCACTTTTAAACAGTTGGAAAGTGAATTAACACTAACATAAGCATTAATAACTCTCCGCCACTTTTATTGCTTGACAATTTTTCTTTCTAATTCAATTAATGAAGCGTCTCAATTACAGCGTGTAGTCATCAAATTTCAAACTGCAATGTTGAAGAACAACACATGTGATGGATATGTAATACATTGTTCAGTTTGGATGCAGCTGTTCGATTGCTGATATTAGTTTGGTGCAATTTAATGGGAGCACTCAATATTTGCATGGTCCAGAAGTTGACATGTGAGGTTAATGTATTCTAGGAGACGAGGCAGAGAGGGAGTAATTGTTATAGAGTGACAAAGAATAGGAACTGGGCATGTGCAGAGACTAGGGAAGCTAGTAGGATTCTTCACTTCTGTTAAAAATCACACTACACCAGGTTATAGTCCAACAGTTTTAATTGAAAGCACTAGTTTTCGGAGTGTCGCTCCTTCATCAGGTGGTTGAAGGAGCAGCGCTCTGAAAGCTAGTGCTTCCAATTAAACCAGTTGGATCATAACCTGGTGTAGTGTGATTTTTAACTTTGTACATCCCAGTCCAAAACTAGCATCTCCAAATCATCCCCACTTCTGTAGTTGACAGGGGTATTAGCTGTGTCGGACACATTTCCCGTACTTCTGCCCTCCCACAACAACAATAAGGTCCTTCTAATCCTCACCTACCACTCCACCAGCCTCCGCACCCAAAGAATTGTAAGCCTCCCTTTCCATCACCTCCAGATGTGTGCCATGACCAGACATATGTTCCCCTCCTTTCCCTTGTCAACATTCAGTAGGGACTGTTCCTTCTGAGGCAACCTGGCCCACTCCTCCTCCATTCCCGACAGCCCCAATGGCACCTTCGTATGCAATCGCAGAAGGTGTAACACCTGCCTGTTTATCTCGTCCCTTCTCACAATCCAAGGCCTCAGGCATCGCTTCCAGATGAAGCAGCAACTTACCTGCACTGCATTCATTCTAACTTACTGTACTTGCTGCTCAGTGTGACCTTTTCTACATTGAGATGGAACGCAGACTGGGTGACCACTTCACACAACATCTATGTTGTGTTCATAGAGATGACTTTGAGCTTCCAGTTGCCTGCCAGCTCAGCACACCATGATGTTCCACAACAACATTTCTGTTGCAGGCTTGCTGCAGTGTTCCAGCGAGCTCAGTGCAAGCTGGAAGAACATCTCATTTTCCACGGGGGCCTCCGTATCTATCTTGTCAAGTCCGCTAAGAAGCTTGTATATTTCAATAAAGTTGCCTCTCATTCTTCTAAACTCCAATGAGTACAGGCCCAACCTACTCAACCCCTCCTGATAAAGACACTCCCTCCATACTCGGTATCATTCTAGCAAACCTTCTCTTCACTGCCTCCAGTATTTTAACAAAGGGCCTAAAATTGTATTCTGGGTGTCATATAATTTTAGCAAAACCTCCCTTCTTTTTATACTCTATTCCTTTAAAATAAAGGTTAATATTCCATTTTGATTACCTACTGAACATGGATGCTGGCTTTTTGTGATTCATGCATGAGGACTCCCAAAATCCCCCAGTTCTGTAACTTTCTACAGTCTTTTTCCATTTAAATAATATTCAGTTCCTCTAGGCTTCCTGCTAAAGTTCAGAACCTTACATTTTCCCACATAATACACCATCGACCAAATTTTTGCCCACTTGCTAAACCTTGGAGACAGTGGGGACTGCAGACGCTGGGGATTAGAGACAAAACGTGTGGTGCTGGAAGAGCACAGCAGGTCAGGCAGCATCCGAAGAGCAGGACAGCCAACATTTCGGGCATCAGCCCTTAATCAGGAGTGCATTCCTGACAAAGGACTGATACCCGAAACATTGACTCTTCTGCTCCTTGGATGCTGCCTGAACTACTATGCTTTTCCACTTGCTAAACCAGAGCGTAACCCTCTGCAGAGTTTTTGTGTCATTCTCACTATTTGTCTTCCAACCTATTTTTGTGTCATCCACAAACTTGGTTATAGCACATTCACTTTCCTCGGCCAAGAAATTGATATGTATTGTAAATAATCATGGGCTCAGCACTGATTCCTGAGCACTCCACTTATAGGTTGCCATCCTGAAAATGCCCACCCCCCCTGATCCCAGCCCTCTGTTTCTATTAATTGGTCAATCCGCTACCAATATTAAAATACTACCACCAAAAAAAAGGCAACTTCTTATAATACTGGCATTGAACAGATCATTAAGCTTGACCATTAGCTCCTGAAAGGTAGGAGGATGCACTGGAATACCAAAGACAGCTGCTCTCTTGTGCAGTGATACATCTACTTCTTCAGTCAAACTTATAATCTCTTGCCCCAGACTCCGCTTTATGCCTGTTGTTTCTTTTCTTGACCATTGACTAGGCAAAAAGTTTTCAAGGTGACAGCCACTTACCTTCAAGAGACACAACAGTTTACAGTGCATTGTCAACAAGGTTTTCTGTCTGCACCATTGGGCTAGCTCCCAACTCAAATCCAAACTATGCTAATATCTCACGCTAATCTTTTGAATAAGCTGGTCTCAGGAAGTATTGCACTGCCAGCTAGCCATGTCTAGCACTTGTAACTAGCATTGAAATATCTTCCCTACAGTCTCCGAAAGTGAAATAAGTGAAAAGCAAATGCTTTGTTTAGTACCACGAACTACAGAGTAAAGGAAATGGAGAAATATTGCTGTCTACCATCAGCATGGACAGTTCTGCATAAACCATGAGAAATCTATTACTTCTTGTCGGACTTTCTATTACCATTTAATTGCATTCTGGCCTGCTGGTTTGTGATGCAGAGTGTTGTCAACAGCACAGGTTTAATTCCAGCTCCAGCTGAGGTCACTATGAAGGTTTCACCTTCTTGACCTCACCCCTTGCCTGAGGTGTATTGACCCTCAGGTTAAACCACAGCCAGTTGTCTCTCTCTGTGAGAGCAACCCCAGGGTCCTCTGGAACTATGGCAACTTTAATTCATTCTCACCAACCACCCTGATAAAAGCATGAATTCTATATTCTAGATCAGGTACATCTGATTTTTCTATCATCAAATGGGGTTTTAAAAAATTCTATAGTTTTTAGTTACGATATTCAATGGCACCAGTACACTCTCATTTGTCTTCCTTACATAACACACTCTCAGAAGAATTATAGCACTTAATCCAGATTGTGATTCTGAACAGTGTAACATTTCCCGGAATTAACACTGGTATCCCAATCAGAAATGATGGAATGACACCTCAAATTCTCCATGACCTAAAGTTCATAATAGAAAGCCTTATCATTTTCTTTCATCACTAAATGTTGTGGTTTCCCTTAAATAGATAGGAAAAGAACCATGTATGAGTTAAAAAAAAACTCCTCAATAGCTCAGTAAGCTGTTTTGGAAGATTACAAAATAGATCTTTGGTCTCAAGCAGTCCTCTGGGATAGCGGAAGCAAAAGTTGAACAAGGTTATTGGGTGAGAGTTCGACGAAAATTGACTCAGCCCCTAAATACTTTTTTAAATACCCTGATGCTACGCACTGTCTATGCTGATACATGAAGAGTGGTCATTTCTTTGCAATGAGCCACATGGATGTGGTTGAAATGATATCCTGTGGATAATTGCAGACCTGCAGTGAAATTTTTAAAGTTGGCAATGTTACAGAAGTGAGAGTCCATTTACACACAATGCAGTGGAATTGCTGGCACATTTGTAACATTCTCTGTATTTCGTGGAGTGCACTGCTCATTGAGCAAAGTAAGACCTCAACAATGAATTTTCACTTGGGGAATAAACCAGCAGCACAGAAAGTATCAAGTCAGAAAAAAAACAGTTTCTGATTGTTGTGGCAAAATATATTCTTAACATTAAACTACAAAATGGACTGTGAAGCTTTTTCAAACTTCAATTGTTTGCTTCCATAGGTAGTCTGAACAACATGATACAAAAACTCACAGGTTTATGATGTCTGTAATACATACTTAATTTTCCAAAGAATGTTTATTCTTTCGATTTCCAGCCTCCTTATTTCTGGCTCTACTTTTGCCCGTAAGGCAAATGGCACTGGGTGGGCCTTATGGAATCACAGAATTGCTTCCTTGGTCAACATGCAACATGACCTTGGCTACTTTGTTAGTCCCTAGACCATCCTGAAAATCATCTTGGTATTTAATTAGGATTTCACTCAGGATTTCACAAAAAAACGTTGAGCCAATCAACATGGACCTTTCTCAAGCAAATTCACTCCATCAAGCTTTGGCCCAAGCCTTTTACCACAATCAGTGGTAACTGAACCAGCTGCTTCTTATTCAAGACTGAAACTGAAGTTGTACCCTCCATCTGTAAAATTACTTCGGTATAGATTCTTAATTGGGCCGAGGTCTTAGTCAAACTTAAGGGTTGGAGTCCAGAGTGAATTTGTTAAAGACTGGTTCTGCAATCACTGAGACAGCTTGCACTGGTAGCAAACTTCATTAGAACCGAGTGACCATTTCACCAGACATTTATTTTGATTGGTTCTGATTTGGGCATTGCTAAATAATTTAACTGTTCTAAGCCAGATGGAGGTGGGCTTTCCAGGGTGTGCACTCTCCTGGATACTGAGTTCTCTCTCTCAATTCTGGCCTAGTGGGACTCGTTTGCTATATCAAGTCCGCATACCAGCAGCAACTACAATGGCTTGCTGGCAAATCCTGAAGAAAATTTTAACCGTTTGGCTGAGGCATGGCTGTGTTTTGCGGTTTGCTGTGGACTGACCTGGAATCGTTTGTTCAGGATATGACCTAAGTGAGGCTATGCTATTGCCTTCATTCAAATGGTGTTCCCCAAGCTTAGTCGGACTGACAAGGGTACCTATTTCCATTCGTATATCCTGTAACTTATATGTTTTACTTGCTGAATTTTCTAATGACAAAGTCCATTGTAGTGCCTGTTTGAAATCCGGTTGGGCTTCAACTGGTAGGCACTTTTGCAGGGTTACATCATTATTCCCACTAAACAAACGATTTCTTAGCATCTCATTAAGGGTTAAACCAAAGTCACATTTCTCGTCAAAAGTCCCTCTACAGATTGAACTGCAAATAAAACCAATAGTGTGTCAGAATCAGAGGTGAATTGGGTCATAATATTCCGTAGCCAAATCCTTCAACGTTTGAAAGGTTTCAGCATCTGTTGCCACTGACTCCTACTAACTGATAAAGCTATAGGTCCACAAACAGTCAGTAGAATTGCTCATTGCTTTTCATCTGCTTCAATGTTATGTGCCCGAAAAAAAAAATACATTCTTTCCACATACTGGGCCCAATCTTTGACGGTAAGATCAAACGAGTCAACCTTCCTACATAACGGCATGATGCCTGAAATGCTAACTCCAATTCAAAGATGACTGTTGCAAGCAAGTTTCTTCAGGAGTGTATTTTCTTTCTCTCGTCGCCACTGAAATAATTCCACTGAGGTCAGTATTCTGTCACCAAGTGACTCATTATTTACACTGACACTGGCCCAGTTTCCTCAGAGCAGGCTCTCAGAGTGAACAGAACCTCTGACACTCTGATTGGACCAAGTTAACCGCCATAACACTACAAATTTTGCTTTCTCTGAGAAAGCAATGGAAAAATAATCATTGTCAGTTTGAAACTGAAGATGAGCCTTTGACAGGGTCATGAGGAAAGAGAGGGAGTGTAAGAAAGCTCTTTCAAAGATATGACACAGCCACAAGAGGTAATAAAGCTGTTTTTGTGTTATATGATTCTATGATTTCTCCTGTAGTTGGGTACTGCTGCATACAGACCAAAGAATCTCTGTTGGAAAGGCACTTCCCACCATGTAAGAGTTGCTCTATTCCTAATGAAGGGCTTTTGTCTGAAATGTCAATTTTCCTGCTCCTTGTATGCTGCCTGACCTGCTGTGCTTTTCCAGCACCACTCTAATCTAGACCCTTATTGTACTGTACGTCTAGTTCAGAGACTCTGCCAAGTTAGCTGCACATTGACAGAGGAAGCGTTGTACAATAAATGCACCCCCATATGCAAATGTCATTTACCACAAACTAACTGAAACAGGGCTCCAGTTCACCTCACTGCAAAGCAGGTAATTCAGAAGTCAAAATGCTTTGCTGGTTTGATCTCAGCCTGCTTTACCCATCTCCCAAATCAATTTCACTCCATCTCGAAATCTTTTCAGTGCCATAAGTTCCAATCACTAACTTGAATCAAACGGGAGAGATGTGTTGCTCCTAGCCTCTAGCTAAGATAGGGAGGAGTAAACATATCTGAATATATTGAAACTTCAGCTTGGCACAGTAAGAGCTCCAATCATCAACTGTTTATTACCTGGGAATAAGGCCTCAAATGGTAATTATATGGAATGCCTACTTTTAACTGATTCACCATAAAATCGAGCACAGCCTTCCAGCTGTGTCAAAAACATTGACTGATTAGTTGAAGTAAAGGAAAGAGGAAAGATGCACAGATGTAAGATTTGTTTACTAACAACTTTACTGAACTCACTGTGGGACTGGCCTGTTAGATATAATCAATTTGAAAATAGCTTTCTAAATCCATCAATTAATTTTTGAATGCACAGGCCCCAAGGTCCTAACTATGGAAATGCTAAGAGATCTTCCTTGTGACTAATGCCTTAAAAATGTGGTTATGTCTAACTATATTCTTATAGTCTTTGCTCAAGACTTGGGGGAGAAAACAAAAACAAGTTACTAGCTTATCAAAAGTATGGGCCGAGTCCTGCAGAATATCCCAGCATATGAAAGGGTCATGTTTTATCTCCAGGCTATGTTGGGTGGATGTAACAGAATACAGTGATGAACATGGAATAATCCATTAGTCACTGCTTTAGTACCAAATTTCCGGTCACTTTGGAGTTCTTTCCATCCCCACTCTGTTTTGTTAATTAAAAGTGTGTTTCCCTTACAATTAACAGAGAAATCTCTCCATTCGGCTATACTTATTCACTGTGTCAATTGATAGTCTTTTATTACAAAAAGCATCTTGACCATACAGAGAAAGGAAAAATTGCACCAAGTGTATTGAAGCTAGTTTGAGTGACACTTCCCTCCAGGGTATGCTTCTTAAAGAGTTAGACTTATGATTTTTCTTTTCTTCAATAATACTGCAGGTGTGAGTTATTTGCTAAGGTCATGTTTCACAAAATTAACAGTTCTTCAATGTTCAAATGCACATTAACAAAGCTTGGTCTATCATTCCTGTGATAGTCACTATCCTTTAAGAGCATCCACTCCAGATATCACTTATCAAGACATTCGTAGGTCACTGGGGTGTAATAAAAATGTAACTGATTGTTTCACTTAGCTATTGTAAAAGTAATATTTGGATGTCTCATCTTCCACATTAGCATTTGGAGTTATTTTAAGTACTGAATTGGAATAACTAGTTGTCATTCATCTAAAGAAGGTACAGACATATATAAATGGCGATTTTACAATCTAATGATTCATAACTGCCATTGCTCATCTATTGGGATATCACAGGCAATTTTCTATCCATTAAAGTTAGTGAAAAAAGACTGACTGTATACACCACCTTTAATGAATTTCAAGTGCTTTACAGATAATAAGGTACTTTTGAAGTGAAATCATGTGTAATTTAAGAAACCTGGACGTCAATTTGCACAAAACAAGTTCCCACAATATGACAATGAACAGGTCATTTTTTTCAAGTAGTGTTGACTGGGGTTTAGTATTGTCAAGAAACAGGGCAAACTTCTACGTTCTTTGAAACTAGTGCTTTTAGATCCACCTGAGACAAGTCCTCAATTTATCATTTCACCCAAAAAATGTCACCTCCTGCAGCATCAAACTTATTTAAACATTCCACTCTATTCAGCCATTCACCAGCTTCAGTGTATATAAAAAAATGGTCACTTTGCAGAACAGTTGGAGTACAGCACATGAATAAACACATAACATTCCTGCACTCCCTCAACAAAATCAGGGCTTCAGAAGCAAAGTATAAATGGGATACTTGCTCATATTGATAGCTTTCTTAAAGATCAAACCTCTGCATAATTTTTAGAAGAGGCAACAGGTGGAACTTTTGAGATTAATTGCCTCAAATAAAAAAAACATTTATTGGAAATTGTTATGTTGCAAAGGCTCCATAAATGTTAAAAGAACTAGCAATGGTTGAGAATTATTGTAGCGCAGGAACCTTTAAACATGGCATTCTAAAATGTAATGGCTTTGGAGATGACTAATAAATCTCTAACAGCCTTGCTCATCATGAATCATCAGATATATTCTTCGAGAAGCTGGGGACAGCGTGAAAGCAAGCTGACCAAAGACGGTTTGTAAAGAACTTGGCAACTTCTTAGAGACAATGATGTAAGTGTTAAAATGTGTTCTTGTCTTGGAAAATCTGAAGCAATTATGATATGTGTGATATCTGAGACAATTGTGGTTTTCCTGACACGGGTTGTGCCACAGGTGCATGCTAGGTGCATAACTTTTAAGGCAAACAAATTATTAAGGCATACAAGCCCAACTTTTCCTCCGATTATTACTTCGAATTACTTTGACTGTTTACTTTGCATCATGTTGATTTGACTCCCCAGCAACAAATTTCAATGTTAACTCATACTTTGCAGAACTGGCCTGGAATTGTCTGGGCAGATTGGATTAAATAACCACACTGTTCAGTTAAGGAGCTGCACACCCAATTTTCCAATCGAGTCTAAAATATAGATTTGAATGTGCATCGCACCTTTTACAACATTAGGACATGCCAAAATGCATTTCAGCCAATGAAGACATTTTGAAGTATCGTCACTGCTGTAACATAGGAAATGAGGTAGCCAACTTAACGCATAGTAAGATCAGTTTTAGTGATGTTGATCGATGGAGAAACATTGGCCAGTACAATTGATACTCCCAGACCAGCAATATCACCAGCAATTTCTATTAAACAATGAATCTCCAAGGCCAAATGAACTTTAGCAAGTTCTGTCAAACATTTGGGTCAGTCTTACTAAATATTTATTGAAAGCTGTAGCACTGTCAGCAAAATCAGTTCATTCAGGGATAAGTTGGGAGGGCACTCTGGAATGGGAGCATATAATAGCCACGGAAATTGTTACATCTAATTCATTGCTTGCATAATTTTGCAAGGAAAATCATGAGGTCACTAATCAACTATTATATCCACACCTTTATATTTTCAAAATATGATCCTACCACATGCAACTGTGAATTTGATGCTTGAACTTCTAAAATCTGCTTCATAGTAGCAATAAGAAATGATTAAAATAGGAATACAATATGATAATAGTAGTTTCGTTATTCAGAAATATTATTACGAGTAAAATGCTTAGCTTGCTTGACGATAATGACTGAAGTCTGGTCTGACCCTGGCTGTTTAAAATGTTAAAAAAAATCTTTGGGGTATGTTCCTCTGTTCATTCTGGTGGGAGAATCAAGGCAAAGATACATAATCTTAAAATTACAGCCATGCAAATCAGAGAAGGACTGGATTCTTAAGCCAAAGACTGGTCAAAAGCTCCTCAGCAAAGCTGTTGATGATGGGGATTCAGCTGAAGATTTCTTGACCACGATTCTTCTTGGATAAGAACATTCAGTAATGGCAGCGAAATGAGATTGAGGTGAACATCATTCATGATCTTCTTACTTGGCAGAGAAGGTTCAAGGAGCTGAATAGCATACTCCAACTTTAATGTTCCTATTATAGAATGCCCACAGGAATAAACAAATTCTATTTTTGTGGAACTGAAGCTTGTAATGAAATTTTAGCCAGTTCATGTGTCCCAAATGTATCTGCCAGGGAACAGCTGATGAAAATTTTGATTCTGTTTGAAAATGGGATCTTTCATAAACAAACCATGTGACCACCAATGTGATAAGCCCACAGATGTGATAAGCAAACAGCTCTTTAATATAAAAATGAAATTTTTGAGATTCTTGGCTCAGAAAGTCTGGATACAGTTTGATTCCTTTCTGGCTGACCATCAGTAATTTGAGACTATTTGGATGTAAAACGTTACACGGAGCAAGGAGAAAAGAGGGTGAGTTTGCAGCTGGTAAGTTTCATCTAACGGCTGTTGTTATTCAGCAATAGGGTGTTGGGATGTTGTAAGTTTGCTCTTTGCTGTATCAGAGGAAAGGCTTGCGTTTACATAGTGCCTTCCACAACCTGAAGACGTACCAAAGCACCTGATAATGAACTGTATACTTTTTGAAACTTGGTCACTGTTGTACTGTAAGAAACACCAAGATGATTGGATGGTCCTTTTTTTTTAATGATAGTTGAGGGAGAAATAATGTCCAGGAGACTCTTGCTCTACTTTATGCTCTTCTTCGGAATACCACTATGGGACCAGAAAGAGTAGATCATACCCCAAATTAACATCTCACCAAAAGGTTTGTTTGAGAATCCTCCATTATTACGTATGATAACTTCAGCGTAGAATTAGGATATACATACTTCCAGAAAATTACAAGTTTGAACCCAATCTAGCTGACCTCAGGAAATATTTCAGTTGGATGAAGGAGTTGGCTTTGTCTTCCTTTAATAAAGGAAACAAACAATCTCAGCCAGGACTTTGGTTCCAAATTATTATCCATTAACTCCCTGCTGAATAGTCTGTGCGTATGGATATTAGGCAAGAACAGGAATCATAGAATCATAGAATCCCTACAGTGTGGAAGCAGGTCACTCAACCCATCAAATCCACACTGACCCTCCAAACAGCATCCCACCCAGACCCATCCCGTACCTTATCTCTGCATTTCACATGGCCGACACACCTACTCTGTCCATCCTAGACACTATGGGAAATTTAGCATAGCCAATCCACCTAATCTGCACATCTTTGGACTGTGGGAGGAAACCAGAGCACCTGGAGGAAACTCACACAGACATGGAGAGAACGGGCAAACTCCAAACAGACAGTCAGCCAAGGTTGGAATCGAACTCGGGTGTCTGGTTTTGTGAGGCAGCAGTACTAACCACTGAGCCACCATTCTGCCCTTGGTAGCCTTGAGTATGATAGATGCACATGGCAACTTGCCAGAATTCAAACACATTCACAAGTGAGGAAGTCACCCGTATCAGACAACAACACAATAGACAAATGATGACTGTGGAACCATAATGTGAGTTGGCGCCTCCTCTATACAAAAGGGACCTGAGGGAAACCCATTAGTAAACTTTAAGATAGTTAGTTAGCCATGGTGAAAATTCTTCATCTTGAGAGGGAATCAAAGTTATAAGGTAATCAATAAACCCAATAACTGTTTCAGGAGGAACACCTTTAAGAAAATGAAACTCACTATCACATGGAGCAATGAAGGCAAAGGGTAGCAACACAGTAAAGTGGAATCTGTGTAAGTACTGGAGGGAGAACATTGTCATTGGTTATGCTGGTGGGATGAGAAGTAGTAGGGTGGGAGGATAAACTATCAACACCAGCATGGGCCAAGTAGGTCAAATGGCCTGTTACTGTGCTGTGAGTTCTTTGTAACAAATCAACAAGAGTCACCATTTCAAGAAAGGAGGTGAAATATTGGAAAAATAAATGGAGGTAGCTACAATGGAGAGGAAACCTACGAATATATTAGACAGTTGCAACTTATCCGAGGCAGTGACAGTGTTTTGTTAATGAGGATACTTTAACCTTATTTGTTTTGTTCTTCTGAGAATCTTGGATCTTGAGAACTGAACAGAACAGGTAGTAAACATGCAAGCTTACCTGAAAAAGGATCTGCAGGATTCCATGGATTACACACATCCTGCGTCCGAGAAATAGGAAAAAGGGCACGATAAGCTCAATGAAATGATTAGTAAGGACTTCAAAGCTGTGGAACCACAATGGGGATCGATGCATATAATATGCAATAGGATTAGGCACAGGTTGAGTCTGTAAATAGAACAAGAAAATGTGAGAATTAACAGAGATGATCAATAGGTTTCAATTTATGTGGACAACATATTGAAATTCCAAATAATTCATTGCTCTTGGCAGAGAATAGCTCTGGAAAATACTGACAGTTGTACTTTCTCATGTCTGTTCATAAAACCTGTATACCTATTTCCCATGGAGAAAGTGAGGACTGCAGATGCTGGAGATCAGAGCTGAAAATGTGTTGCTGGAAAAGCGCAGCAGGTCAGGCAGCATCCAAGGAACAGGAGAATCGACGTTTCGGGCATAAGCCCTTCTTCAGGAATGAGGAAAGTGTGTCCAGCAGGCTAAGATAAAAGATAGGGAGGAGGGACTTGGGGGAGGGGCGTTGGAAATGCGATAGGTGGAGGGAGGTCAAGGTGAGGGTGATAGGCCAGAGTGGGGTGGGGGCGGAGAGGTCAGGAAGAAGAACCTGCAATCTTCTTTTATCTTAGCCTGCTGGACACACTTTCCTCATTCCTGAAGAAGGGCTTATGCCCGAAATGTCGATTCTCCTGTTCCTTGGATGCTGCCTGACCTGCTGCGCTTTTCCAGCAACACATTTTCAGCTACCTATTTTCCATGTTAATATATACAGACTGTATTTTGGCACATCAGGAAACTCCTCCAACCTGGGCAGCAAATGGACGCCTGGTGTTCTCCACATGTTTGGTACAGATAGATAGTGCCTGCATCGGAGCCAGGAACTTAATACAATGATGGTTTAACAGGGACGTTAGAGATGTCGCTCGATTTCTGAAACATAAATCTAGGTGCGTAAATGTTCAAAATTACATAAACAGCAAGACTGACATCTGGGAAAATCAGACTTTTGTGGGTCATAAAGATGAGCAAAACTACCTGCCTGTCTATAACTTGCCCACTATACCTCCTTCGTTTTGAAATATGAAGATGTTGGCAAAAGCAGCAGCATCGGCTTCAAATTTTCACAGCAGAACTAAAATTCACTTGTAGATACAGTAACTTTGCATTATATTCAGCTTCAATTGTAGATACAGTAACTTTGCATTATATTCAGCTTCAATTGTAGATACAGTAACTTTGCATTATATTCAGCTTCAATTGTGGACACAGTAACTTTGCATTATATTCAGCTTCAATTGTGGACACAGTAACTTTGCATTATATTCAGCTTCAATTGTAGATACAGTAACTTTGCATTATATTCAGCTTCAATTGTGGACACAGTAACTTTGCATTATATTCAGCTTCAATTGTAGATACAGTAACTTTGCATTATATTCAGCTTCGATTGTAGATACAGTAACTTTGCATTATATTCAGCTTCAATTGTAGATACAGTAACTTTGCATTATATTCAGCTTCAATTGTGGACACAGTAACTTTGCATTATATTCAGCTTCAATTGGGCTTGATAGGCTTCTCAGGAAAAGAAGAAGAAAAAAGGCTGAATTAAATAGAACTGGAGATTACTCCACCAGAAAGAATACCAAGAGTTTAGATTAGATTAGATTACTTACAGTGTGGAAACAGGCCCTTCGGCCCAACAAGTCCACACCGACCCGCCGAAGCGCAACCCACCCATACCCCTACATTTACCCCTTTTACCTAACACTACGGGCAATTTAGCATGGCCAATTCACCTGACCTGCACATCTTTGGACTGTGGGAGGAAACCGGAGCACCCGGAGGAAACCCACGCAGACACGGGGAGCATGTGCAAACTCCACACAGTCAGTCGCCTGAGTCAGGAAATGAACCCGGGTCTCTGGCGCTGTGAGGCAGCAGTGCTAACCACTGTGCCACCGTGCCGCCCACTGTGCCAGTTCCTGACCAACTGCATAATTTCTTTTAAATGGGGAAAAAAAACCTGACATTTATAATGTCAATTACTTAATTTTGGAAAACCATGAATTTCAAGTAGTTACTCATTCCGAGGCCAGTGATGCAACAGTAGTATTCCAATTAGCTACCAAGTTGGCGTGAACACAAAACTATTTTACTTTCTAGAACTGGAGAGGACCATCAGGGGATCTCGAGGTACTCAAGATGACTTTCAGAAGGTTAGATATCAACAGTGAAAAATGCACAACATATTTGAAAACTTGGATTACATGCGTTTAGATCTGATGTTCATTTTCCTCATAAACAGGATGACAAAAATATATCAACGCTGCCAAAAAAACAAGAGTGATAGTAATCTCTGTGCAGCCTGGAATTAATAAACTAGTTCTTGTATTCACATTAAGCAAGCACTGATTTCCACCCCCTCCCCACCCCTGAGGACACTACCGCATCCTTCCTTCCTCTTCTAAGACCAATGCAGGAAGCAGCCAGCTATAACTGGAAGTTCACTAACTCCACTGGTGAGGGTCACAATATTATTACTTCCTAGGTCAAGTGAGGTACATGTGTTTGAAATCTTTGTCTAGGCATTTCCTGAGGGGGAGCAATTCAATATTTCTGCAGTGTTGATGCAGCCAGTTTTCACTTGTGTTGGGATGCCTCTGTTTTTTGATTACAAGCATTTCAATTAGACATTATATATTTTAATATCACTGACTCTATTCAATACGCTAAAGATTTTGGCAACACAATTGTGCAAATTTCAAAAGGCTTCAACAGAAATTGGAAGCAGAGCCAATTGTTGCTGATCACCAGAGATTTGTACGATTTGGAAACATTAAGCTTCCTAGATTTTGTTTATCCATCATGTTAAAGAATATTACTATTATAAGTTTGTCAACAGCATCTGAAGCTGTCTAACACCACTTTGCATTTTTAACCAAATGGATTCTGGGTAGGCACATGAGACTAGCAACACCTCCAAGCGTCTCTCTAACTGAAGCACCATCTTTACTTTGATATATGTCATTCTTCCTTCATAAGCACAAGCTAAAAATCCTGCAATTCCTTCCTAATAGCAATTTGTCTGCAGCTCTTCAAGGTGGCAGCCAACTTCCACCTTAATGAGTCGTGGGTAATCATTGTTGACCAGCCAAGACTACCCTTTCCCAAGAAGTAAAACATTGTCAGTTTCAATGAACTTGCACTAAATCCATAATCTTGTACTTCAACAACAACAACTTGTATTTATATAGCACCTTTAGTGCAAAAAAGTACTTAAACCATTGAACACCTAACATTCAAAGTTACATGCATTTGGATTACAAGATTAACTATTAGGCTAATTTTCCTTTCCTTTGTGGAAAGGTTATCACCAGACTTAAGCACCCTTTTTAATCAGGATCTCCAGGAAGAATGCAGATGGTTTGTGGCATCAACAGATTTCGGCCTTTGCTTATTTACAAATGCAATGGCTGTAGATCCATTTTAAGAAGGGTTTACATTAATAGGTGAACAGCTGATACTTTGCAAGATCTTTTTTGAAAGCGAAAATGAGTTCTCTAACAAAATATCAATATTTGCAGTGAGTGACCCAAAACGTGTGCCAATACTTTCACGTGGTTCCCCGCACTGACGTTTCATAAATCTTCATTTACTTATGGATGAGAGGGCATAAATCGTGTCTGGCCCACTCTACTACTCAAATATCTATCCTGATCTGAAATTGCAGAATGCTGATTTCCCACCAGTCTTTGGTTTACATTGGCCCATTTCTACAGCTGGAGAGCATGAATTGTGATAAACAATTTACAATGAGAAAAAAAAGCAAGCAAACATTGAAACTGAAATCAACCATGTGTATCAAAATTTAACAGCATTGCATGTCCATAGATTAAAACCAAGTCACTGCTCAATGCTGACAATATTGGTGGAGAGAAGTGAATAAATAGAAAAGTACACCATTTTAACACAATCACGCCTATGAAATTTATGCCATTGTGTTGAGCGTTTGAGAATAAATAAATTTAATGTGTGCATTTTTGGCCTTCCCTGTGTCTAGCTTATGCTAAAATTAGTTGGAGAACTCATTAAAGTATATCAGAGAGGAGTGCAGC